>NC_090360.1:24433098-24791891 GCF_035084215.1 Heptranchias perlo
TCTCTCCCTCTCTCCTGCTCTCCCTCTCTCCCCCTCTCCGACGCTCCCTCTCTCCCTCTCTCCTGCTCTCCCTCTCTCCTGCTCTCCCTCTCTCCCTCTCTCCTGCTCTCCCTCTCTCCTGCTCTCCCTCTCTCCCTCTCTCAGACGCTCCCTCTCTCCCTCTCTCCCGCTCTCCCTCTCTCCCGCTCTCGGACTCTTCCTCTCTCCCGCTCTCCCTTTCTCCTGCTCTCCCTCTCTCCCGCTCTCCCTCTCTCCCGCTCTCCCTCTCTCCCGCTCTCCTGCTCTCCCTCTCTCCTGCTCTCCCTCTCTCCCTCTCTCCCGCTCTCGGACTCTCAGACTCTTCCTCTCTCCCACTCTCGGACTCTCCCGCTCTCCCTCTCTCCCTCTCTCAGACTCTCCCTCTCTCCCTCTCTCCAGCTCTCCCTCTCTCCCGCTCTCCCTCTCTCCTGCTCTCCCTCTCTCCCGCTCTCGGTCTCTCCCTCTCTCCCTCTCTCCCGCTCTCGGACTCTCCCGCTCTCCCTCTCTCCCGCTCTCGGGCTCTCCTTCTCCCACTCTCGGACTCTCCCTCTCTCCTGCTCTCGGGCTCTCCATCTCTCCCACTCTCGGGCTCTCCCGCTCTCCCTCTCTCCTGCTCTCCATCTCTCCCCCTCTCCGTCTCTCCCGCTCTCGGACTCTCCCGCTCTCGGGCTCTCCGGCTCTCCCTCTCTCCCGCTCTCCCTCTCTCCCGCTCTCGGGCTCTCGCTCTCTCCCGCTCTCCATCTCTCCCGCTCTCGGACTCTCCCGCTCTCCCTCTCTCCCGCTCTCGGGCTCTCGCTCTCTCCCGCTCTCCCTCTCTCCCGCTCTCGGGCTCTCCCTCTCTCCCGCTCTCGGGCTCTCGCTCTCTCCCGCTCTCCATCTCTCCCGCTCTCGGACTCTCCCACTCTCGGGCTCTCCCTCTCTCCCTCTCTCCCGCTCTCAGACTCTCCCTCTCTCCCGCTCTCGGGCTCTCGCTCTCTCCCGCTCTCCATCTCTCCCGCTCTCGGACTCTCCCGCTCTCCCTCTCTCCCGCTCTCGGGCTCTCGCTCTCTCCCGCTCTCCCTCTCTCCCGCTCTCGGGCTCTCCCGCTCTCCCTCTCTCCCGCTCTCGGGCTCTCGCTCTCTCCCGCTCTCCATCTCTCCGCTCTCGGACTCTCCCACTCTCGGGCTCTCCCTCTCTCCCTCTCTCCCGCTCTCAGACTCTCCCTCTCTCCCACTCTCGGACTCTCCCGCTCTCCCTCTCTCCTGCTCTCGGACTCTCCCGCTCTCCCGCTCTCCCGTTCTCCCTCTCTCCCGCTCTCGGGCTCTCCCTCTCTCCCGCTCTCGGGCTCTCGGGCTCTCCCTCTCTCCCGCTCTCGGACTCTCCCTCTCTCCCGCTCTCGGGCTCTCCCGCTCTCCCTCTCTCCCGTTCTCCCTCTCTCCCGCTCTCGGGCTCTCCCTCTCTCGGGCTCTCCCTCTCTCCCTCTCTCGGACTCTCCCGCTCTCCCTCTCTCCTGCTCTCGGACTCTCCCGCTCTCGGCTCTCCCGCTCTCCCTCTCTCCCGCTCTCGGACTCTCCCTCTCTCCCGCTCTCGGGCTCTCCCGCTCTCCCTCTCTCCCGTTCTCCCTCTCTCCCGCTCTCGGGCTCTCCCTCTCTCCAGCTCTCGGACTCTCCCACTCTCCCTCTCTCCCGTTCACCCTCTCTCCCGCTCTCGGGCTCTCCTCTCTCCCGCTCTCCCTCTCTCCTGCTCTCCCTCTCTCCTGCTCTCCCTCTCTCCCGCTCTCCCTCTCTCCCGCTCTCAGACTCTTCCTCTCTCCCGCTCTCCCTCTCTCCCGTTCTCCCTCTCTCCCGCTCTCGGGCTCTCCCTCTCTCCAGCTCTCGGGCTCTCCCTCTCTCCCGCTCTCGGGCTCTCCCTCTCTCCCTCTCTCGGACTCTTCCTCTCTCCTGCTCTCCCTCTCTCCCTCTCCCCTGCTCTCCTGCTCTCCCTCTCTCAGACTCTCCCTCTCTCCCACTCTCCCTCTCTCCCGCTCTCGGACTCTTCCTCTCTCCCGCTCTCCCTCTCTCCCTTTCTCCTGCTCTCCCTCTATCTCGCTCTCCTTCCCTCCCGCTCTCCCTCTCTCCCTCTCTCCAGCTCTCCCTCTCTCCAGCTCTCCTGCTCTCCCTCTCTCCCGCTCTCCTGCTCTCCCTCTCTCCTGCTCTCCCTCTCTCCCGCTCTCCCGCTATCGGACTCTCCCGCTCTCAGACTCTCCCTCTCTAAGACTCTCCCTCTCTCCAACTCTCCCTCTCTCCCGCTCTCCTGCTCTCCCTCTCTCCTGCTCTCCCTCTCTCCTGCTCTCCCTCTCTCCCTCTCTCCTGCTCTCCCTCTCTCCCGCTCTCGGACTCTCCCTCTCTCCCGCTCTCGGGCTCTCCCGCTCTCCCTCTCTCCTGCTCTCGGGCTCTCCATCTCTCCCACTCTAGGGCTCTCCCGCTCTCCCTCTCTCCTGCTCTCCATCTCTCCCCCTCTCCCTCTCTCCCGCTCTCCGTCTCTCCTGCACTCCCTATCTCCCTCTCTCCCGCTCTCCCTCTCTCCTGCACTCCCTATCTCCCTCTCTCCCGCTCTCCCTCTCTCCCGCTCTCCCTCTCTCCCGCTCTCCCTCTCTCCTGCTCTCCCTCTCTCCCTCTCTCCTGCTCTCCCTCTCTCCTGCTCTCCCTCTCTCCCGCTCTCCCTCTCTCCCGCTCTCCCTCTCTCCTGGTCTCCCTCTCTCCCGCTCTCAGACTCTCCCTCTCCCCCGCTCTCCCTCTCTCCCGCTCTCCCTCTCTCCTGCTCTCGGACTCTCCCTCTCTCCCACTCTCCCACTCTCGGGCTCTTCCGCTCTCCCTCTCTCCCGCTCTCCGTCTCTCCCTCTCTCCCGCTCTCCTTCTCTCCCTCTCTCCCGCTCTCCCTCTCTCCCGCTCTCGAACTCTCCCTCTCACCCGCTCTCCTTCTCTCCCTCTCTCCTGCTCTCCCTCTCTCCCGCTCTCAGACTTTCCCTCTCTCCCGCTCTCCCTCTCTCCTGCTCTCGGGCTCTCCCGTTCTCCCGCTCTCCCACTCTCGGGCTCTCCCGCTCTCGGACTCTCCCTCTCTCCCGTTCTCGGGCTCTCCCACTCTCCCTCTCTCCCGCTCTCGGACTCTCCCGCTCTCCCTCTCTCCCGCTCTCGGGCTCTCCCGCTCTCCCTCTCTCGGATTCTCCCGCTCTCCCTCTCTCCCACTCTCGTTCTCTCCCGCTCTCGGACTCTCCCTCTCTCACGCTCTCCTTTCTCCCGCTCTCCCTCTCTCAGACTCTCCCTCTCTCCCTCTCTTCAGCTCTCCCTCTCTCCCGCTCTCCTGCTCTCCCTTTCTCCCTCTCTCCCGCTCTCGGGCTCTCCCGCTCTCCCTCTCTCCCGCTCTCGGGCTCTCCCGCTCTCCCTCTCTCCCACTCTCGTTCTCTCCCGCTCTCACGCTCTCGGACTCTCCCTCTCTCGCGCTCTCGGGCTCTCCGCTCTCGGGCTCTCCCGCTCTCGGATTCTCCCGCTCTCCCTCTCTCCCACTCTCGTTCTCTCCCGCTCTCCTGCTCTCGGACTCTCCCTCTCTCACGCTCTCCCACTCACGGGCTCTCCTGCTCTCGGGCTCTCCCTCTCTCCCGCTCTCCCTTTCTCCCGCTCTCCCTTTCTCCCGCTCTCCCTCTCTCCCTCTCTCAGACTCTCCCTCTCTCCCTCTCTTCAGCTCTCCCTCTCTCCCGCTCTCCTGCTCTCCCTCTCTCCTGCTCTCCCTCTCTCCTGCTCTCCCTCTCTCCTGCTCTCCCTCTCTCCCTCTCTCCCGCTCTCGGACTCTCCCTCTCTCCCGCTCTCGGGCTCTCCCGCTCTCCCGCTCTCGGGCTCTCCCGCTCTCCCTCTCTCCCGCTCTCGGACTCTCCCGCTCTCCCTCTCTCCTGCTCTCGGGCTCTCCTTCTCTCCCACTCTCGGGCTCTCCCGCTCTCCTGCTCTCGGACTCTCCCTCTCTCCTGCTCTCGGGCTCTCCATCTCTCCCACTCTCGGGCTCTCCCGCTCTCCCTCTCTCCTGCTCTCCATCTTTCCCCTCTCCCTCTCTCCCGCTCTCGGACTCTCCCGCTCTCCGTCTCTCCCGCTCTCGGACTCTCCCGCTCTCGGGCTCTCCCTCTCTCCCTCTCCCGCTCTCGCTCTCGGGCTCTCCCGCTCTCCCTCTCTCCCGCTCTCGGGCTCTCCCTCTCTCCCGCTCTCCCTCTCTCCTGCTCTCCCTCGCTCAGGCTCTTCCTCTCTCCCGCTCTCGGACTCTACCTCTCTCCCGCTCTCCCTCTCTCCTGCTCTCCCTATCTCCCTCTCTCCCGCTCTCCCTCTCTCCCGCGCTCTCCCGCTCTCCCTCTCTCCCGCTCTCCCGCTCTCCCTCTCTCCCGCTCTCCTGCTCTCCCTCTCTCCCGCTCTCCCTCCCTCGGACTCTCCCTCTCTCAGACTCTCCCTCTCTCCCTCTCTCAGACTCTCCCGCTCTCCCTCTCTCCCGCACTCCTGCTCTCCCTCTCTCCCGCTCTCCCGCTCTCCCTCTCTCCCGCTCTCCTGCTCTCCCTCTCTCCCTCTCTCAGACTCTCCCTCTCTCCCGCTCTCGGACTCTCCCGCTCTCCCTCTCTCCCGCTCTCCCGCTCTCCTGCTCTCCCTCTCTCAGACTCTCCCTCTCTCCCGCTCTCGGACTCTCCCGCTCTCGGGCTCTCCCTCTCTCCCGCTCTCCCTCTCTCCCGCTCTCCCTCTCTCCCTCTCTCCCTCTCTCCCGCTCTCAGGCTCTCGGGCTCTCCCGCTCTCGGACTCTCCCTCTCTCCCGCTCTCGGGCTCTCCCGCTCTCCCTCTCTCCAGCTCTCGGACTCTCCCACTCTCCCTCTCTCCCGTTCTCCCTCTCTCCCGCTCTCGGGCTCTCCCTCTCTCCCGCTCTCCCTCTCTCCCTCTCTCCCGCTCTCCCGCTCTCCCTCTCTCCAGCTCTCGGACTCTCCCACTCTCCCTCTCTCCCGTTCTCCCTCTCTCCCGCTCTCGGGCTCTCCCTCTCTCCCGCTCTCCCTCTCTCCCGCTCTCGGACTCTTCCTCTCTCCTGCTCTCCCTCTCTCCCTCTCTCCTGCTCTCCCTCTCTCCCTCTCTCCTGCTCTCCCTCTCTCCGACGCTCCCTCTCTCCCTCTCTCCTGCTCTCCCTCTCTCCCTCTCTCCTGCTCTCCCTCTCTCCCTCTCTCCTGCTCTCCCTCTCTCCCCCTCTCCGACGCTCCCTCTCTCCCTCTCTCCTGCTCTCCCTCTCTCCCTCTCTCCTGCTCTCCCTCTCTCCCTCTCTCCCTCTCTCCTGCTCTCCCTCTCTCCCTCTCTCAGACGCTTCCTCTCTCCCTCTCTCCCGCTCTCCCTCTCTCCCGCTCTCGGACTCTTCCTCTCTCCCGCTCTCCCTTTCTCCTGCTCTCCCTCTATCCCGCTCTCCCTCTCTCCCGCTCTCCCTCTCTCCCGCTCTCCCTCTCTCCCGCTCTCCTGCTCTCCCTCTCTCCTGCTCTCCCTCTCTCCCTCTCTCCCGCTCTCGGACTCTCAGACTCTTCCTCTCTCCCACTCTCGGACTCTCCCGCTCTCCCTCTCTCCCTCTCTCAGACTCTCCCTCTCTCCCTCTCTCCCGCTCTCCCTCTCTCGGACTCTTCCTCTCTCCCGCTCTCCCTCTCTCCCTTTCTCCTGCTCTCCCTCTATCCCACTCTCCCTCTCTCCCGCTCTCCCTCTCTCCCGCTCTCCCTCTCTCCTGCTCTCCCTCTCTCCTGCTCTCCCTCTCTCCCGCTCTCGGACTCTCAGACTCTTCCTCTCTCCCACTCTCGGACTCTCCCGCTCTCCCTCTCTCCCTCTCTCAGACTCTCCCTCTCTCCCTCTCTCCAGCTCTCCCTCTCTCCCGCTCTCCCTCTCTCCCTCTCTCCTGCTCTCCCTCTCTCCCGCTCTCGGTCTCTCCCTCTCTCCCGCTCTCGGACTCTCCCGCTCTCCCTCTCTCCCGCTCTCGGGCTCTCCCGCTCTCCCTCTCTCCCGCTCTCGGGCTCTCCTTCTCCCACTCTCGGACTCTCCCTCTCTCCTGCTCTCGGGCTCTCCATCTCTCCCACTCTCGGGCTCTCCCGCTCTCCCTCTCTCCTGCTCTCCATCTCTCCCCCTCTCCGTCTCTCCCGCTCTCGGACTCTCCCGCTCTCGGGCTCTCCGGCTCTCCCTCTCTCCCGCTCTCCCTCTCTCCCGCTCTCGGGCTCTCGCTCTCTCCCGCTCTCCATCTCTCCCGCTCTCGGACTCTCCCGCTCTCCCTCTCTCCCGCTCTCGGGCTCTCGCTCTCTCCCGCTCTCCCTCTCTCCCGCTCTCGGGCTCTCCCGCTCTCCCTCTCTCCCGCTCTCGGGCTCTCGCTCTCTCCCGCTCTCCATCTCTCCCGCTCTCGGACTCTCCCACTCTCGGGCTCTCCCTCTCTCCCTCTCTCCCGCTCTCGGGCTCTCCCGCTCTCCCTCTCTCCCGCTCTCCCTCTATCCCGCTCTCGGGCTCTCCCGCTCTCCCTCTCTCCCGCTCTCGGGCTCTCCCGCTCTCCCGCTCTCCCGCTCTCGGACTCTCCCTCTCTCCGGCTCTCCCGCTCTCCCTCTCTCCCACTCTCGGGCTCTCCCTCTCTCCCGCTCTCCCACTCTCCCACTCTCCCACTCTCGTTCTCTCCCGCTCTCCTGCTCTCGGACTCTCCTGCTCTCACTCTCTCCCGCTCTCCCACTCTCCCGCTCTCCCACTCTCCCGCTCTCGTTCTCTCCCGCTCTCCTGCTCTCGGGCTCTCCCGCTCTCCCTCTCTCTCGCTCTTGGACTCTCCCGCTCTCACTCTCTCCCGCTCTCCCTCTCTCCCTCTCTCCCGCTCTCACTCTCTCCCGCTCTCCCGCTCTCACTCTCTCCCACTCTCTGGCTCTCCTGCTCTCCTGCTCTCCCTCTCTCCCGCTCTCAGACTTTCCCTCTCTCCCACTCTCGGGCTCTCCCGCTCTCCCTCTCTCCCGCTCTCGGACTCTCCCGCTCTCGGGCTCTCCCTCTCTCCCGCTCTCCTGCTCGCCCTCTCTCCCGCTCTCGGGCTCTCCCGCTCTCCCTCTCTCCCGCTCTCGGGCTCTCCCGCTCTCCCTCTCTCCCGCTCTCGGACTCTCCCGCTCTCGGGCTCTCCCGCTCTCCCTCTCTCCCACTCTCGTTCTCTCCCGCTCTCCCTCTCTCCCACTCTCGTTCTCTCCCGCTCTCCTGCTCTCGGACTCTCCTGCTCTCACTCTCTCCCGCTCTCCCACTCTCCCGCTCTCGGGCTCTCCCGCTCTCCCTCTCTCCCACTCTCGTTCTCTCCCTCTCTCCCTCTCTCCTGCTCGCCCTCTCTCCCGCTCTTGGACTCTCCCGCTCTCACTCTCTCCCGCTCTCCCTCTCTCCCTCTCTCCCGCTCTCCCTCTCTCCCGCTCTTGGACTCTCCCGCTCTCACTCTCTCCCGCTCTCACTCTCTCCCTCTCGCCCTCTCTCCCGCTCTCAGACACTCCCTCTCTTGGACTTTCCTTTTCTCGCGCTCTCCCTCTCTCCCGCTATCGGACTCTCCCCCTCTCCCTCTCTCCCACTCTCTGGCTCTCCTGCTCTCCTGCTCTCCCTCTCCCGCTCTCAGACTTTCCCTCTCTCCCACTCTCGGGCTCTCCCGCTCTCCCTCTCTCCCGCTCTCGAACTCTCCCGCTCTCCCTCTCTCCCGCTCTCCCGCTCTCGGACTCTCCGCTCTCGGACTCTCCCGCTCTCGGGCTCTCCCGCTCTCCCTCTCTCCCGCTGTCGAACTCTCCCGCTCTCCCTCTCTCCCGCTCTCCCTCTCTCCCTCTCTCCCGCTCTCGGACTCTCCCGCTCTCGGGCTCTCCCTCTCTCCCGCTCTCCTGCTCGCCCTCTCTCCCGCTCTCCCTCTCTCCCGCTCTCGGGCTCTCCCGCTCTCCCTCTCTCCTGCTCTCGGACTCTCCCACTCTCGGGCTCTCCCTCTCTCCCGCTCGCGGGCTCTCCCGCTCTCCCTCTCTCCTGCTCTCGGACACTCCCGCTCTCGGGCTCTGCCTCTCTCCCTCTCTCCCGCTCTCGGTCTCTCCCGCTCTCCCTCTCTCCCGCTCTCGGATTCTCCCGCTCTCCCTCTCTCCCACTCTCGTTCTCTCCCGTTCTCCTGCTCTCGGACTCTCCCTCTCTCATGCTCTCCCACTCTCGGGCTCTCCCGCTCTCGGGCTCTCCCTCTCTCCCGCTCTCGGACTCTCCCGTTCTCCCTCTCTCCCTCTCTCCCGCTCTCAGGCTCTCCCTCTCTCCCGCTCTCCTGCTCGCCCTCTCTCCCGCTCTCTCTCTCTCCCGCTCTCCCGCTCTCGGACTCTCCCGCTCTCCCGCTCTCAGACTCTGCCCCTCTCCCTCTCTCCCTCTCTCGGACTCTCCCGCTCTCGGGCTCTCCCTCTCTCCCGCTCTCCCTCTCTCGCGCTCTCGGACTCTCCCTCTCTCCCACTCTCGGGCTCTTCCGCTCTCCCTCTCTCCCGCTCTCCCTCTCTCCCGCTCTCCCTCTCTCCCGCTCTCCTTCTCTCCCGCTCTCCTTCTCTCCCGCTCTCCATCTCTCCCGCTCTCGGACTCTCCCGCTCTCCCTCCCTCCCGCTCTCAGACTCTCCCGCTCTCCCTCTCTCCAGTTCTCGGGCTCTCCCGCTCTCCCTCTCTCACGTTCTCGGGCTCTCCTGCTCTCCCGCTCTCCCACTCTCGGGCTCTCCCGCTCTCGGACTCTCCCTCTCTCCCGTTCTCGGGCTCTCCCACTCTCCCGCTCTCGGACTCTACCGCTCTCCCTCTCTCCCGCTCTCGGGCTCTCCCGCTCTCCCTCTCTCCCGCTCTCGGATTCTCCCGCTCTCCCTCTCTCCCACTCTCGTTCTCTCCCGCTCTCCTGCTCTCGGACTCTCCCTCTCTCCCGCTCTCCTGCTCGCCCTCTCTCCCGCTCTTGGACTCTCCCGCTCTCCCTCTCTCCCTCTCTCCCGCTCTCCCTCTCTCCCGCTCTTGGACTCTCCCGCTCTCCCTCTCTCCCTCTCTCCCTCTCTCCCTCTCTCCCTCTCTCCTGCTCTCCCTCTCTCCCTCTCTCCCGCTCTCCCGCTCTCCCTCTCTCCCGCTCTCCCTCTCTCCCGCTCTCCCTCTCTCCCGCTCTCGGGCTCTCCCTCTCTCCCGCTCTCCCTCTCCCTCTCTCCCTCTCTCCCGCTCTCCCTCTCTCCCGCTCTCCCTCTCTCCCGCTCTCCCTCTCTCCCGCTCTCCCTCTCTCCCGCTCTCGGGCTCTCCCTCTCTCCCGGTCTCCCTCTCTCCCTCTCTCCCGCTCTCCCTCTCTCCCGCTCTCGGGCTCTCCCGCTCTCCCGCTCTCGGACTCTGCCCCTCTCCCTCTCTCCCTCTCTCAGACTCTCCCGCTCTCCCGCTCTCCCTCTCTCTCTCTCCTGCTCTCCCTCACTCCCGCTCGCAGACTTTCCCTCTCTCCCACTCTCGGGCTCTCCCGCTCTCCCTCTCTCCCTCTCTCCCGCTCTCCTGCTAGCCCTCTCTCCCGCTCTCCCTCTCTCTCGCTCTCGGACTCTCCCTCTCTCCCGTTCTCAGGCTCTCCCGCTCTCCCTCTCTCCCGCTCTCCCTCTCTCCCTCTCTCCCTCTCTCCCGCTCTCGGACTCTCCCGCTCTCCCGCTCTCGGACTCTCCCACTCTTCCTCTCTCCCGCTCTCCCGCTCTCCCTCTCTCCCGCTCTCCCTCTCTCCCGCTCCCCCTCTCTCCCGCTCTCCCTCTCTCCTGCTCTCGGACTCTCCCGCTCTCGGACTCTCCTGCTCCCCCTCTCTCCCTCTCTCCCGCTCTCGGGCTCTCCTGCTCGCGGACTCTCCCGCTCCCCCTCTCTCCCTCTCTCCTGCTCTCGGGCTCTCCCTCTTTCCCGCTCTTGGGCTCTCCCTCTCTCCCGCTCTCGGGCTCTCCCGCTCTTGGGCTCTCCCTCTCTCCCGCTCTCCCTCTCTCCCGCTCTTGGGCTCTCCCTCTCTCCCGCTCTCCCTCTCTCCCGCTCTTGGACTCTCCCACTCTCGGGCCTGCCTTTATCTGTCTCCGATCTCGCCCACTCCATCACATCACTCCTCACTGCCAGTTAAGTTTCAGCATCAACCATCCTCCACCTCCTCACCTCCCCATTTATTCCCCACCGCTGCCACTCACCCCAATCCTGGTGCAATGTGATGTCTGTGTCAGATATTCACCCTCTGATACGTCTGTTTCATGGTCCGCCTCACCCAAAGCACCGCATCCATCGGACGAATACGAGACCTTCAGCCACTCACAGGTCTGTTCTTTTGCCACTTGAAGGAGAAAAGAGCAAAATGGAAGGGAGAGGAGCAGAACTGGAGGTGGCCACCGCAGATAGTCCAGCTCACACAGGAGGAGGAGGTCACGGAGATGAGAGGGACAGTTCCATCCCGATCCATCGGAGATGGAGAGACCGGGAACCCGCAGATGCCTGGTGACAGAACTTAAACATCTGTCACACACATGATGACTTTATTCCATCACTGGGGGGGGCTTTGGGCGGTGGGGGGAGGGGGGTTATTCCAGGCCGCCTGAGCTTCTCCTTTTCTTTATTTTGTAACTCTCATTATGAGAACCTGTGAGATACGAGGGAATCCCAGGCAGCAATGTGCGTGGATGGGCGATGGTGATGAACTCCCCATCTTCATTTTTCTCCTCCTCGTTCTCCTCATCCTCATCCTGTTCTTCAATGTTGTCACCAATAGAGGATGATGGATGAGCAGTTTCGTCGCCCTCTACCTGTAAACCGCTCTGCTGCGCGATGTTGTGCAGGACGCAAAACACCACGATTATTCTGGAGACCCTCACCAGTGAGGACTGAAGGGAACCCTCAGATTGATCCATCTTGAGCACATCTTGAGCATTCCGATGGTTTGTTCAGTGACGGACCTGGTGGTGATGTGACTGTCGTTGTACCGCTGCTGTGCCTCGTTGGTGGGGTTTCTCACAGGTGTCATGATCCAAGTCTGCAGGGGGTTTCCCTTGTCTCCGACAAGCCAGCAATTCACCTGACTCCTGTCTGGAAGAGGGCCGGGATGTTGGACTCACACAAAATGAAGGAATCATGGCAGCTGCCCGGGAATCTGGCACACACCTGCAGAAACCTCGTCCAGTGGTCGCAAACCAGTTCTGCATTGATGGAGTGAGATCACTTTCTGTTGAAGAACAGTCCTGGTTCATGTGGAGGTCCTCGGATTGCTACATGTGTGCAGTTAATTGCGCCCTGTACCTGTGGGAAGCCAGCTAGAGAGTGGAAACCCGCTGCCCTCTCAGTCTGCCTGATGTTGTCGATGGAGAAGTTGATGTATTCAGATGCCCTGGCAAACAAGCCATCCGTCACCTGTTATATACACTTTGTGCAGACGATGGAGAGATCCTGGTGAAGTCACCATCTCCCTCCCCCGATTCCCCCATTCCCCAGTCACCATCTCCCTCCCCCGATTCCCCCATTCCCCAGTCACCATCTCCCTCCCCCGATTTCCCCATTCCCCAGTCTCCATCTCTCTCTCCCAATTCCCCATTCCCCAGTCACCATCTCCCTCCCCCGATTTCCCCCTTCCCCAGTCTCCATCTCTCTCCCCCAATTCCCCATTCTCCAATCTCCATCTCCCTCCCCCAATTCCCCCATTCCCCAGTCTCCATCTCCCTCCCCCCCGATTTCCCCATTCCCCAGTCTCTATCTCTCTCCCCGGATTCCCCCTTCCCCAGTCTCCATCTCTCTCCCCCAATTCCCCATTCCCCAGTCTCCATCTCCCTTCCCCCGATTTCCCCATTCCCCAGTCTCCATCTCTGTCCCCCCGATTTCCCCATTCCCCAGTCTCCATCTCTCTCCCCCAATTCCCCATTCCCCAGTCTCCATCTCCCTCCCATGATTTCTCCATTCCCAGTCTCCATCTCCCTCCCCCGATGCCTCCATTCCCCAGTCTCCATCTCTCTCCCCGATTTCCCCATTCCCCAGTCTCCATTTCCCTCCCCCCGATTTCCTCATTCCCCAGTCTCCATCTCCCTCCCCCGATGCCCCCATTCCCAGTCTCCATCTCTCTCCCCCAATTCCCCATTCTCCAATCTCATCTCCCTCCCCTGATTCCCCCATTCCTCAGTCTCCATCTCTCTCCCCCAATTCCCCATTCTCCAGTCTCCATCTCCCTCCCCTGATTCCCCCATTCCCCAGTCTCCATCTCTCTCCCCCGATTCCCCATTCCCCAGTCTCTATCTCTCTCCCCCGATTCCCCATTCCCCAGTCTCCATCTCTTTCCCCCTGATTCCCCATTCCCCACTCTCCATCTCTCTCCCCCGATTCCCCATTCCCCAGTCTCCATCTCCCCCCCCCCGATTTCCCCATTCCCCAGTCTCTATCTCTCTCCCCGGATTCCCCCTTCCCCAGTCTCCATCTCTCTCCCCCAATTCCCCATTCTCCAATCTCCGTCTCCCTCCCCTGATTCCCCCATTCCCCAGTCTCCATCTCCCTCACCCCGATTTCCCCATTCCCCAGTCTCCATCTCTCTCCCCGATTCCCCATTCCCCAGTCTCCATCGCCCTCCCCCCCGATTTCCTCATTCCCCAGTCTCCATCTCTCTCCCCCAATTCCCCATTCCCCAGTCTCCATCTCTCTCCCCCAATTCCCCATTCCCCAGTCTCCATCTCTCTCCCCCGATTTCCCCATTCCCCAGTCTCCATATCTCTCCCCCAATTCCCCATTCCCCAGTCTCCATCTCCCTCCCACGATTCCCCCATTCTCCAGTCTCCATCTCCCTCCCCCCGATTTCCCCATTCCCCAGTCTCGATCTCTCTCCCCCAATTCCCCATTCCCCAGTCTCCATCTCTCTCCCTCCGATTTCCCCATTCCCCAGTCTCCATCTCTCTCCCTCAATTCCCCATTCCCCAGTCTCCATCTCTCTCCCCCAATTCCCCAGTCTCCATCTCTCTCCCCCAATTCCCCATTCTCCAGTCTCCATCTCTCTCCCCCAATTCCCCATTCCCCAGAATCTCTCTCCCCGATTCCCCATTCTCTGTCTCTTTTCCCCCGATTCCCCCATTCCCCAATCACTATTTCTCTCCCCCAATTCCCCCATTCCCAGTCTCCATCTCCCTCCCCCGATTTCCCCATTCCCCAGTCTCCATCTCTCTCCCTCAATTCCCCATTCCCCAGTCTCCATCTCTCTCCCCCAATTCCCCAGTCTCCATCTCTCTCCCCCAATTCCCCATTCTCCAGTCTCCATCTCTCTCCCACAATTCCCCATTCCCCAGAATCTCTCTCCCTGATTCCCCATTCTCTGTCTCTTTTCCCCCGATTCCCCCATTCCCCAATCACTATTTCTCTCCCCCAATTCCCCCATTCCCAGTCTCCATCTCCCTCCCCCGATTTCCCCATTCCCCAGTCTCCATCTCTTTCCCCCCGATTCCCCCATTCCCCACTCTCCATCTCTCTCCCCCAATTCCACATTCCCCAGTCTCCATCTCCGTCCCCCCGATTTCCCCATTCCCCAGTCTCCATCTCCCTCCCCCCGATTTCCCCATTCCCCAGTCTCTATCTCTCTCCCCCGATTCCCCATTCCGCTGTCCCCAGTCTCCATCTCTTTCCCCCCGATTCCCCCATTCTCCACTCTCCATCTCTCTCCCCCAATTCCCATTTCCCCACTCTCCATCTCTCTCCCCCGATTTCCCCATTCCCCAGTCTCCATCTCTCTCCCCCAATTCCCCATTCCCCAGTCTCCATCTCTCTCCCCCAATTCCCCATTCCCCAGTCTCCATCTCTCACCCCCAATTCCCCATTCCTCAGCCTCCATCTCCCTCCCCCGATTCCCACATTCCCTAGTCTCCATCTCCCTCCCCCCGATTTCCCCATTCCCCATTCTCCATCTCTCTCCCCCAATTCCACATTCCCCAGTCTCCATCTCCCTCCCCCCGATTTCCCCATTCCCCACTCTCCATTTCTCTCCCCCCAATTCCCCCATTCCCCAGTCGCCATCTCCCTCCCCAAATTCCCCATTCCCCAGTCTCCATCTCTCTCCCCCAATTCCACATTCCCCAGTCTCCATCTACCTCCCCCCGATTTCCCCATTCCCCACTCTCCATCTCTCTCCCCCCAATTCCCACATTCCCCAGTCTCCATCTCCCTCCCCCGATTTCCCCATTCCCCACTCTCCATCTCAATCCCCCCAATTCCCCCATTCCCCAGTCTCCGTCTCTCTCCCCCGATTTCCCCATTCCCCAGTCACCATCTCCCTCCCCAAATTCCCCATTCCCCAGTCTCCATCGCCCTCCCCCCGATTTCCCCATTCCCCAGTCTCTATCTCTCTCCCCCGATTCCCCATTCCCCAGGCTCCATCTCTCTCCCCCGATTCCCCATTCCCCAGTCGCCATCTCCCTCCCCCAATTCCCCCTTTCCCCAATCTCCATCTCTCTCCCCCAATTCCCCATTCCCCAGTCTCCATCTCTTTCTCTGAACCCCCATTCCCCAGTCTCTATCTCTCTCCCGATTCCCCCATTCTCCAGTCTCCATCTCCCTCCCCCGATTTCCCCATTCCCCAGTCGCCATCTCCCTCCCCCAATTCCCCCTTTCCCCAATCTCCATCTCCCTCCCCCAATTCCCCCTTTCCCCAATCTCCATCTCCCTCCCCCAATTCCCCCTTTCCCCAATCTCCATCTCCCTCCCCCAATTCCCCCTTTCCCCAATCTCCATCTCCCTCCCCCAATTTCCCCATTCCCCAGTCTCTATCTCTCTCCCGATTCCCCCATTCTCCAGTCGCCATCTCCCTCCCCCATCTCCCTCCCCCAATTCCCCATTCCCCAGTCTCCATCTCCCTCCCCCAATTTCCCCATTCCCCAGTCTCCATCTCTTTCTCTGAACCCCCATTCTCCAGTCTCTATCTCTCTCCCGATTCCCCTCCTGACTGCACTCCAGCCGGCCGTGGCTCTCTGGGGCGGTGGTTGGATTACCTCATGGACGGGAGGTGTGGGGGGTGTGGGGGGAGTGGGGGGTGTGGGGGGAGTGGGGGGTGTGGGGAGGAGTGGGGGGTGTGGGGAGGAGTGGGGGGTGTGGGGAGGAGTGGGGGGTGTGGGGGGGTGTGGGGGGGAGTGGGGGGAGTGGGGGGTGTGGGGAGGAGTGGGGGGTGTGGGGGAGTGGGGGGTGTGGGGGGTGTGGGGGGAGTGGGGGGTGTGGGGAGGAGTGGGGGGTGTGGGGAGGAGTGGGGGGTGTGGGGAGGAGTGGGGGGGTGTGGGGAGGAGTGGGGGTGTGGGGAGGAGTGGGGGGTGTGGGGGGAGTGGGGGGTGTGGGGGGAGTGGGGGGAGTGGGGGGTGTGGGGAGGAGTGGGGGGTGTGGGGGGTGTGGGGAGGAGTGGGGGGTGTGGGGAGGAGTGGGGGGTGTGGGGGGTGTGGGGAGGAGTGGGGGGTGTGGGGGGTGTGGGGAGGAGTGGGGGGTGTGGGGAGGAGTGGGGGGTGTGGGGGGTGTGGGGAGGAGTGGGGAGGAGTGGGGGGGTGTGGGGAGGAGTGGGGGGTGTGGGGGGGTGTGGGGAGAGTGGGGGGTGTGGGGAGGAGTGCCACTGCAGCAGGAAATGTAAATCACTGCTCTCACACATTGCTGATAGAAGCCCCTGATTATGGGACCTACAAGCTGGCGACACCCTGCAATATACAAGGAGCGGACAGGTCTCACTATCGGTAGCATCATAGTGGGTATAGCAGAGGAGGAGGCCATTCTTTGAAAGAGCTATCCAATTAGTCCCACTCCCCTGCTCTTTCCCCATAGCCCTGTAATTTTTTTCCTTCAAGTATTTCTCCAATTCCTTTCTGAAAGTTATTATTGAATCTGCTTCCACCGCCCTTTCAGGCAGTGCATTCCAGATCGTAACAACCCGCTGGGTAAAAAATGTTTCCTCATGTCGCCTCTGGTTCTTTTGCCGATCACCTTAAATCTGTGTCCTCTGGTTACTGACCCTTCTGCCACTGGGAACAGTTTCTCCTTATTTACTCTATCAAAACCCTTCATGATTTTGAAAACCTCGATCAAATCTCCCCTTAACCTTCTCTGTTCTAAGGAAAACAACCCCAGCTTCTCCAGTCTCTCCACATAACTGAAGTCCCTCATCCCTGGAACCATTCTAGTAAATCTCTTCTGCACCCTCTCTAAGGCCTTGACATCCTTCCTAAAGCCTGGTGCCAGAATTGAACACAATACTCCAGCTGAGGCCTAACCAGTGATTTATAAAGGTTTAGCATAACTTCCTTGCTTTTGTACTCTATGCCTCTATTAATAAATAATAATCCCATTTGTTTCTTTAACAGCCTTCCCAACTTGTCCTGCCACCATTAGAAGATTTGTGTCGGTACACCCCCAGGTCTCCCTGTCCATGCACCCCCTTTAAAATTGTACCATTTAGTTTATATTGCCTCTCCTCATTCTTCATACCAAAATTTCATCTGCCACGTGTCTGCCCATTTCACCAGTCTGTCTATGTCATCCTGAAGTCTGTTACAATCCTTCACATTGTTTACTACATTTCCGTGTTTTGTGTCATCTGCAAACTTTGAAATTATACCCTCGATACCCAAGTCCAGGTCATTAATATATATCAAAAAGAGCAGTGGTCATAAGAACATCAGAAATAGGAGCAGGTGTAGGCCATATGGCCATTCAATAAGATCATTGCTGATCTTTGACCTCAACTCCACTTTCCCGCCCGATCCCCATATCCCTTGATTCCCCTCGAGTCCAAAAATCTATCTATTTCAGCTTTGACTATATTCAATGACTGAGCACCCACAGCCCTCTGGGGTAGAGAATTCCAAAGATTCACAACCCTCTGAGTGAAGAAATTCCTCCTCATCTCAGTCTTGAATGGCCGACCCCATATCCAGCGGCTATGACCCCTAGTTCTAGACTCTCTAGCCAGGGCAAACAATCTGTTAGCATCCTGTCAAGTCCCCTGAGAATTTTATATGTTTCAATGAGATCACCTCTCATTCTTCTAAACTCCAGAGAGTATAGGCCCATTCTACTCAACCTCTCCTCATAGGACAACCCTCTCATCCCAGGAATTAATTTAGTGAACCTTCGTTGCACCGCCTCTAAGGCAAGTATATCCTTCCTTAGGTAAGGAGACCAAAACTGTACACATTACTCCAGGTGAGGTTTCACTAAAGCCCTGAACAATTGTATTAAGACTTCCTTACTCTTGTACTCCAACCCCCTTGCAATAAAGGCCAACATGCCATTTGCCTTCTTAATTGCTTGCTGTACCTGCATACTGACATTTTGTGTTTCTTGTACGAGGACACCCAAATCTCTCTGAACACCAACATTTAATAGTTTCTCACCATTTAAAAAATATTCTGTTTTTCTATTCTTCCTACCACAGTGAATAACCTCACATTTCCCCACATTATATTCCATCTGCCACCTTCTTGCCCACTCACTTAACCTGTTTATATCCCTTTGCAGACTCTTTGTGTCCTCCTCACAGCTTACTTTCTCACCTAGCTTTATATTGTCAGCAAACTTGGATACATTACACTCGGTCCCTTCATCTAAGTCAATAATATAGATTGTAAATAGCTGAGGCCCAAGCACTGATCCTTGTGGCACCCCACTAGTTACAGCCTGCCCGCTTGAGAATGACCCATTTATCCCTACTCTCTGTTTTCTGTCCTTTAGCCAATCCTCTATCCGTGCTAATATATTACCCCCAACCCCATGAGCTCTTACCTTGTGTAACAACCTACCCTGCTAGTTACAACCTCAAAAAACTCTAATAAATTTGTCAAACATGATTTCCCTTTCATAAAACCATGTTGACTCTTCATAATCATATTATGATTTTCTAAGTGCCCTGTTACCACGTCCTTAATAATGGATTGCAGCATTTCCCTGACGACCAATGTCAGGGTAAGTGGCCTACAGTTCCCTGTTTTCTCTCTCCCTCCTTTCTTGAATAGCAGGGTCACATTTGCTACCTTCCAATCCACTGGGACCGTTCAAGATCACAACCGATGCATACTCTATCTCTGCAGCCACCTCTTTTGGAATCCTAGGATGTAGGCCATCAGGTCCAGAGGATTTGTCGGCTTTTAGTCCCAATAGTTTGTACTTTTTCTCTAGTGATATTAATTATTTTAAGTTCCTCATTCTCATTTACCCATAGGTTCCCCACTATTTTTGGTATTTTTTTTATGTCTTCTACTCTGAAGACAGATACAAAATATTTGTTTAATGTCTCTGCCATTTCCTTATTCCCTATTATAATTTCTCCTGTTTCAGCCTCTAAGGGACCAATGTTTACTTTTGCTCTTCCTTGTAGAAGCTCTTACTATCCGTTTTTATATTTCTTGCCAGTTTACTCTCATATTCTATTTTCTCCCTTATCAATTTTTTGGTCGTCCTTTGTTGGTTTCTAAAGCTCTCCCAATCCCCAGGCTTATTACTCTTCTTGGCAACATTATAGGCCTCTTCTTTCAATCTAATACCATCCTTAACTTCTTTAGTTAGCCACGGGTGGATTACTTTTCCCGTGGAGTTTTTATTTCTCAATGGAATGTATATTTGTTGAGAATATTGAAATATTTCTTTAAATGTTTGCCATTGCTTATCTACTGTCAAACCCTTTAATTTAATTTCCCAATCTACTTTTGACAACTCGCTCCTCATACCAATGTAATTGGCTTTATTTGAGTTTAAGACTCTAGTTTCTGACTTAAGTACGTTACTTTCAAACTCAATGTGAAATTCTATCATATTATGATCACTCTTCCCCAGAGGTTCTTTTATCATGAGATTACTAATTAACTCTACCTCATTACATAATACAAGATCTAAAATAGCCTGCTCCCTGGTGGTTCCATGACGTATTGCACTACGAAACCGTCTTGAATACATTTCATGAACTCGTCCTCCAAACTACCTTTGCCAATTTGATTTGTCCAGTCTATATGAAAATTAAAGTCTCCCATGGTTAACCTTGTTACAAGCTCCTATTATTTCATGATTAATACTCTGTCCAATGGTATTGCTACTATTCGGGGGCCTGTAAACTACTCCCACCAGTGTTTTCTGCCCTTTGTTATTTCTTATTTCCACCCAGATTGATTCTACTTCCTGATCTTCTGAGCTAAGATCCTTTCTCACCACTGTCCTTATGTCATCCTTTATTATCAGGGCTACACCCCCTCCTTCTCCATTCTGCCCGTCTTTTCTAAACGTCATGTACCCTGGAATATTTAGTTCCCAACCTTGGTCACTTTGCAACCATGTCTCTGTAATGGCTATTAGGTCAAACCCATTTATCTGTATTTGTGCAATTAATTCATCGTTGTTACGAATGCTCTGTGCATTCAGATAAAGAGCCTTTAATATTGACTTTTTACCATTTTTTCCTGCTTTGACCTTCCTTGTTGATGCACTATTATTGGTAAACTCTCTGTCCCTTCCTGCCACACTCTGCTTATCTTTACCGACTCACTACACTGTTCTATTGTCTTAACTTTTCTCATTAAATTTCTAAATTTCGCCTCGCCTGACTCCTCCCCTCCCGCGTTTTAATTTAAAGCCCTATCTACCGCCCTAGTTATTTGATTCACCAGGACGCTGGTCCCACTCCGGTTTAAGTGGAGCCCGTCCCATCGGAACAACTCCCTCTTTCCCCAGTACTGGTGCCAGTGCCTTATGAATGTCCTAATACTGACCCCTGGGGAACACCACTGTATACTTCCCTCTGGTCTGAAAAACAACCGTTCACCACTACTCTCTGCTTTCTGTTCCTTTGCCAATTTTGTATCCACACTGTCCCTATTACTTTCATCCCATGGGTTTAATTTTGCTAACAAGTCTATTATGTGGCACTTTATCAAATGCCTTTTGAAAATCCATATACACAACATCTACTGCACTACTCTCATCAACCCTCTCCGTTACTTCATCAAAGAACACAATCAAGTTCGTCAAACACAATTTGCCTTCAACAAATCCGTGCTGACTTTCATTTATTAGCCTATACTTTTCCATGTGTCAATTAATTGTGTCCCTGATTATTGTCTCTAAAAGTTTCCCCACCACCGGCATTAGGCTGACTGGCCTGTAATTGCTGGGTTTATCCTTACTCTCTTTTTTGAACAGGGGTGTGACATTTGAAATCCTCCAGTCCTCCGGCACCTTCCCCATATCTAAAGGGGGATTGGAAGAATGTGGCCAGAGTCTCCGCAATTTCCGCCTTTACTTCCCTAAGGATGCATCCCATCTGGACCTGGTCACTTTTCTACTTTGAGCACTGCCAATCTTTTGAGTACCTCCTTTTCATCTATTTTTATCCTATCCAATGTTGCTACCTCCTCCTTTACTGCTTTTGCTTTGTATTTATTATTTTTTCTAACTAGCCCCTTAATCTATTATATTGTTAAATATTAAAGTGTGAATCAATAATTGATTCCATGGGCTCTGCCTCAGCAATGATGTCACTCTTTCACATTCTGCCCTCTGTTTGTTTCTATCAGAGGTGGGGGTGGGGAGCGGGGGTGGGGGAGGTGGGGGGTGGGGGAGGTGGGGGGCGGGGGTGGGGGAGGTGGGGGGTGGGGGGCAGGGGTGGGGGAGGTGGGGGGTGGGGGAGGTGGGGGGTGGGGGAGGTGGGGGGCGGGGGTGGGGGAGGTGGGGGGTGGGGGAGGTGGGGGGCGGGGGTGGGGGAGGTGGGGGGTGGGGAGCGGGGGAGGTGGGGGGTGGGGGAGGTGGGGGGTGGGGGAGGTGGGAGGCAGGGGTGGGGGAAGTGGGGGGTGGGGGAGGTGGGAGGTAGGGGTGGGGGTGGGAGTGGGGGAAGTGGGGGGCGTGGGTGTGGCACGGGGGTGGGGTGGAAAGTGGGGGGCAGGGATGAGGGTGGGGGAGGTGTGGGGGGGTCGGTGGGGAGAAAAATAATCCAGTGATGGGCTCCTGGGGCTCTTATTATGAAATAAAGACAATTTACCTGCTCGCACTTCTAACTGGTGGTGACACCATATGCAAATTCCTGGCCTATGATTCGCCCAAATACACTGTATGCAAATTGCTGTCCCACGATCGTGGTGCTGCGACCGTCAGGATGTGGGACGATACCCACCCCACCCTCAGCCAGAGGCAAAATACTGCGCACACTGAAAATCTGAAATAAAAACAGAAAATGCTGGAAAAGCTCAGCAGGTGAGGCAGAATCGGGCACAAAGACCCTGCCTCACTTACTGAGCTTTTCCAGCATTTTCAGTTTTTATGTCACCCGGCCCTTTGTCTGGAATATGTAATTTGATCCAGTCAGCGTCAGGCAGGCTACAGGCACAGGGCCGACACTCCCGAGTTCAGAGACCGCGCAGGGCCGACACTCCCGAGTTCAGAGACCGCGCAGGGCCGACACTCCCGGGTTCAGAGACCGCACAGGGCCGACACTCCCGAGTTCAGAGACCGCGCAGGGCCGACACTCCCGAGTTCAGAGACCGCACAGGGCCGACACTCCCGGGTTCAGAGACCGCACAGGGCCGACACTCCCGAGTTCAGAGACCGCGCAGGGCCGACACTCCCGGGTTCAGAGACCGCACAGGGCCGACACTCCCGAGTTCAGAGACCGCGCAGGGCCGACACTCCCGAGTTCAGAGACCGCACAGGGCCGACACTCCCGGGTTCAGGGAACGCGCAGGGCCGACACTCCCGGGTTCAGAGACCGCGCAGGGCCGACACTCCCGGGTTCAGAGACCGCGCAGGGCCGACACTCCCGGGTTCAGAGACCGCACAGGGCCGACACTCCCGGGTTCAGAGACCGCGCAGGACCGACACTCCCGGGTTCAGATAGCAAGGGGCGAGGCCATGAAGGAATTTCAATACGAGGATGAGAAGTTTAAAATCGAGGTGTTGGTGGACCGGGGGCCAATGTAGGTCAGCGAGCTCAGGGGGGATGGGAGAACGGGACTTGGTGCAAGTTAGGAAACGGGATACGGGCAGCAGAGGTTTGGAAGATCTCAAGTTTATGGAGGGTGGGAGATGGGAGGCCGGCCAGGAGAGCAGTGGAATAGTCGAGTCTGGAGGTAACAAAAGCATGGATGAGGGTTTCAGCAGCAGATGAGCTGAGGCAGGGGCGGAGACAGGCGATGTTACAGAGGGGGAAGTAGGCGGTCTTGGTGATGGAGCGGATATGGGGTCGGAAGCTCACCTCAGGGTCAAATAGGACGCCGAGGTTGTGAACGGTCTGGTTCAGCCTCAGACAGTGGCCAGGGAGACGGATGGAGTCGGTTGCGAGGGAACGGAGTTTGTGGCGGGGACTGAGGACAATGGCTTCGGTCTTCCCAATATTTAGTTGGAGGAAATTTTAGCTCATCCAGTACTGGATGTCGGACAAGCAATTTGACAAATGAGAGACAGTGGAGGAGTCGAGGGAGGTGGTGGTGAGGTAGAGCTGGGTGTCATCAGTGGACATGTGGAATCTGAGGTCGTGTTTTCAGATGATGACACCAAGGGGCAGCATGTAGATGAGAAATAGGAGGGGGCCAAGGATAGATCCTTGGGGGACTCCAGAGTAACGGTGCGGGAGCGGGAAGAGAAGCCATTGCAGGTGATTCTCTGGTGGGAATAAGGTCGAGGGAGCAGGAGGTGGGTCTCATGGTCAAGATGAGCTCAGAGAGGGCATGAGAGGAGATAGGAGAGAAACTGGAGAAAGATGCGAGTTCAGGGCTGGGGCAGGGGGGAACCGTAGGGGAAGTTTGGTTTGGTGGGCTAGGGAAAGAGAGGGAAGTGACAGAGGCAGCTGAACGGATGGTCTCAATCTTAGTGACAAAGAATTCCATAAGCTCCTCGCACTTGTTGTTGGAGGTGAGGGTGGAGGGGGCAGGGGAGAGGGGTTTAAAAAGACGGTTTGTAGTGAAGAGAAGCCGGGGGTTATCTTTTCATTCCAGGATGATCCTGGAATAGTGAGCAGTTTTGGCAGAGGAGAGCAGGACCCGATAGTGCTTTATGTGGTCCGGCCAAATCTGGCGATGAATGGCTAAACCAGTTGTCCACCATAAACATTCAAGTTTGCGTCCCTTGGACTTAAGGGAGCAGAGATGAGCTCCGTACCAGGGGGAACGACCAGGGTGAGAGAGAGTAATGGTTTTAATGGGGACAAGGGCATCAAAGGTGGAGGTGAGGGTGTGATTGAGCAGATCGGTAGCTGCAGAAATGTCGTGGTGAATGGAGGGTCAAAGGTTAGACAGTTGGGAATTTGTAATGACTTGGGAGAGAGTTTTTCCAGGGGCCAGCACAGAAGGAAGTGGGATTGGGAACAGGAAAGGGGGATGTGGGTGGGGAGGGATACAAGGAAGTGATCAGAGACGGCCTTATCTGTGATTGACACAATGGGAGCAGAGAGGCCACGTGAGATGGCACGGTCAAGGGGGTGGCCATGAATATGGTTAGAGGAGTTTATATGGAGGGAGAGATTAAGGGAGGAAAGGAGGGCAGTGAACTCAGAGGAGAAAGAGCAGGATGAGTTGAGATTGAGGTTGAAATCACCGAGGATGAGAAGTCGTTCGGTGCAGAGGCTGAGGGAGGAAAGCAGTGAAGATATCTCGGTGAGAAACTTGGGTGGTACTTGGGTGGCGGTAGGGAACGGGGAATTTAAAGGAGAGGTGAGAGGGGTGGAACAAGGTGAGATGCTCAAAGGAAGAGATGGTGCCAGAGGAGTCGGGGGACAGACAGAGGTGTGATTTGGTGATAAGGGCCTCACCGCCACAACGGCAGTCTGGGCGGGGCAAGTGATGGAAGATATGGCCAGGCAGTGAGAGCTGATCCACTGGCAGAGTCCACAGGGTCAGCGCTGGGAGGGGTGAGTGGGACGGGAAGGAGATTGGGAAGATTAGCCCCCATCGGGCGCGCTGGGCGGGAAGGTCGGTGGGAGAGGAGCATGGGGCAGTTGGGATTGCTGCTCGTAAGGAGGCAGCGACAAGTGCCTCGATGGGGCCTTTGGAGGATGCCAAGAGAGGCACAGAGGGAAACTGCAGGCTTATCTAAGAAGGAGTCTGGGAAAAACTCTCCCCAGGTCACTTACAGTGGCACTTTCAAATTCCCAACTGTCTAGCCTTTGACCCTCCATTCACCACGACATTTCTGCAGCTACCGATCTGCTCAATCACACCCTCACCTCCACCTTTGATGCCCTTGTCCCCATTAAAACCATTTCTCTCTCTCACCCGGGTCATTCTCCCTGGTACGGCCCTCATCTCCACTCCCTTAAGTCCAAGTGTCACAGACTTAACAATTTATGGTGGACAACTGGTTTAGCCATTCATTGCCAGATCTGGTTGGGTACATAAAGCACTATCGGGTCCTGCTCTCCTCTGCCAAAACTGTTCACTATTCCAGGATCATCCTGGAATGAAAAGATAACCCCCGGCTTCTCTTCACTACAAACCATCGTCTTAAACCCCTCTCCTCTGCCCCCTCCACCCTTACAACCGAGGAACTTATGGACTACTTTCTCACTAAGATTGAGACCATCCGTTCAGCTGCCTCTGTCACTTCCCTCTCTTTCCCTAGCCCACCGAGCCAAACTTCCCCTACGGTTCCCCCCTGCCCTCGCCCTGAACTCGCATCTTTCTCTAGTTTCTCTCCTATCTCCCATCATGCCCTCTCTGAGCTCATCTTGACCATGAGACCCACCTCCTGCTCCCTCGACCCTATTCCCACCAAACTGCTGACCACCCAACTTCCCCTCCTGGCCCCCATGTTAGGTGATATTGTTAACGGTTCCCTCTCCTCAGGTACTGTCCCCCTCCCCTTCAAATCTGTCATCATCACCCACTCCTCAAAAAACCCTTCCTTGACCCCTCCGTCCTTGCAAACTACCTCCCCATCTCCACCCTCCCTTTCCTCTTCAAAGTCCTTGAACATTTTGTCGCCTCCCAAATCCGTGCCCATCTTCCCCCCAACTCCATGTTTGAATCCCTCCAATCAGGTTTCCGCCCCCGAGACAATACTGAAACGGCCCTCATCAAAGTCACAAATGACATCCTGTGTGACTGTGACCGTGGTAAACTCTCCCTCCTCATCCTTCTCGACCTGTCTGCAGCCTTTGACACGATTGACCACACCATCCTCCACCGCCTCTCCTCCGTTGTCCAGCTGGGTGGGACTGCCCTCGCCTGGTTCCATTCTTATCTATCCAGTCGTAGCCAGAGAATCACCTGCAATGGCTTCTCTTCCCACTCCCACACCGTTACCTCTGGAGTCCCCCAAGGATCTATCCTTCACCCCCTCCTATTTCTCATCTACATGCTGCCCCTCGGTGATATCATCCAAAAATAGAGTGTCAGATTCCACATGTCCACTGACGACACCCAGCTCTCCCTCACCACCACCTCCCTCGACACCTCCACTGTCTTTGATTTGTCACACTGCTTGTCTGACATCCAGTACTGGATGAGCAAAAATTTCTTCCAACTAAATATTGGGCAGACCGAAGCCATTGTCTTCAGTCCCCGCCACAAACTCCGTTCCCTAGCAACCGACTCCATCCCTCTCCCTGGCCACTGTCTGAAGCTGAACCTGACTGTTCACAACCTCGGCGTCCTATTTGACCCTGAGATGAGCTTCTGATCACATATCTGCTCCATCACCAAGACCGCCTACTTCCACCTCCGTAATATCGCCCATCTCTTCCTCTGCGTCAGTTTATCTGCTGTTGAAACCCTCGCCCATGCCTTTGTTACTTCCAGACCCGATTATTCCAATGCTCTCCTGGCCGGCCTCCTGTCTTCCACCCTCCATAAACTTGAGCTCATCCAAAACTCTACTGCCGGTATCCTAACTCGCACCAAGTCCGTTCCTTAACCCTAACCCATCACCCCTGTCGCCAAGTCCCATTCACGCATCACCCATCACCGCTGACCTACATTGACTCCCGGTCCGGGAACACTCGAATTTAAAATTCTCATCCTTGGTTTCAAATCCCTCCATGTCCTCGCCCCTCTCTATCTCTGTAACCTTCTCCAGCCCTACAACCCTCCGAGATCTCTGCGCTCCTCCTATTCTTGCCTCTTGTGTATCCACCATCCATCCGTGCCTTCAGCTGTCTAGGCCCTAAACTCTGGAATTCCCTCCCTAAACCTCTCCGCCTCTCTACTTCTCTCTCCTCCTTTAAGGTGCTCCTTAAAACCTACCTCTTTGACCAAGCTTTTGGTCACCTGTCCTAATACCTCATGTGGCTCGATGTGAAATTTTGTTTGATAATCACTCCTGTGATGTTTTACTATGTTAAAAGCGCTATATAAATGCAAGTTGTTGTTGTTGAGTCAAGCCTGTGACGGCGGCAGGAGAGTAGGAAGGTCGAGGAGTGCTGAAAGGTCGGGGTAGGGATTTGGGAGGCAGGGCACCCGGGAGGAGAGAAATGAAAGGAGGCTTGACCATAGGAAAGAGGGGCCTAGGAGGGTTCAGAGTAAACATGTTCCCACAATGAAAAAAAGGGGTGGGACTCCCAAATCTAGAGCCCCCTGGATGTCAAGGAGCATAGAGGGTAAGATAAGGCAGAAAAGAGAAGCTTATGTCAGACATCGAGAGCTCAATACTGCAGAAAGCCGAGAGGGGTATAGAAAGTGCAGGGGTGAAATTAAAAAGGAAATTAGGAAAGCAAAGAGAGGGCATGAAAAAATATTGGCAAGGAAAACCCAAAGTTGTTTTATAAAAACATTAAGAGCAAGAGGATAACTAAAGAAAGAGTAGGGCCTATTAGAGACCAAAAAGGTAACCTGTGTGTGGAGGCGGAAGATGTGGGTATGGTTCTTAATGAATACTTTGCATCTGTCTTCACAAAAGAGAGGGACGATGCAGAGATTGTAGTTAAGGAGGAGGAGTGTGACATATTGAATGGGATAAATTTAGTGAGAGATGAAGTATTAAGGGGATTAGCATCTTTGAAAGTAGATAAATCGCCAGGCCCGGATGAAATGTATCCCAGGCTGTTAAAAGAAGCAAGGGAGGAAATAGCGGAGACTCTGACCATCATTTTCCAATCCTCCCTGGCTACAGGCGAGGTGCCGGAGGATTGGAGGACTGCTAAAATTGTACCATTGTTTAAAAAGGGAGGAAGAGATTCACCGAGTAATTATAGGCCAGTCAGTCTAACCTCGGTGGTGGGCAAATTATTGGCATGACTTCTGAGGGACAGGATAAACTGTCACTTAGAAAGGCACGGAGTAATCAGGGACAGTCAGCATGGATTTGTTAAGGGAAGGTCGTGTCTGACTAACTTGATTGAATTTTTTGAGGGGGTAACAAGGAGGGTTGATGAGATAGTGCATCTAATGTAGTCTGCATGGATTTTAACAAGGCTTTTGGCAAGGTCCCACATGGCAGACTGGTCAGAAAAGTACAAGCCCATGGGATCCAAGGGAAAGTGGCAAGTTGGATCCAAAATTGGCTCAGTGGCAGGAAGCAAAGGGTAATGGTCGACGGGTGTTTGTGTGACTGGAAGGCTGTTTCCAGTGGGGTTCCGCAGGGCTCAGTACTCGGTCCCTTGCTTTTTGTGGTATATATTAATGATTTGGACTTAAATGTAGGGGGGATGATTAAGAAGTTTGTAGATGATACAAAAATTGGCCATGTGGTTAATAGTGAGGAGGAAAGCTGTAGACCACAGGAAGATATCAATGGACTGGTCAGGTGGGCAGAAAAGTGGCAAATGGAATTCAATCCAGAGAAGTGTGAGGTAATGCATTTGGGGAGGGCAAACGAGGGAAGGGAATAAACAATAAATGGGAGGATACTGAGAGGTGTAGAGGAAGTGAGGGACCTTGGAGTGCATGTCCACAGATCCCTGAAGGTAGCAGGACAGGTAGATAAGGTATTTAAGGAGACATAAGGGATACTTGCCTTATTCACCAAGGCATAGATTATAAGAGCAGGGAGGTTATGCTGGAACTGTATAAAACACTGGTTAGGCCACAGCTTGAGTACTGTGTACAGTTCTGGTCACCACATTACAGGAAGGATGTGATTGCACTAGAGAGGGTACAGAGGAGATTTACGAGGATGTTGCCAGGACTGGGGAATTTTAGCTATGAGGAAAGATTGGACAGGCTGGGGTTGTTTTCTTTGGAACAGAGGAGGCTGAGGGGAGATTTAGTTGAGGTGTATAAAATTATGAGGGGCCTAGATAGAGTGGATAGGAAGGACCTATTTCCCTTAGCAGAGGGGTCAATAATCAGGGGGCATAGATTTAAAGTAATTGGTAGAAGGATTAGAGGGGAGTTGAGGAGAAATTTTTTCACCCAGAGGGTGGTAGGGGTCTGGAACTCACTGCCTGAAAGGGTGGTAGAGGCAGAAACCCTCAACTCATTTAAAAAGTACCTGGATGTGCACTTGAAGTGCCGTAACCTACAGGGCTACGGTCCAAGTGCTGGAAAGTGGGATTAGGCTGGGTGGCTCATTTTCAGCCGGCACAGACACGATGGGCCAAATGGCCTCCTTCTGTGCCGTAAATTTTCTATGATTCTATGAAAAGAAGAAAAAAGGTGAAAAGGGGGGAATAGGATGGATGGGCTCGGGTCGGGAGCAGCAGCCACAGTGTGCATGTGAATGGACACAGGGAAACTCAAGTTACATAGGTGTGGTTACATAGCAAGACTGAGAGAGATATGTCCTGGTAATTAACAGGAAATAGAGAGGAGACCATAGGAGGGAGTCCAGGGTTAAAGTCAGAGGTCCTGCGGTGGGATAAAGTTGACGTAGATAGGGTGGAATCAGCTTGGAGCTTCGACAAACTGATGTCTGGGTTCGGAGACAGGTGTGGAGGGCGAGCCAATAGGTTGCCTCCAATTCCATGCCCTCTCATTTTTGTAAACAGTCTCTTATGTGGAACCTTGTCAAACGCTCTCAGCATGATCTATAAAACCTCCCACCAAACTCCCGTCCTCTGGAGGAGTGAGGCTTCCACATTGAGCAGCCTCCCACCTCGCTTTGACTCTGAAAACACTCCACGCCAGGCCAACCCAGCAATGGGCCCCTCCAAATATGTGGCCCCACGATCGTGTGCTGCAAGATCACGCGGGGGACGGTAACCGTTCCACGGCGAGGCTGAATTTGATAAATCCATTAGCATTGAGCTAATTTGAGCTGCAAGGTTGGTTTAGTGAGGATGCATTTCATTCACTGAGAACGGGTGAGGGAAGTGATGTCCCTCGCGGACTGTAGCTTTTTAGCTTGTGCTGAGAGTGATGCCATCGTGCGTCCCGGTACAGGTACAGGAGGACGTCCTGCATCGATCGACCCTTCCACCATTGGGATCAGTTTCTCTTTATTTACTTTATCCAAACCCTTCACCATTTTGAACACTTCTGTAATTGAAATTTATTTGCCAATTACACGCCTATCTGCAAGTTTATTAACGTCTCCCTGTATTTTGTCGCAGTCTTCCTCAGCATTAGCTCTAACCCCCAATTTGGTGTCGTCTGTAAATTTTAAAGTTATACTCTGATTCCCGAGTCCAAATCGTTGATGTAAATTGTGAACAACAGTGGTCCCAGCACCGATCCCTGTGGAACACCACTTCCCACCTTTTGCCAGTCTGAGTAACTACCCTTAACCCCTACGCTCTGTTTTCTGCTTTGTTGCCAGCTTGCGATCCATTCTGCTACCTGTCCCCTGACCCCACATGCTCTGACCTTAGTCGTGAGTCTACAATTTCTTATCAAAGGCCTTTTGAAAATCCAAATCCAAATTCTGTAACTTCTTCAAGGAATTCAATGAGGTTTCTCAAGCATGACCTTCCCTTCTGAAATCCGTGCTGACTATTCTTTATTATATTTTCAGTTTCTAGATGTTTTTCTATTACATCTTTGAGTAAAGATTCCATTATCTTTCCTACCACCGACGTTAATCTAATTGGTCTATAGTTCCCTGGACTGGTTCTATCTTCCTTTTTAATCACATTACCTGTTCACCAGTCCTCTGGCACTGTTCCCCTTTCTAATGAATTTTTATATCTATGTAATTGTGCCTCTGCTATCTCTTCCCTAACTTCTTTTAATATGCACGGATGCAATCCATCCAGACTGGGGTTTTACCCTCTCTAAGTTTGATTAGTTTATCAATTATCTCCCCCCCTTTCGATCTTAAATATCTTTATTTTTTTTTTGAGCTCTTCTTCTAATCTCATGCCCACCTTGTCAGTCTCCCTGGTAAATACTGAGACAAAGTCATTATTTAATATTTCTGCCATTTCGCTGTCATTTCTTGTGAGTTTATCGTGTGTATCCCTTAGTGGCCCTATCCCTATCCTGATTTTTCTTTTGATATTTTACATGTCTGTAGAATACTTTACTATTTACATAAGAACATAAGAAATAGGAGCAGGAGTAGGCCATTCGGCCCCTCGAGCCTGCTCCACCATTCAATCAGATCATGGCTGATCTTCAACCTCAACTCCACCTTCCTGCCCGATCCCCATATCCCTTGATTCCCCGAGAGTCCAAAAATCTATCGATCTCAACCTTGAATAGACTCAATCACTCAGCAACCTCAGCCCTCTGAGTAGAGAATTCTAAAGATTCACAACCCTCTGAGTGAAGAAATGTTTCCTCATCTCGGTCCGAAAGGCCGACCCCTTATCCTGAGACTATGACCCCTAGTTCTAGTCTCTCAGCATCTACCCTGTCAAGCCCCCTCAGAATCTTATACGTTTCAATGGGATCACCTCTCATTCTTCTAAACTCCAGAGAATATTGGCCCTACTTGATCTTTCCTCAAAGGACAACCCTCTCATCCCAGGAATCAGTCTGGTGAACCTTCGTTGCACCCCCTGTAAGGCAAGTATATCCTTCCTTTGGTAAGGAGACCAAAACTGTACACAGTACTCCAGGTGTGGTCTCACCAGAGCCCTATATAATTGCAGCAAGACCTCCTTATTCTTATACTCTATCCCCCTTGCAATAAAGGCCAACATAACATTTGTCTTCCTAATTGCTTGTTGTACCTGCATGTTAACTTTCTGTGATTTGTGTACAAGGACACCCAAATTCCTCTGAACACGAACATTTCTTAGTCTCTCATCTTGCAAAAAATATTATGTTTTTCTATTCATCCTACAAAAGTGGTTAATTTCACATTTCCCCACATTATACTCCATCTACCACCTTCTTGCCCACTCACTTAAACTGTCTATTTGACTCTTTGTGTCCTCCTCACAGCTTACTTTCCCACCTAGCTTTGTATCATCAGCAAACTTGAATACATTACACTCGGTCCCTTCATCTAAGTCATTAATATAGATTGTAAATAGCTGAGGCCCAAGCACTGATCCTTGCGGCACCCCACTAGTTACATCCTGCCATCCCAAAAATAACCCGTTTATCCCTACTCTCATTTTTCTGTCCGTTAACCAATCCTCTATCCGTGCGAATATATTACCCCTAATCTGATGAGCCCTTATCTTGTGTAACAACATCTTGTGTGGCACCTTATCGAATGCCTTTTGAAAATCCAAATATACTACATCCACTGGTTCCCCTTTATCTACCCTGCTAGTTACATCGTCAAAAAATTCTAACTGATTTGTCAAACATGATTTCACTTTCATTAAACCAAGTTGACTCTGCCTAATCATATTATGATTTTCTAAGTGCCCTGTTACTATGTCCTTAATGCTACTACTGATGTCAGGCTAACTGGCCTGTAGTTCCCTGTTTTCTCTCTCCCTCCTTTCTTGAATAGCGGGGTTACATTTACCACCTTCCAATCCGCTGGGACCATTCTCGAATCTAGGGAATTTTGGAAGATCACAACCAATCATCCACTATCTCTGCAGCCACCTCTTTTAGAACCCGAGGATGTAGGCCATCAGGTCGAGGGGATTTGTCGGCTTTTAGTCCCATTAATTTCTCCAGTACTTTTTCTTTACTAATATTAATTACTTTAAGTTCTTTTTATATTCCTTGATAATTTAATTTCTTTGCTTTCCTAATTTTTTTTTTACTTCTTTTCTAACCTTTTCAGATTCCCTTTTGTCATCCTCTCCTTTATTGTCGATGTACTCAGAGTATGTCTTTTTCTTTCATTTCAATTTTGCCCTTATCTCTTTATTCATCCATAGTGTGTTATTATTGACTAGTTAGTTCTTGTTGTTAGTGGGTATATTTCCCCTCGACTCTCCATCACTGTTTTAAATATTTCCCACCGCTGTTCCATTTCTTTGTTTGTAAATGATGGCACAGCGCTGCCTGCTGGTCACTAGCAGTAATGTGTATGTTAAGATACATTTTGTTAAAAAGTATTGACTTTACTGCAAGATCTCCCTGGATCGTCGGGAATATTCGTCACTGATCCCACTGAAAGTTATCCGATACAATAATTACCACTGACTCCACACACAAAATATTAAACAGTTTTACTAAAATTACATTGAGGGAACAGTGATCATAGTATCATAAGGTTTAGAATAGTTATGGAAAGGACAAGGAGCAATCTAGAGTAAAAATACTTAATTGGAGGAGGGCCAATTTCAGTGGGTTGAGAATGGATCTGGCCCGGGTAAATTGGAATCAAAGATTGACAGGTAAAACTGTAATCGCACAATGGACGGCCTTTAAAGAGGAGATGGTTCGGGTACAGTCTGGGTACATTCACACGAGGGGGAGAGGTAGGGCAACTAAAGCCAGAGCTCCCCGGATGACGAAAGAGATAGAGAGTAAGATGAAGCAGAAAAAAGGGGGCGTATGACAGATGTCAGGTTGGGGATAATGCAAGTCAGAACCAGGCTGAATACAGAAAGTACAGAGGAGAAGTGAAAAAGGAAATAAGAGGGGCAAAGAGAGAGTTTGAGAATAGACTGGCAGCTAACATAAAAGGGAATCCAAAAGTCTTCTATAGGAATATAAATAGTAAACGGGTAATAAGAGGAGGGGTGGGGCCGATTAGGGACCAAAAAGGAGATCTACTCATGGAGGCAGAGGGGATGGCTGAGGTACTAAATGAGTACTTTGCATCTGTCTTTACCAAGGAAGAAGATGCTGCCAAAGTCACAGTAAAAGAGGAAGTAGTTGAGATACTGGATGGGCTAAAAATTGATAAAGAGGAGGTACTAGAAAGGCTGGCTGTACTTAAAGTAGATAAATCACCCGGTCCGGATAGGATGCATCTGAGGTTGCTGAGGGAAGGGTGGAAATTGCAGAAGTGCTGGCCATAATCTTCCAAACATCCTTAGAAATGGGGGTGGTGCCAGAGGACTGGAGAATTGCTAATGTTACTCCCTTGTTCAAATAGGGGGAGAGGGATAAACCCGGCAATTACAAGCCAGTTAGTTTAACCTCGGTGGTGGGGAAACTTTTAGAGACAATAATCTGGGACAAAATTAATTGGCACTTAGAAAAGTGTGGGCTAATAAATAAAAGCCAGCACGGATTTGTTAAAGGCAAATCGTGTTTAACTAATTTGATTGAGTTTTATGATGAGGTAACAGAGAGGGTTGATGAGGGCAATGCGGCTGATGTGTACATGGACTTTTAAAAGGAGTTTGATAACACAATAGGCTTGTCGGCAAAGTTGAGGCCCATGGAATAAAAGGGGTAGTGACAGCATGGATATGAAATTGGCCAAGTGACAAGAACATAAGAACATAAGAAATAGGAGCAGGAGTAGGCCAATCGGCCCCTCGAGCCTGCTCCGCCATTCAATAAGATCATGGCTGATCTGATCCTAACCTCAAATCTAAATTCATGTCCAATTTCCTGCCCGCTCCCCGTAACCCCTAATTCCCTTAACTTCTAGGAAACTGTCTATTTCTGTTTTAAATTTATTTAATGATGTAGCTTCCACAGCTTCCTGGGGCAGCAAATTCCACAGACCTACTACCCTCTGAGTGAAGAAGTTTCTCCTCATCTCAGTTTTGAAAGAGCAGCCCCTTATTCTAAGATTATGCCCCCTAGTTCTAGTTTCACCCATCCTTGGGAACATCCTTACCGCATCCACCCGATCAAGCCCCTTCACAATCTTATATGTTTCAATAAGATCGCCTCTCATTCTTCTGAACTCCAATGAGTAGAGTCCCAATCTACTCAACCTCTCCTCATATGTCCACCCCCTCATCCCCGGGATTAACCGAGTGAACCTTCTTTGTACTGCCTCGAGAGCAAGTATGATTTTTCTTAAGTATGGACACCAAAACTGTATGCAGTATTCCAGGTGCGGTCTCACCAATACCTTATATAACTGCTGTAAACAATTTTACAACACCAAGTTATAGTCCAGCAATTTTTATTTTAAATTCACAAGCTTTCGGAGGCTTCCTCCTTCCTCAGGTGAACGAAAATTTCCGAAAGCTTGTGAATTTAAAATAAAAATAAAAATTGCTGGACTATAACTTGGTGTTGTAAAATTGTTTACAATTGTCAACCCCAGTCCATCACCGGCATCTCCACATTATATAACTGCAGCAATACCTCCCTGTTTTTATATTCTATCCCCCTAGCAATAAAAGCCAATATTCCATTGGCCTTCTTGATCACCTGCTGCACCTGCATACTAACCTTTTGATTTTCTTGCACTAGGACCCCCAGATCCCTTTGTACTGCAGTACTTTCCAGTTTCTCGCCTTTAAGATAATAACTTGCTCTCTGATTTTTCCTGCCAAAGTGCATAACCTCACATTTTCCAATATTGTATTGCATCTGTCAAATCTCCGCCCACTCACCCAGCCTGTCTATATCCCCTTGTAGGTTTTTTATGTTCTCCTCACTCTCTACTTTCCCTCCCATCTTTGTATCATCTGCAAACTTTGATATGTTACACTCGGTCCCCTCCTCCAAATCGTTAATATAGATTGTAAAGAGTTGGGGACCCAGCACCGACCCCTGTGGAACACCACTGGCTACTGGTTGCCAGTCCGAGAATGAACCATTTATCCCAACTCTCTGCTTCCTGTTAGATAACCAATCCTCCACCCATGCCAGAATATTACCCCCAATCCAGTGATTCTTTATCTTGAGCAATAATCTTTTATGTGGCACCTTGTCGAATGCCTTCTGGAAGTCTAAATACACTACGTCCACTGGTTCCCCTTTATCCACCCTGTACATTATGTCCTCAAAGAACTCAAGCAAATTTGTCAGACATGACTTCCCTTTCATAAAGCCATGCTGACTTTGTCCTATTAAATTATGTTTATCCAAATGTTCCGCTACTGTCTCCTTAATAATAGACTCCAAAATGTTACCCACCACAGATGTTAGGCTAACTGGTCTATAATTTACAGCCTTCTGCCTACTACCCTTTTTAAATAAGGGTGTTACATTGGCAGTTTTCCAATCTGCCGGGACCTTTGCCGAGTCCAGAGAATTTTGGAAAATTATTACCAAAGCATCCACAATCCCCACTGCCACTTCCCTCAAGACCCTAGGATGTAAGCCATCAGGTCCAGGGGATTTATCTGCCTTGAGTCCCATTAATTTACTGAGTACCAATTCCTTAGTGATTTTAATTGTATTTAGCTCCTCCCCCACTCGAGCCCCCTGTTTGTCCAGTGTTGGGATATTCTTAGTGTCCTCTACCGTAAAGACTGAAACAAAATATTTGTTCAGCATTTTTGCCATCTCCATGTTTCCCACCATTAATTTCCCGGTCTAATCCTCTAAGGGACCTACGTTTGCCTTAGCCACCCTTTTTTTTTATATAACTGTAGAAGCTCTTGCTATCTGTTTTTATATTTTTTGCTAATTTACTTTCATAATCTATCTTCCCTTTCTTAATCAATCCTTTAGTTACTTTTTGCTGTCTTTTGAAGACTTCCCAATCTTCTATCCTCCCACTAAGTTTGGCTACCTTCTATGTCCTTGATTTTAGTCGGATACTATCCTTAATTTCTTTACTTAGCCACGGATGGCTGTCATTTCTTTTACACCCTTTTTTCCTCAGTGGAATATATATTTTTTGAAAGTTGTAAAATAACTCCTTAAATGAACACCACTGCTCATGTACCGTCTTACCCTTTAATCGATTTTCCCAGTCCACTTTAATCAATTCCGCTCTCATACCATCATAGTCTCCTTTATTCAAGCTCAGTACGCTTGTTTGAGAACCAACCTTCTCACCCTCTAATTGGATATGGAATGTAACCATGTTATGGTCACTCATTCCAAGGGGATCCTTAACTCGGACATTAATTAATTAATCCTGGCTCATTACACAGGACCAGGTCCAAGGTTGCTTGCCCCCTTGTAGGATCAATTACATACTGCTCAAGAAATCCATCCCTAATACACTCAATAAACTCTTCCTCAAGGCTGCCCTGCCCAATTTGATTTGTCCAGTTAATATGATAGTTAAAATCCCCCATAATTATAGCTGTTCCCTTATTACATGCCCCGACTATTTCCTGATTAATACTTCTTCCAGCAGAGTTGCAACTATTAGGAGGCCTATATACTACGCCCACGAGTGTTTTTTTCCCCTTATTATTCCTCATCTCTACCCAAACTGTTTCATTATCCTGATCCTTTGTCCCAATATCATTTCTCTGTATTACAGTGATTCCTTCCCTTATTAACATAGCCACCCCACCTCCTCTTCCTTCCTGCCTGTCCTTCCTGATTGTTAAATACCCTGGCATATTTAATTCCCAGTCGTTGTCACCCTGCAGCCATGTTTCTGTAATGGCCACAAAATCATACCCATATGTAGTTATTTGTGCCATTAACTCGTCCATTTTGTTACGAATGCTACGTGCATTCAGATAAACAACTTTCAAATATGTTTTGTGACACTTAGTTCCTGCTTTTTCCTTTTTTAACACTTTACCTTTTACTCCATACCTTCTGTCCCTTCCTGACATGCTTTCCTCTGTCTCCCTGCTCAGGTTCCCAACCCCCTGCCACAGCTTTGATGCTGGGTTAATCGCCTTACGCCTTCTAGTTTTTATTTTATCTGTCGTGCCTAAAGTACACTTTCTTTCCGCTGCTCTACGCTTTTCCCTTTCTCTTGTTCTTGAACAACTGTTTGTACTATTTGTATTGTAGATTTCCCCTGGGTCTTCCCCTCTCTTGCTGCTCTCAACTTTATTCCCTTCTGACTCCCCGCTCAGGTTCCCATCCCCCTGCCGCTCTAGTTTAAATCTTCCCCAACAGCACTAGCAAACACCCCCGCGAGGACATTGGTCCCGGTCCTGCTCGGGTGTAACCCGTCATGCTTGTACAGGTCCCACCTTCCCCAGAACCGGTCCCAATGTCCCAGGAATCTAAATCCCTCCCTCCTACACCATCCCTGCAGCCACGCATTCATCCTGTCTATTCTCCTGTTCCTATACTCACTAGCACGTGGCACCGGTAGTAATCCTGAGGTCACTACCTTTGAAGTCCTGCTTTTTAATTTATCTCCTAACTCCTTAAATTCACCTTGCAGGACCCCATCCCTTTTTTTACCTATGTCATTGATACCGATATGGACCACGACTACTGGCTGTTCACCCTCCCCCTCCAGAATGCCCTGCAGCCGCTCCGCGACATCCTTGACCCTAGCACCAGGAAGACAACATACGATCCTGGAGTCATGTTTGCGGCCGCAGAAACGCCTATATGTTCCCCTTACAATTGAATCCCCTATCACTATAGCCCTGCCACTCTTCTTCCTCCCCTCCTGTGCAGCAGAGCCACCCGTGGTGCCCCGAACCTGGCTCTTGCTGCTTTCCCCTGATAAGCCATCTCCCCCAACAGTATCTAAAGCAGAATATCTGTTTGAGAGGGAGATGGCCCCAGGGGACTCCTGCTCTACTTGCCTCGTCCTTTTACTCTGCCTGGCGGTCACCCATTTCCTTTCTGCCTGCATAATCTTTACCTGCGGTGTGACCACCTCACTGAACGTGCTATCCACGACAGTCTCAGCATCGCGGATGCTCCACAGTGAATCCACCCGCAGCTCCAGCTCCGAAAGACGGTTAGCCAGTAGCTGCAGCTGGACACACTTCCTGCACACATGGTCGCCAGGGACACTGGTAGTGTCCATGACTTCCCACATAGTGCAGGAGGAGCATATCACGGGTGCGAGCTGTGCTGCCATGACTTGCCTTAGACTCTCAGACTCTCCTCCCGCTCTCGGTCTCCCCTTTTATACTGTGCTCACCTCTCGGACTCTCCTGCCTCACCTGTGACGTCGCACAGTAGTTGTCTCTTGTTGCAGGTCTGCTGCTGCTTTTATTCCCCAATCTCAGTCTTCTACTCTCAGGTCCACTACCGCTCTGGGGAAAAAGTTTGGAAAAGCAAAGCAAAGCAGCACCTCCTTCCCCCACTTCACCGAACTCCCACACGTACTAAACTCTCAGCAGCTCACACTGTGTTGTCCGTACACTGTGCTGTTCGCACTGACATGCCCCTGTATTTCTACAGTTTGTGACTCAGATGAGTCAGGCAGTGTAGTGGTGAACAGTTGTTTTTCAGACTGGAGGGAGGTGTACAGTGGTGTCCCCCAGGAGTCGGTACTAAGACCATTGCTTTTTTTGATAAATATTATTGAGTTGGACTTGGGTGAACAGGGCATAATTTCAGAATTCGCAGATGACACAAAACTTGGAAGTGTCGTCAACAGTGAGGATCAATTATAGAAAATTACGGCACAGAAGGAGGCCATTCGGCCCATCATGTCCGTGCCGGCTGAAAAAGAATTATCCAGCTTAATCCCACTTTCCAGCACTTGGTCCGTAGCCCTGTAGGTTACAGCACTTCAAGTGCACATCCAAGTACTTTTTAAATGAGTTGAGGGTTTCTGCCTCTACCACCCTTTCAGGCAGTGAGTTCCAGACCCCCACCACCCTCTGGGTGAAAAAAATTCTCCTCAGCTCCCCTTTAATCCTTCTACCAATTACTTTAAATCTATGCCCCTGGTCACTGACCCCTCTGCTAAGGGAAATAGGTCCTCCCTATCCACTCTATCTAGGCCCCTCATAATTTTATTTACCTCAATTAAATCTCCCCTTCGCCTCCTTTGTTCCAAAGAAAACAACCCCAGCCTATCCAATCTTTCCTCATAGCTAAAATTCTCCAGTCCTGGCAACATCTTCGTAAATCTCCTCTGCAGCCTGTCTAGTGCAATCACATCTTTCCTGTAATGTGACCAGAACTGTACACAGTACTCAAGCTGTGGCCTAACTAGTGTTTTATACAGTTCTAGCATAACCTCCCTGCTCTTATAATTCTATGCCTCGGCTAATAAAGGAAAGTATCCCATATGGCTTCTTAGGAGGATAGTAATAGACTTCAAGGGGACATAAGACAGGCTGGTGGAATGGGTGGACACGTGGCAAATGAAATTTAACACAGAGAAGTGCAAAGTGATACATTTTGGCAGGAGGAATGAGGAGAGGCAATATAAACTAAATGGTACAATTCTAAATGGTGTGCAGGAACAGAGGGATCTGGGGGTGTATGTGCCCAAATCTTTGAAGGTGGCAGGGCAGGTTGAGAAAGCGGTTAAAAAAACACATGGGATCCTGGGCTTTATAAATAGAGGCATAGAGTACAAAAACAAGTTAGTTATGTTGAACCTTTATAAAACACTGGTTCGGCCACAACTGGAGTATTGTGTTCAATTCTGGGTACTGCACTTTAGGAAGGATGTGAAGAGGGTCTTTAGTTTCGTGGATAGACTGGAGAAACTGGGGTTGTTCTCCTTGGAACAGAGAAGGTTGAGGGGAGATTTGATCGAGGTGTTCAAAATCACGAAGAGTCTAGACAGAGTAAATAAAGAGAAACTGTTCCCATTGGCGGAAGGGTCAAGAACCAGAGGACACAGATTTAAGGTGATTAAGAACCAAAGGTGACTTGAGGAAAAGCTTTTTTTTTTTACATAGAGTGGTTATGATCTGGAATGCACTGCCCGAGGGGGTGGTGGAGACAGATTCAATCATGGCCTTCAAAAGGGAATTGGATAAGTACTTGAAAGGAAAAAATTTTCAGGGCTGCGGGGATTGGGTGGGGGAGTGGGACTAGCTGCATTGCTCTTGCATAGAGCCAGCGCAGAATCGATGGGCCGAATCGCCTCCCTCTGTGCTGTAACCTTTCTAGGATTCTGAGGGTCGAGAATCGGAGGACACAGATTTAAAGTGATTGGGAAAAGAACCAAAGGCGACATGAGGAAAAACCTTTTTTACGCAGCGAGTAGTTATGATCTGGAATGCGCTGCCTGAAAGGGTGGTGGAGGCAGATTCAATCGTGGCTTTCAAAAAGGAATTGGATAAATATCTGCACGGATGAAATTGGCAGGGCTACAGTTAAAGAGCGGGGGAATAGGACTAACTGGATTGCTCTTACACGGGCTTGATGGACTGAATGGCCTCCTTCTCTGCTCTAACCATTCTATGATTCTAACATTATCCACACTACCCTCATCAACCATCCCCATCACTTCACTAAAGAACTCAATCAAGTTAGTCAAACATGATTTTCATTTATTAGCCCACACTTTTCCAAGTGCCAATTAATTTTGTCCCGGATTATTGTCTCAAAGTTTCCTGACCACCGGCGTTAGGCTGACTGGCCTGTAGTTGCCGGGTTTATCCCTCTCCCCTTTTTTGAACAAGAGTGCAACATTTGCAATCCTCCGGCACCATTCCCATATCTAAGGAGGATTGGAAGATTGTGGCCAGAGCATCCGCTATTTCCACCCTTCCCTCAGTAACCTGGGATGCATCCCATCTGGACCAGGTGACTTTTCTACTTTGAGTACTGCCAATCTTTTAAGTACCTCCTCTTTATCTATTTTTATCCTATCCGATATCACTACTACCTCCTCCTTTCCTGCTGCAATGGCAGCATCCTCTTCTCTAGTGAAGACAGATGCAAAGTATTCATTCAGTGCCTCAGCTTCCATAAGATCTCCTTTTTTGTCCCGAATCAGTCCCACCCTTCCTTTGACTATGCTTTTACTATTTGTATGTTTATGAAAGACTTTTGGGTTCCCTTTTATGTTAGCTGCTCATACTCTCTCTTTGCCACCCCCCCCATATTCCCTTTTTTAGATTCCTCTGTACTTTCTGTATTCGGCCTGGTTCTCCACTGTATTATGAACCGTACATTCATCATAAACCTCATTTTTCTGTTTCATTTTAATCTCTATATCTTTAGTCATCCAGGGAGCTCTGGCATTGGATGCCCTTCCTTTCCCCCTCGTAGGGATGTGTCTACTCTGTACACAAACAATCTCCTCCTTGAAGGCCTCCCATTGTTCAATTAATATTTTGCCTGCCAATTTTTGATTCCAATCCACCTGGACAAGATCCCTTTTTAACTCACTGAAATTTGCTCTCCTCCAGTTAAGCATTTTCACATTTGATTGTTCCTTGTCCTTTTCCATAACTGTTCTAAACCTAATGATATTACGATCACCATTCCCCAAATGCTCCCCCACTGAAACATGCTCCACCTGTCCCACTTCATTCCCCAGGACTAGATCCAGCACAGTTTCCTTCATTGGGCTGGAAACACTGTTCCCGAAAGTTCTCGAACACATTTCAGGAATTCCTCCCCCTCTTTGCCCTTTACACTGTTACTGTCCCAGTCTATATTGGGATAATTGACGTCCCCCATTATCACTAGTCTATAGTTCTTGCATCTTTCTGTAATTTGCCTGCAAATTTGCTCCTCTATCTCCTTCCCACTATTTGGTGACCTATAGTACACACCCAGTAGTGTAATAGCTCCTCTATTGTTCCTTAATTCTAACCAAATAGATTCTGTCTTTGACCCCTCAACTTCATCCTCCCTTTCCAGTGCTATAATAGTTTCTTTGATAAATACTGCCACCACCCACCCTCTTTCCTTCGCTTTCTTTTCCTGAATATCTTGTAGCCAGGAATATTAAGTACCCAATCCTCCTCCTCTTTGAGCCAGGGCTCTGTTATTGCCACTGTATCATATTCCTATGTGGTATCATGAGCCTGCAGCTCACCAACCTTATTCACCACGCTACATGCATTTACACACATGCTCATCTCCAATCTCATCTTAATCAGCCTCGCATTTGCCCCCTGTCTGAAGCCTCCTATTTCTGAACTATTCTTAACTCTGGTGCTACTTGTCCCTCCCAGTCCTCTGTGCACCACATTTCTCATATTTAATGTTTCATTGTGGTGCCCACCCCCCTGCTACATTAGTTTAGACCCTCCCCCACAGCACTAGCTAACCCCCCGGTGAGGACATCAGTCCCAGCTCTGTTGATCTGTCCATCTTGAACAGATCCCTCCTGCCCCAGAACTGGTCCCAATGCCCAGGAATCTGAAGCCCTCCCTCCTGCACCATTTCTCCGGCCACGCATTAACCTGTCTTATCCTTCTATTCCTTTACTCACTAGCGCGTGGCACTGGGAGTAATCCAGAGATTACTACCTTTGAGGTTCTGCTTTTTAAACTTTCTCCTGAGCCCCTGAAACTCTGACTGCAGGACCTCGACCCTTTTCCTTCCTATATCTGGTTCCCACATGGACCACGACTTCTGGCTGCTCCCCTTCTCCCCTCAAAACGTTCTGCACCCTCTCCGTGATCTCCTTTACCCTGGCACCAGGGAGGCAACACACCATGCGGGACTCACTTTGGCGGTTACAGAAATGCCTGTCTATCCCCTGACTTTCAAATCCCTGATAACAACTGCATTTCTTTTGCTCCCCTGTGTAGCCGAGTCTCCCACAGTGCTGTGGATTTGCTCCTGACTGCACTCCCTCGAGATGTCAACACCCTCACTGGTATTCAACACTGAATAACAGTTAGTGAGTTCCACACTCCCAGGGGATTCCTGCACTGCCTGCCTGGTCACCCACTCCCTCTCCACCTGATCTCTGTGTAGCTGCGGGGTGACAGCAACATAAGGAATAGAGAATTGGCAAGAAAATCTTGCTATCACTGAACTCTCTTTTAGAGTAAACTGGAAAGGATAAAACTCCCAGCAACTCCTACAGCCTGGAGAAAATGACCCACACACGGATAGGATTTAGGACAGATTTTATTGACAAACCAATTTATACATATTTTACTGGATTAGAAGACAATTCCACCAAACCAAGGTAATGATTGGCAAATAGATCAGCAAACTATTCTGATTCAAAAACAGCAACATTTCAGAAACACAGGATGCTCGAGTTCATAATGGCATTTGACCAATCATACAAACACATTTAGAAAAGCAGAGCCCAGCTACATTTTAAGTAGTAAACTGTTTGAGTCAAACGTCACAAATTTATACATTAATTCTCAAACCTGCAAAACAATTATTGCCTTGTTGCACTTTCCCCCTAGTGTACACAGGCCTTGATATTCAATCGCCTACAGTGCAGCATAGTGAGCAGCCCGTATAGTGTGGTTAGATGCACAACTGACCGTAAGTGGGGGTCGCAGCTCAATAGCATTTACAGACTTAACTAATCACCACAGGGCAGTTAGATTTTAAAATATTCCTGAGTCGTCTCAGGTGCAAGACTTTAAGGAACCATTACAGATTGTTACAAGACACATTCCTACCTAAACGGGCAGCTAACTTGATAGAAACAGAAAAGCACTTTATAGAAACAAAAAAGATTCTCATTTTAAAACCTTAAATGTTTATCCAGAAGATGATGCCTTTCAGTTCCAGATGTGACGTTTGCAATGTTCAACCGCCTGTTAGGAAATGGGAAAGTGGACATTATTAGAAAGTGCATGGTCAGCGATTAAAGACTTAGAGATACCTTCCCCTCCAATCTGGGCACAGGTCTATTGGCACCTGCTTTAGGGGCCTTTTCTACAGAGACTATAGCAGCTGAATTTGTTGACACCAGAGAGGAAGGAGCGTGAATTTTAATTGAGGTATGAGAGATCTTTAAAGGCATCAAGTTGAAGTTGAAAGTGCTTACCATGGCCCCAAGGGCAAAGGACATGGAACCGAACTCTGAAGAGGGAAGAAGAATGGACAGATCATTCGAACTACTGCACGCAGAGGGTGGTGACTGTTCGCAATGGACTGCCCAGGGAGGCCGGCCAGAGGGTGGTGACTGTTCGCAATGGACTGCCCAGGGAGGCCGGCCAGAGGGTGGTGACTGTTCGCAATGGACTGCCCAGGGAGGCCGGCCAGAGGGTGGTGACTGTTCGCAATGGACTGCCCAGGGAGGCCGGCCAGAGGGTGGTGACTGTTCGCAATGGACTGCCCAGGGAGGCCGGCCAGAGGGTGGTGACTGTTCGCAATGGACTGCCCAGGGAGGCCGGCCAGAGGGTGGTGACTGTTCGCAATGGACTGCCCAGGGAGGCCGGCCAGAGGGTGGTGACTGTTCGCAATGGACTGCCCAGGGAGGCCGGCCAGAGGGTGGTGACTGTTCGCAATGGACTGCCCAGGGAGGCCGGCCAGAGGGTGGTGACTGTTCGCAATGGACTGCCCAGGGAGGCCGGCCAGAGGGTGGTGACTGTTCGCAATGGACTGCCCAGGGAGGCCGGCCAGAGGGTGGTGACTGTTCGCAATGGACTGCCCAGGGAGGCCGGCCAGAGGGTGGTGACTGTTCGCAATGGACTGCCCAGGGAGGCCGGCCAGAGGGTGGTGACTGTTCGCAATGGACTGCCCAGGGAGGCCGGCCAGTCATTTAAAAAAGTTGGGATAGGCAAGAAAATCAACTGAGGGATAAAACCTGTGAAACTCTGGGGTCAGCAGGTGGATTGGAATGGTCGACACCCACACGGCAGAAATGTCAACAAGTGACTCAACCATAGGTCGTATCACAGCTGACTCTAATCCTGTTCTCCCCAATATCCACACATGCACACTTCCCAGGACAGGAATTATTCGACAGCAATCAGGAGCAGACACCGTGGATGCTTTTCCCCTTTCTGACCCAGACACGTTGAGGTGGGTCGTACTGCCTGCACCTACTGCCTAAGTGAGATCAGTTCAGAGCACAGATGAGGAATCAGACCTGAGCCTATAGCTGGCATGGCTCTGTTCTACACCAGGCCGAGCTTTTACCCACTAGATCTGGGGAACTGCAGACACATTACAAACTTTCTCTTGTTCTAGACTGGGTAAAACTTTTGACTTGTATTTATATAGCGCCTTTCGTGACCTCTAGACATCCTAAAGAGCTTTCCAGCCAATTAAGCATTTTTGAAGTGTAGTCACTGTTGTCATGTCGGAAAGGCGGCAGCCAATTTGGCACAGCAAGATCCCACAAACAGCAATGAAATAATGACCGGATAATCTGTTTTAATGATGCTGGTTGAGGGATAAATATTGGCCAGGGCACCGGGGAGAACTCCTCTGCTCTTCAAAAAGTGTCATGGGATTTTTTACGTCCACCCGAGAGAACAGACTCAGTTTAATGACTCATCCCAAAGACAGTACTTCCAACAGTGTAGCACTCCCTCAGTACTGCACTGGTGTCAGCCGAGATTATGTACTCAAGTTTCTGGATTGGGACTTAAACCCACAACCTTCTGATTCAGAGGCAAGAGAGTGCTACCCACTGAGCCACGGCTGACACGAATGCTATACAGAACCGTGGGGCCTGTACAGATCCACAATGACCACTCCCTGTAACAATCCCTGACCAGAGGCAATATCATTCTATAAAACAATCATTTATTACCAGTCAGCCATTCAGATTTGACTTTGTGTATTTGAAATGTCCTGTTAATGGTCAGGATTGTTCTAAATGTCTAGTTTAGAGTCTCCCTGCTTGGAGTTCTGTGAATTAAAGGTATCTCACAGGCAAGGGGAGAGCAATTCCATTGCCCGCTGTGTGACTCACTGAAGATTCACTCCAAACATCAGATGGACACCGCTAAGGGCACTGTCCCTTTAAGAAGCCAGCGATTCCCTGTGCAAATACAGGAGCGCTGCCAAGTCCTGAGTGATGGGTTAACGGAGCAGTGCCGATACTGGGGAACACACTCAGCTAATCAAACACTGACATGTAACCAAATACCTTTACATGCCTCCCACAGCCAGCCAGACTGACTCAGGACAACTGACCTCTCGCTGTATACTGTGAAACCTCATTACAGAGCAGCCCGGGTTATAGCGAGACTTCCAAACATGCCTGGGCCGACTCTCCTTTTGCTCTTGTAAGTTTCTCTCTCCCTCTCCTCAAGGTGTCGACTCTCACCGGCCGATAGTGTCACAGAAAACCCTCCAGTGCTTCACCCACAGGTGCACCCAGGCAGTAAATGTCAGCAAGGCTTCTGACCACCAAAGACAGACAGAATCAATCTTCTATCACCCACCAGTCGGCTGTCTGTCCACAGCTTTCAGTCGGGATCACTCGATAATGATCACGAGGAGAAACCCTCGCTCCAGGACAGTGAATCACAGGCAGTGCTCCCACCGCCGATAACAGTTAACTCAGCACAGACCAGAGAGCACTGGTTTGGTGCGCGGACAGAATGTTTCAGTGCGCTGCACACAACAGACTGCTGCGCGGTTTTGCATGTGCGCAGCTTAGAGGGGACGGTGCTAAGGGAGTGTAATGCTTCAAACCATAGAAGTTTACAGGAGGCCATTCAGCCCATTGTGTGTATCAGCTTGGTCACAGCAATCAAAAAAACTAATCTCTCTGCTCCGCTCTCTCCCCATAAACCTTTCACAACCTTCAGCCAGAAGTGCCGAGTGGATATCCTTCTCAGCCTCCTCCGGAGGTCCCACCATCACAGATTCCAGTCTCCAGCCAATTCGCTTCGCTCCACGCGATATCAGGAAATGGATAAATGCACTGGACACAGTAAAGGCCACGGGTCTGGCAACATCCCGACTTGTGCTCCAGAACTAGCTGCGCTTCTAGCCAAGCTGTTCCAGTACAGATACAACACTGGCATTTACCTGACAATGTGGAAAATTATCCAGGTATTTCCTGTCCACAAAAAACAGGACAAATTCAATCCGGCCAATTACCGCCCTGTTAGCCTACGCTGAACCATCAGCAAAGTGATGCAAGGTGTCGTCGACAGTGCTATCAAGTGTCACTTACTCACCAATAACCTGCTCACTGATGCTCACTTTAGGTTCCGCCAGGACCACTCTGCTCCAGACCTCATTAAAGCCTTGGTCCAAACATGGACAAAAGAGCTGAATTCCAGAGGTGAGGTGAGAGTGACTGCCCTTGACATCAAGGCAGGCCGAGTGTGGCACCAAGCAGACCCAGTAAAACTGGTCAATGGGAATCAAGGGGAAACTTGTATTTAGGAAAGATAGGAAAGGAAAGAAAGGAGGGGGGGGTGGCAGTATTGATCAACTAAATTATTATCGCACTGGAAAGGGATGATGTAGTTGAGGGGGTCAAAGACAGAATCTATTTGGTTAGAATTAATGAACAATAGAGGAGCTATTACACCACTGGGTGTATACTATAGGCCACCAAATAGTGGGAAGGAGATAGAGGAGCAAATTTGCAGGCAAGTTACAGAAAGATGCAAGAATTATAAGACTAGTGATAATGGGGGGTCTTCAATTATCCCAATATAGCCTGGGACAGTAACAGTGTAAAGGGCAAAGAGGGGGAGGAATTCCTGATATGTGTACAGGAGAACTTTCTTGATCAGTGTGTTTCCGACCAACGAGGAAGGAAGCAGTGCTGGATCTAGTTCTGGTGAATTAAGTGGGACAGGTGGAGCATGTTTCAGTAGGGGAGTATTTATGGAACAGTGATCATAATATCATTAAGTTTAGAACAGTTATGGAAAAAGACAAGGAACAATCAAATGTGAAAATACTTAACTGGAGGAGGGCTAATTTCAGTGAGTTAAAAAGTGATCTTGCCCAGGTGGATTGGAATCAAAAATTGGCAGGCAAAACAGTAACTGAACATTGGGAGGCCTTCAAGGAGATAGTTTGTGTACAGAGTAGACACATTCCCACGAGGGGGAAAGGAAGGGCATCCAAAGCTAGAGCTCCCTGGATGACTAAAGATATAGAGATTAAAATGAAACAGAAAAAGGAGGCTTATGATAAATGTCAGGTTCATAATACAGTAGCGAACTAGGCTGAATATAGAAAGTACAGAGGAGATCTAAAAAAGGGAATAAGAGGGGCAAAGAGAGAGTATGAGAGTAGATTAGCGGCTAACATAAAAGGGAACCCAAAAGTCTTTTATAAACATATAAACAGTAAAAAGGATAAGGAAGGAAGGTTGGGACTGATTCGGGACAAAAAAGATCTTCTTGTGGAGGTAGAGGTAATGGCTGACGTACTAAATGAATACTTCGCATCTAGAGAAGAGGACGCTGCCATTGTAGCAGTAAAGGAGGAAGTAGTAGCAATATTGGATAGGGTAAAAAATAGTTAAAAAGGAGGTACTTAAAAGATTGGCAGTACTCAAAGTAGAAAAGTCACCCGGGTCCAGATGGGATGCATCCTAAGTTACTGTGGGAAATAAGGGTGGAAATTGCGAAGGTCTGGCCACAATCTTCCTTAGATATGGGGACGGTGCCAGAGGACTGGAGGATTGCAGATGTTACACTCCTGTTAAAAAAAGGGGGAGAGGGACAAACCCGATAATTACAGGCCAGTCAGTCTATGTTAGTGATGGGGAAACATTTAGAGACAATAATCCGGGTCAAAATTAATTGACACTTGGAAAAGTATGGGCTAATAAATGAAAATCAGTATGTATTTGTTAAAGGAAAATCATGTTTGACTAACTTGATTGCATTCTTTGATGAAGTAATGGAGAGGGTTGATGAGAGTAGTGCGGTTGATGTCGTGTATATGGACTTTCAAAGGTAGCAGTAGCAACATGGATACAGAATTGGCTAAATGACAGGAAACAGAGAGTAGTGGTGAACAGTTGTTTTTCAGACTGGAGGGAAGTACACAGTGGTGTTCCCCAGGAGTCAGTATTAGGACCACTACTCTTTCTGATATATATTAATGACATGGACTTGGGTAGAGGGAATAATTTCAAAGTTTGCAGATGACACAAAATCAAGAGGACATGGACAGACTGGTGAAATGGGCAGACACATGGCAGATGAAATTTAACGCAGAGAAATGTGAAGTGATACATTTTGGTAGGAAGAATGAGGAGAGGCAATATAAACTAAATGGTACAATTTTAAAGGGGGTGCAGGAACATAGACCTGGAGGTGTGTGTACACAAATCTTTGAATGTGGCAGGGCAAGTTGAGAAGGTGTTAAAAAAGCAGATGGGATAAGCATATAGCTTTATTAATAGAGGGGTAGGGTACAAAAGCAAGGAAGTTATGCTAAACCTTTAGAAAACACTGGTTGGGCCTCTGCTGGAGAATTGTGATCAATTCTGGGCACCACACTTTAGGGAGGAGGCTAAAGCCTTAGAGAGGGTGTAGAGGCGATTTACTAGAATGGTAACATGGATGAGGGACTTCAGTTACGTGGAGAGACTGGAGAAGCTAGGATTGTTCTCCTTAGAGCAGAGAAGGTCAAGGGGAGATTTGATAGAGGTGTTCAAAATCATGAACGGTTTTGACAGAGTAAATAAGGAGAAACTGTTTCCAGTGGCAGAAGGGTCGGTAACCAGAGGACACAGATTTAAGGTGATCTACAAAAGAGCCAGAGGTGACATGAGGAAACATTTTTTTAAGCAGCGAGTTGTTCTGATCTGGAATACACTGCCTGAAAGGGCGGTGGAAGCAGATTCAATGGTAAGTTTCAAAAGGGAATTGGATAAATACTTGAAGGGGAAAAAATTACTGGGCAATAGGGGAAGAGCAGGGGAGTGGGACTAATTGGATAGCTCTTTCAAAGAGTTGGCATGATGGGACAAATGGCCTCCTCCTGTGCTGTACGTACTAGGATAATATTAAAAGTCTCCAGTGGCTGGAGTCATACCGAGCACAAAGGAAAATGGTTGTGGTTGTTGGAGGCCAATCAGCTCAGCCCCAGGGCAGCATCCTAGGCCCAACTATCTTCAGCTGCTTCATCAATGACCTTCCCTCCATCATAAGGTCAGAAATGGGGATGTTCGCTGATGATTGCACAGTGTTCAGCTACATTCGCAAACCCTCAGATAATGAAGCAGTCCATGCCCACATGCAGCAAGACCTGGACAACATCCAGGCTTGGGCGGATAAGTGGCAAGTAACATTCGTGTCACACAAGTACCAGGCAATGACCATCTCCAACAAGAGTGTGTCTAACCACCTTCCCATGACATTCAATGGTATTACCATCGCCGAATCCCCTATCAACAACATCCTGGGGGTCACCATTGACCAGAAACTCAACTGGACTAGCCACGTAAATGCCCTGGTTACTACAACAGGTCAGAAGCTGGGTATTCTGCGGCGAGTGATTCACCTCCTGATTCCCCAAACTCTCTCCACCACCTACAATACACAAGTCAGGAGTCCAATGGAATATTTTCCACTTGCCTGGATGGGGGCAGCTGCAACAACACTCAAGAAGCTCGACACCATCCAGGACAAAGCAGCCCGCTTGATCGGCAGCCCATCTACCATCTTAAACATCCACTCCCTCCACCACCGGTGCAGCGTAGCTGGAGTGAGTACCATCTACAGGATGCACTGCAGCAACTCACCAAGGCTTCTTCAGCAGCACCTCCCAAACCAGCCACACAGAAGAACAAGGGCAGCAGATGCATGGGAACACCATCACCTCCAAGTTCCCATCCAAGTCACACACCATCCCAACCTGTACATATAATCACCTGTTCCTTCATCGTCACTGGGCCAAAATCCTGGAACTTCCTACCCAACAGCATTGTGAGAGCACCTTCACCACACGGACTGCGGCGATTCAAGAAGGCGGTTCACCACCTTCTCAAGGACAACTAGGGATGGGCAATAAATGTCGGCCTTGCCAGCGACGTCCACATCTCGAGAATGAAGGAAAAACTTTTCTGTCCTGTTAATTTAGACCAGGACCCTCGTGTCTCACTGCATTCCAGCACCCTTATCTTTGACTTTTCATTATAAGTTAACTATAGTCTCACATCAGTTGTGGGCAAACCTTTAGAATCAATCTAATTCAAGACCAGCATTTAAAATTACATGCATCAAGGACAGCCAGCATGGACCTATTAAAGACAAATGGCATTGACAAATTTAAAAAGTTTTTTGAAACTTGTATCCCAGAGCATCAGTCAATCCAATGATTTAGCTCTGACTGTTTCCAAAGCCACTTCGATAATAGGATGTAATTATTTTGAACTATTCGAATATGCCAATCTTTGAATAAGGTGTCAGCCATGGCTCAGTTGGTAATACTCTCACCTCTGAGTCAGAAGGTTGCGGGTTTGAGTACCACGGCAGAGACTTGAGCACAAAATCTAGGCTGACACTTCAATGCAGTACCGGGAGAGCGCTGCACTGTCGGAGGGGCAGCACCGGGAGAGCGCTGCACTGTCGGAGGGGCAGCACCGGGAGAGCGCTGCACTGTCGGAGGGGCAGCACCGGGAGAGCGCTGCACTGTCGGAGGGGCAGTACCGGGAGAGCGCTGCACTGTCGGAGGGGCAGTACCGGGAGAGCGCTGCACTGTCGGAGGGGCAGCACCGGGAGAGCGCTGCACTGTCGGAGGGGCAGTACCGGGAGAGCGCTGCACTGTCGGAGGGGCAGCACCGGGAGAGCGCTGCACTGTCAGAGGGGCAGCACCGGGAGAGCGCTGCACTGTCGGAGGGGCAGTACCGGGAGAGCGCTGCACTGTCGGAGGGGCAGCACCGGGAGAGCGCTGCACTGTCGGAGGGGCAGCACCGGGAGAGCGCTGCACTGTCGGAGGGGCAGCACCGGGAGAGCGCTGCACTGTCAGAGGGGCAGCACCGGGAGAGCGCTGCACTGTCAGAGGGGCAGCACCGGGAGAGCGCTGCACTGTCGGAGGGGCAGCACCGGGAGAGCGCTGCACTGTCGGAGGGGCAGCACCGGGAGAGCGCTGCACTGTCGGAGGGGCAGCACCGGGAGAGCGCTGCACTGTCGGAGGGGCAGCACCGGGAGAGCGCTGCACTGTCGGAGGGGCAGCACCGGGAGAGCGCTGCACTGTCGGAGGGGCAGCACCGGGAGAGCGCTGCACTGTCGGAGGGGCAGCATCGAAAGAGCGCTGCACTGTCGGATCGACATTACTGAGAAAGCGCTGCACTGTCGGAGATGTCCACCTGAAAGGGCAGACGGGGCTCAGTCTAACATCTCATCCGAAAGACGGCACCTCTGACAGTGCTCTGGAATGGGACTTGAACGCACAACCTTCTGACTCAGAGGCAAGAGTACTACCACTAAGCCAAGGCTGACAGCTACAATCTGTGTCCAATACCCAGTCTACATTTCTCCCGTCTCCCTCTGCTGGAGGCAGTGACCCATGGGGTGAGGTTCCATTGCCAGTGGTTACTCCAGCACAGTGGAGGATATCAGATCAAACTCAATCCTATCCACACACATACTTTGCAGCAGGGGCAATGGAGTGCAATTTCCTCCTCCCTAGTCCAGGAGCATTGATAGCAGTAAAGGCGCATCATCTCGCTCAATACACAGCAGAGATTAGTATTTGAGCCTTCACGATCTGCACGAGTACATTCTGAGCCATGGAGGAACATCTCACTCGGCATCTTTTACACAAAAATCTCAGCATGAAATCTGAAGCACATCAAACTGGGTAGCAATTTTTGGAATGCTGGTACGGTGCAGTTACTTACGTTGCACTGGTTTGCCGTTTCCATATTCTTACACCAGTATGACGGACCCCAGACACATCTATCTGCTCCCAACAGTTGCTCTTTTGCACCTACGCAAGCTCCGACTTTCTGTTCATGGAAAACGGGATTTATTAGATGCAGTTAGATTTCATTACAAGATCCAAGAATCCTCTATAGATGCATTGTACTAAAAGCCATTCTAGCCAGTCCCATTTAAAGTCGCTTATAGTTCTCCAATCCTGTTCACTAACCTCACCCTCTCCATGGGCTCTCCCCCATGGTGTTGCTCACAGCAAATTACTGTTTCCCAATGACCACACAGTATATTATCATAGAATGATACAGCACAGGCCATTTGGCCCATCGATCCTGTGCTAGCTCTTGTAAGAGCTATCCAATTAGATCCACACCCCCACTCCTTCCCCATAGCCCTGCAAAAGGCCTGACGTGCTCCAGGGGTTGGGGGCAAATTCTGAGCAACCCTGTGGGTCCCAAGTGACACTGCTGAAATGTGCTAAACTAGTGGCAGTTTCATGCAGTGTCTCATTATGAAGCAGATCCAATCAATGCACAAGACTGCAGTTACAAATGACAGCGCAGAAATTACAGAACTGTTTGTTAGAAGTTGAATTATACTCACTGTGCAAACAAAGTCTGGGTCCATGGACTGCAACAGAACCTGCAGTATTTCGGCTCCGTACTGAGTTACCAGCTGGTCGCACTACAACACAAAGCACTTGTTTCAGTAGGTGCTCATTTAGACATTGCAGGAAATCTCATGCAGTTACAGCTCCAAAGGCAATCAGTGACATGAGGGGCCTTCCTATGATGGAACTGGAGGACCTGAGCAGTGGTCTCGTCAAATTGCACCCCCCCCGGTACAGACGCTGAAGGCGAGGCACAAGTACCAATTTAAATTTGTCCCCTGCTTGGCCCCCCTGCTCCCCCAGGGAAACAATGCAGTCACTGAACAGGCAGCCCTTTACTGGCTGCTGCTGCCTGACACTACCGCCCCGCCTACCCTGCAGCATCACAAGGCGTACACTGAGCATGCCTGAAAAATATTCAAATGAGCTGAGCGTGCACCATCACAGAGACAGAAAGTCCCGAACAACACAGCCCCACATTCCATCCGTACAATGTACAGTACAGGAGGCAGCCAGTCGGCCTACCCTGCCTGTGCTGGCCAGGCTGGAACCTGGAGTTACACTATCGGTTCTCTCAGATTCTACAGCTGGGAACCCTGCTCGTCTCTTACCTCATCATGCATTGCAGGTGGCATGAGGTTACAGACTTTGTCCAGGGCGGCTACAATCTCAGCCAGGGTAGCGTTCTTTTCCAGTAAAGCATCCAGATAACTCACCATCGACTTACAGGCTTCACACAAAGCCCCCGCTCTCAGCTGCTTTGGTTTAATTTTGGCTGAGGTTAGAAGAGATATATATTACAATACAAACCAAATACACATTTACTGGAGATGGAATGCAGTAAAACTGCTTCTCCTTCAAATTGCCCAATCGACCGGACCGATCCCAAGTCACATTCCCAAAGTTACTTAGAAGCATTGAGTAATAGACTTCGCTGCAGATTCCCCTCAATTTCATGACATTCTCAGGCAGCTACTAATTTAATCAGCAAGACTGAAGGGAATAATAAAATGATAAACGTGGTAGTGACTGCAAGGAGCCAGTCAGACTTCCATTTGCAGGTTTCACATCGATCGATGTACTTTCTAGACTCACTGTCTGTGATATTGATCACGGTTGATATTGTGTATATGGACTTTCAAAAGGCACTTGATAAAGTACCACATAATAGATTTGTTAGCAAAATTAAAGCCCATGGGATTAAAGGGACAGTGGCAGTGTGATTACAAAATTGACTAAGGGACAGAAAGCAGAGAGTAGTGGTGAACGGTTGTTTTTCAGAATGGAGGGAAGTATACAGTGGTGTTCCCCAGGGGTCAGTATTAGGACCACTGCTCTTTTTGATATATATTAATGACCTGGACTTGGGTATAATTTTAAAGTTTATAGATGACACAAAACTCGGGGACGTAGTAAACAATGTGGAGGATAGTAACAGACTTCAGGAAGACATAGACAGACTGGTGAAATGGGCTAAATGGTGCAATTTTAAAAGGGGGTGCAGGATCAGAGAGACCTGGGGGTGTACGTACACAAATCTTTGAAGGTGGCAGGACAAGTTGAGAAGGCTGTTAAAAAAGCATGTGGAATCCTGGGCTTTATAAATAGAGTCATAGAGTACAAAAGCAAGGATGTTATGCTAAACCTTTAGAAAACATTGGTTAAGCCTCTGCTGGAATATTGTGTTCAATTCTGGGCACCACACTTTAGGAAGGATGTCAAGGCCTTAGAGAGGGTGCAGAAGAAATTTACTAGAATGGTTCCAGGGATGAGGGGCTTCAGTTAGGTGAGAGAATGAAGAGGCTGGGGCTGTTCTCCTTACAGCAGAGATGGTTAAGGGGAGATTTGATAGAGGTGATCAAAATCATGAAGGGTTTTGATAGAGTAAATAAGGAGAAACTGTTTCCAGTGGCAGAAGGGTCAGTACCCAGAGGACACAGATATAAGGTAATTGACAAAAGAACTAGAGGCGGCATGAGGAAACGTTTATTTACGTAGAGTTACGATGATCTGGAATGCGCTGCCTGAAAGGGCGGTGGAAGCAAATCCAATTGTAACTTTTAAAAGGGAATTGGATAAATACCTGAAGGGAAAAAATTTGCAGGGCTCTGGGTAAAGAGCAGGGAGTGGGACTAATTGGATAGCTGTTTCACAGAGCCAGCACAGGCACGATGGGCCTAAGAGCTTCCCACTGTGCTGTAGCACACTATGATGGATTGTTCTGCAGAACATGAGCAAATCACACTTCCCAACAAGTTTACACAAGAGTTAGAAAAAGCCTGAACTTTGACCACCTGACTGCTTCAAGGCTTCACATTCATTGCACAATATTCAGGAGAGTGGCACTTAGAGGCTGTAATTTGAGAAACTCAGATAATGAAACACAAAAGAGAAACCTGATCACATACATCACAGATATTAGTGCAATACCACAAGGGAGTCATCAGGAGCTGACTTTACAGACAGGCCTGGGCTTTCTACCCCCCTTAACTGTGGCACATCCGCAATGGACGGAGATCCTGCCCGCCCGAGATGCCCCCCCAACCACAGCAGTATTTCCGGCCCTCGGGTCATTAACATCTAATGGCTGCAGCCTAACATGTGGTCCCGATCCATCACTGGACTGGGCAAACGGGGCCGTATCTCCCCCTTGCTCGATGATCTGTACCTGCTCACAAATGGGTTGGCACATTTAATGTTGCTATGATTGCGGGCAAGGTTTCGATGCAGCAGGACAGGACAGGGCAGGGCAGGAAGGCCAGGCCATTGTGATTTATTTGTGCTTCAACTACAATCAAGGAGAGAATTTCCACATACCAACAACCACATGGTCTGCATTCTTGCAGAGGCCAAGGACTGTGCAAACAAGGGCAGGATCCAACTCCTGTGCAAGTAGTTCCACCACAGCTTTCCCATATTGTTTGACAAAGCCTTCACACTCACTTCCGACAGTGGCTGGCAAGATAGAGCACACTTTTGCCACAGCATTAGTGATCTCCTCCTGTAGGTAAGAAAAATGTCAATAATTAACTAATCAAGCAGAATCCTGTCCAGCCATATAAACCTTCCAGCCCACGATAAGACATCATTCCCCCTCGCACATTCCCGTCCTGCTGCCACCATCACTTCCCCGAACTGCACATCTCTAGTTTTACTTGGTCAGTTTTCCCACCCCTTACCCAGGAGTTTCAGGTCCTCACCTCAGTTGTGTTCTGCTGCAGAAATTTGTCGATTTGTTGCATGGCAAACTCACAGATTACACATCCCTGCGACACTTCCACAGGCATCAGCTTTTTCTAAAGACAAGAAAACACTTAACATGAGGCAAAGACCGAGGTAACTGAAATAATCGTGCGATTAACACGCAAAAAGTGCAGCAAACCTTTGCCTAAATAAAAATATATTTTCCTCATTACAGCAAACCGAACCACGGTAGCTCCCAGCTCCCATTTTAAGAACCAGGCTGGTTTAATGTAGCTCCCAGCTCCAGTCCACCTTAACCTTTAACGGAAAATAAGTGAACAATTCTGTCAGAAAAAAAGAAATCAACCAGGGAGCTTCTTAGAGAAGGAAGCCAGGCCTCTTAGTTTGGGAAACCACTCAGTGCTGTGCAGTTACCCTTCCTGCGGTAATGCTAGAGATAATAAATCTGGCACTGAGGGTCTTCAAAGATAAGGCTGAACCACTCGGCCTTATGCTCAACCAGTAGAAAACCGCAGGGCAGCATCTCGGAGTCGCAAATCCTCCAGTTCCCACCACTGTGAATAATGAAACCAGAGATAGTCGACAATTTCAACTACAATGGGAACTCGATACACACCTCAGGTACCTCTCAAATGAGAGATGTCAGCAAATACAGATCGCCAGAGGTGTGTGATCTCTTGACAAGAACGAGTGGATGTTAAGAATCCAATAGCCACTGAGCTCAGATTGTACAACGTCTTATTATCCCAGTCCCGACATATGGAGAAGACACATGGGATCCTACAGTTTGTGACCAATCAAGACTAAATGCCTTTGACCAACGGCCTCTCCAATGAATACTTGGGAGTCTGTTGGTACAACTATGTCAGGAACGCAAAGGTCAGAAGGTGTACAGCACAACCCACTGTCTGCGAACATACGAAATAGGAGCAGGAGTAGGCCACGTGGCCCCTCGAGCCTAGTCTGCCATTCAATAAGATTATGGCTGATCTTTGGCCTCAACTCCACTCCCCCACCCCCCACCGATCCCCATATCCCTTGATTCCCTTAGAGTCCAAAAATCTATCTATCTCAGCCTTGAATATACTCAACGACTCAGCATCCACAGCCCTCTGGGGTAGAGAACTTCCTCCTCATCTCAGTCTTAAATGGCCGACCCCTTATCCTGAGACTATGCTCCCTAGTTCTAGACTCTCCAGTCAAGGGAAACAGCCTCTCAGCATCTACCCTGTCAAGCCCCCTCAGAATCTTATATGTTTCAATGAGATCACCTCTCATTCTTCGAAACCAGAGAGTATAGGCCCATTCTACTCAACCTATCCTCAAAGGACAACCCTCTCATCCCTGGAATTAATCTAGTGAACCTTCGTTGCACCGCCTCGAAGGCAAGTATATCCTTCCTTAGATAAGGAGGCCAAAACTGTACACATTACTCCAGGTAAGGTCTCGCTAAAGCCCTGTTCAAATGTAGCAAGGCTTCCTTACTCTTGTGCTCCAACCCCCTTGTAATAAAGGCCAACATACTATTTGCCTTCCTAACGCTTGCCGTACCTGCAAGCTAACTTTTTATGTTTATTGAACGAGGATACCCAAATCTCTCTGAACACCAACATTTAAAAGTTTCTCACCATTTAAAAAATATTCTGTTTTCCTGCCAAAGTGAATAACCTCACATTTCCCCACAGGATACTCAATCTGCCATCTTCTTGCTCACTCACTTAACCTGTCTATATCCCTTTGCAGACTCTTTGTGTCCTCCTCACAGCTTACTTTCCCACCTAGCTTTGTACCATCAGCAAACTTGGATACATTACACTGGGTCCCTCCATCTAAGTCATTAATATAGATTGTAAATAGCTGAGGCCCAAGCACTGATCCTTGCGGCACCCCACTAGTTACAGCCTGACAACCTGAAAATGACCCATTTTATCCCTACTCTGTGTTTTCTGTCTGTTAACCAATCCTCTATCCATGCTAATATATTACCCCCAACCACATGAGCCCTTATCTTGCATAGTAATCTTTTATATGGCACCTTAGCGAATGCCTTTTGGAAATCCAAATATACTACATCCACTGGTTCCCCTTTATCTACCCTGCTAGTTACACCCTCAAAGAACTATTAAATTTGTCAAACACGATTTCCCTTTCATAAAACCATGTTGATTCTGCCTAATCGTATTATGATTTTCTAGGTGCCCTGTTACCACATCCTTAATGATGGATTCCAGCATTTTCCCGATGACTGATGTCAGGCTAATTGGCCTGTAGTTCCCTGTTTTCTCTCTCCCTCCTTTCTTGAATTATCAGTCTCCGAAAATTGCAACTATTTGGGCACATCGCCCGGTCAGATGAGAACTTTGACGTGAAGAGAGCCCTGCAGACTTCCAATTGAGGCTCGCTCCGGACTGGCACAGACCTCGAGGTCGACCAACAACCACTTGGACTCTGTCATGAAGGATCTAACAAAGCTCAGCTTAATCTCCACACTGCGTATGAAGGCTGGAAGCATGGTGCATGCACTGGCTCGCTCCCAGTGGTGGAATGGACAGTCAGCACGATGCAGTGAAGTTGACTTGTGTGGATACTGCAGCTGCAGTGCTCAGCGCAACTCTTCAACAGAGGCTTTTAAATTTATGAAGGGTTCTGACAGTGATTCCCCGTTAGTTTAATGTGTAAACGTAATTTCCAGTTTTGTACTGAGTTATTGCACAGGCTAGAAGGTTCCAGGTTTATCAGGGAATCATGCAGCACAGGAGACCATTTGGCCCATCGCGCCTGTGCCGGCTCTTTGAAAGAGCTATCCAATTAATCCCACTCGCCTGCTCTTTCCCCATAGCCCTGCAAATTTTTCCCCTTCAAGTATTTATCCAATTCCCTTTTGAAAGTTATTATTGAATCTGCTTCCATTACCCTTTCAGGCAGCGCAGTCCAGATCATTACAGCTCACTGAGTAAAAAAATCTCATTCTCCCCCTGGACTTTTTCCCCCAATTATCTTAAATCTGTGTCCTCTGGTTAACGACCCTCTACCAGTGGAAACAGTTTCTTCTGATCTAATTGATCAAAACCCCACATAATTTGGTGCACCTTTATTAAATATCCTATTCTAAGGAGAACAACCCCAGCTTCTCCAGTCTCTCCACATAACTGAAGTCCCTCATCCCTGGTATAATTCTAGTAAATCTCTTCTGCACCCTCTCTAAGGCCTGCACATCCTTCCTAATGTGTGGTGCCCAGAATTGAAGACCAATACTCTAACTGAGGCTTGACCAGTTATTTATAAAGGTTTAGCATAACTTCCTTGCTTTTGTACTCTATGCCTCTGTTTATGAAGCCCAGGATCCCAAATGGTTTTCGAACAGTCTTAACATCTTGTCCCACCACCTTCAAAGATTTGTGTAGGTACACCCCCAGGTCTCTCTGTTCCTGCACCCCCTTTAAAATTGTACCATTTAGTTTATAATGGGGACTCACCATAATTAATGTAAGCAAATTAATGGTAATGAAGAAAATAACGGCGCTAAAGAGTGACAAATCCCCAGGACCAAATGGTTTCCATCCCAGGGTTTTAAAGGAAGTAGGTGAGCACATTGCAGATGCCCTAACTATAATCTTCCAAAGTTCTCTCGATTCAGGAACCGTTCCTTTAGATTGGAAAATCGTACATGTCATTCCGCTATTTAAAAAAGGTGAGAGGGAGAAACCAGGGAATTAAAGATAGAGTGACTGAACACCTTGAAAATTTTCAGCTGATCAGAAAGAGCCAGCATGGATGTGTAAAGGATCGGTCATGCCTGACTGAATTGTTTGAAGAGGTGACTAAAGTAGTGGACAGGGGAATGACTATGGATGCTGTTTACATGGACTTCCAGAAGGCATTCAATGAAGTCCCTCATAAGAGGCTGTTAACGCTCATGGAATTGAGGGCAAATTATTGACCTCGTTAAGAAACTGGCTGAGCGGCAGATAACAGAGTAGGGATAATGGGGAACTGGTGGGGTAGATAGAGAGAAACTATTTCCGCTGGTTGGGGAGTTTTGGAATCGGGGGACATAGCCTAAAAATTAGGGCCAGGACTTTTAGGAGTGAAGTTAGGAAACACTTCTACACGCAAAGGGTGGTAGAAGTTTGTAACTCTCTTCCGCAACGGACAGTTGATGCTGGCTCAATTGTTAATTTTAAATCTGAGATTAATGGATTTTTGTTAACCAAAAGTATCAAGAGATATGGGGCTAAGGCGGGTATATGGAGTTCGGTCACAGATCAGCCATGATCTCACTGAATGGCGGAACAGGCTTGAGGGGCTAAATGGCCTCCTTTTGTTCCTATGTAACATTTATTATTACATTTACAAGCTTTGTGTCAACTGTAAACTTTGAAATTATACCCCTTATACCCAAGTCCAGGTCATTAATATATATCAAAAAGAGCAGTGGTCCTAATACTGACCCCCAGGGAACACCACTGTATACTTCCCTCCAGTCTGAAAAACAACCGTTTTCTCTACTTTCTGTCCTTTAGCCAATTTTGTATTTACACTGCCCCTGTCTCTTTAATTTTGCTAACAAGTCTATTATGTGATACTTTATCAAATGCCTTCTGAAAGTCTACACACATCAACCGCATTACCCTCATCAACCCTCTCCGTTACTTCATTGATGAATTCAATTAAGTTAGTCAAACACGATTTGTGCTGATAGCTGATCTTAGCCACGGCAATACTACAATTAGATTCAATATTCCCTGTTCTGACCGCCAACTAATGATGGGTTCTGCCGCGATATTCCAACTCTCACTGTCTGGGGTCACAAATGGTGAATGGTCACCGGAGCAGAGGGTTCCTGTGGAATTATCCCTAGCCCTGTAGCCCAGCTTCAGAGGGTAAGGAGCTAAAACCTGGCACGAAAGCAGATATCCACAGGCATTTCCTAGACCCCTAAGCCCAGAGATGATGCCTTACTGTACCTGGACAGGGTTAACAATGGCCTTCTGGAGGAGCTGCAGTGGGACAGTGGCTGCTCTCTGGCAGAATCCGTTTACTGTACAGATCGCTTTTGCATCCTAAAAGAGGAAGAGGAATCAAAGCACATGTTTCCTTAGTCACAAAAATAAAAGCCATATTATAACAGAAAAGAAGCTTCAAGGTTGATTATGAGTTGTAACACTAGCCCCTAAAACATTTGTAGATAGGAGTGAAATTGGGTTGCGTGCAGTGGCTGAGTGGGCAAATTGCAATGTGATGTCATACGGAGACCAGAAAATGTCCCTGGACTAGGACGAGTTGCCTGACCGCAGCCTGGGCAGTAACGGGAGGACTCTAAGTGACCTCTGGGTGTGTGGACTAAAAAGGAGAAAATGTGATCAGTATTATTGCTTCTAATTGGTATCCAGCAACCCCTGCTGGAAAGAATGCGTGCGGGCACCAGGCAGGGAACGTCCACGCGTGCGGGCACCAGGCAGGGAACGTACACGTGTGCACATCAGGTGCGGACAGAATTGGGTTTGGCCAGGATTGCCTGCGTAGTTGAATAACCTGCAAAGTATCACCATCTACACTCGCACATTAAAAATAGCCACTTTATAGAGGAGGAACTCTGCTCCAGCATCAGAGGAGGGCAGAACATCAGGAAGTGGAGAAAGTCTTCCAATTACAGCAATAAATCCAATCTCAGACTAAATTGGACTAAACAACTGTAGTAGATTTAATTTTTGTGTTTTGACTGTGAGGTCACACATGAGTAACAGCAGTGGAATATGACTGGAACCGCTGCCCTGGAACTGCACCCAGTGAAGATTCAACTCTCAGCAGAATGGACAGGAGGAAAATTATTCCATCTTGGCTGGATCCAAATAGACTCCAAAGGGCAACATTCCAACCAATGCATTGCCTGGTGTGCAGATTCTGAACTCTTTCAAGTTGCTCCATTGCTGAAGGTATCTGAAAGCAGGCTTGTACTAATCACGCAAGACCCACAGTCGCCAGAACACATCCCAGGCTCTGGAGAGGACGGCTCTAGAATTGACGGAACTTTCACTGGGCTTACTGCGCGATATAATTCGATCAGCCAGTAGTTTATCGTTGCCTTGAGAAGCCACCAACTATCGGCAGTCAATAAATCAAGCCAACATTGCTTTGGCAATCGATCAATGAGAAAGTCAACTTTAAGTATCAGACATTCAGCCTCCTCCCAACAGACTGATGGCTCAGCAAGTTGTCATACATGAACCTGCATCCTACTACTCCAGGGTACTGCTCTAACTCTCTGTCCGTAACATTTCCTGATGGTATCCCAAAATAGAATCCATGGAATTCTATCCATTTATTTCAGAAGTGATTTCTAATAAAGAACAGTCTACTTGACCCAATCAGCTGGAGCGTTCGATTCACTACACTGAGAATCGGAAACAGTCTCCTTCAGGGATTATTTTAATGTCAGGTGATTAACTGGCAAGGGGCAGAGAGCTTGGAGTCATCTGAAAACCTTAAATAAAGCCATTTTATTGTGTGCCAGTACATACACAGGAAAAGTCCAAACAGCTCTCCAAATTTCCCACTCCAAAAAGAGCAAAACACTGGTGCCCTGTGGGAGGAAAAGGACTTGGGGCAGGTCCAGCAAGTCGATTGTGAAGTCTGCTAGAAGAGAAAAGCGCAGGTTGACACCAAGGACCACCCTGTTAGTACGTTGTCCCGATGGGGGATGAGGTTCCCACCTCACGCACCAAACCGCTCCCTGAAAATGCTGATACCCATCCTACATTGCCAACACCTACCGCTGGAGAAAATGGGAGCTATCCATATATGGCTTTCAAAGTGGAACTGGATAAATACTTGAAAGTAAAAAGTATGCAGGGCTATGGGAATAGGGCAGGGGAATGGGACTCGCTGGATTGCTCTTGCATAGAGCCGGCACGGATTCGATGGGCGAATAGCTTCCTTCCATGTTGTAACCTTTCTATGATTCTATAGTTAAGGTCTGACATTGTTAAAGTCAATGTTAAGGCCAGAGGGCTGAAAAATGCCTATTTGAAAGATGAGGTGCTGTTCCTCAAGCTTGCACAGAGTTAGGAGATGAGGCAGACTGAAGAGCAGGACTTTAGGGCAGTAATATCCGGATTATTCCCCCAGCCACATCCAGAATAGGGAAGGACAGGAAGATTAGGGAGCTCAATACATGCCTAAAGAGCTGATGTCAAAGAGCAATATTCCCAAAACTTAAATGATATGTTTGTACAAGGATTGTTCTAATACTCACTGTCTGCATCAATACCTCAGCAACTCGTGGTGCGTGCAGAGAGATGTACTTTTCACACTGAAATGACAAGTGAATACCTGTTAATACACATTTGGACATTGTTATGCACCACTTGGTGTGATTAATCACCACTTCTACACACATCACTGGGTAAGGAGATAATGGTAATCAGATATGGCAATACTGCACCTGGTTACAAATGACACTGACGCAAGGGTCCACAGTTTTTGTTAGAATTTATGGGAATGTCAGATGGGGAATGAGATCAAACTGCAATTCTGATTTGATAGCCTTGAAACTTCTCCTGGACAAACTGCTACTTCGGTTACTCTGCAACACACGTTATAGTAGCTGGAAAGCTGAAATCACTGGTGAGCAGGAGATGCGTGGACAGCTGGCATCCTCTGTTCCATCAGGAGCAGAAACAAGCTGCAACATAGTCCCGCCTGGCAAAGCCTAGTTTTTAAAATGTAAAAATTAAACTAGAAACAAGTGCGATGCTCACAAGTATCATTGATAATTTGGGAAATCGTAAATTTGAACTAAGGAAGCTGTGTAAAAGGCGTGACTGCACAATGGTACCCGATGAAAATTCACATCTGCATTCCCGATCTGCTGCATCACTGGCATGTAGTGCAAAGAGGTCCAGTATACCCCACAGGGAGAGGGGAAACAGAAGATATTGGCATTGCTCCCTCATGTCCATCAGTGATTGGTGTCTGATCATTGTCAGTTGGCTTGTTTCTTCCTTCCCTGTGAGCAATGACACTTGACCTTGGCACAGTCGCTGGCCTCAGTGGGGGATATCTGCACCACTATCTGTACAGAGTGGAGTGGCGTGCTTTCCTATGGCACATTTACATGAGGCACAAGTGAGGAATTTGAGTGACACACCCAATAATACTCACCAGTTCTGTTAAACCGGGTCCCAGATTACACTGTTTCTTTAATTGAGCAATGAGTTCATCCAAGAAGGAGGTGTTCTCTTTCACGGCAGTCTGAATATCAGTGATGAACTGGTTGCAGTCCAGACACACAGCGTCATTGCTCTGAAACAAATGGATGAGAATTAGAAGGACTGGACCAATCCACCCCACCCCCAATTCTAGTGGGAAGCAAAAGATTTATATAACCAGTCACAACTGTTCATCTCCAATTCCTTCAATGAGGGTGCCCAGAACTTTTTTAAAAATTTGTTCATGGGATGTGGGCGTTGCTGGCGAGGCCAGCATTTATTGCCCATCCCTAATTGCACTTGAGAAGGTGGTGGTGAGCCACTGCAGTCCGTGTGGTGAAGGTTCTCCCACAGTGCTGTTAGGTAGGGAGTGCCAGGATTTTGACCCAGTGACGATGAAGGAACGGCGATATATTTCCAAGGCGGGATGGTGTGTGACTTGGAGGGGAACGTGCAGGTGGTGTTGTTCCCATGTGCCTGCTGCCCTTGTCCTTCCAGGTGGTAGAGGTCGTGGGTTTGGGAGGTGCTGTTGAAGAAGCCTTGGCGAGTTGCTGCAGTGTATCCTGTGGATGGTACACACTGCAGCCACAGTACATCAGTTGTGAAGGGAGTGAATGTTTAGGGCGGTGGATGTGGTGCCAATCAAGTGGGCTGCTTTGTCCTGGACCATTCTTTATTGGTTCCATTGCTATTTCTGAAATGTAGGCACTTCACGTCTTCAATTTCTCGGTTTTTATCTCTCTCTCCTTCGTTCTCTCTCCCTCTTCTGATGTCACAATTGATGCATCAGTCCAGGGATCTGTTGGAGCTGAAAGGTATGTATGCTTTCAGCTGTGCAGCTGAACATAATAAATTCTGTTATTTTCTAAAATATCCTAAAGGAACACGGAGAAGCTTTTTAAAAAAAAACAATGTTGTTTTTAATCTCTTCCCCTCAGATAATGAAGCAGTCTGTGCCCGCATGCAGCAAGACCTGAACAGCAGCAAGACCTGGACAACATCCAGGCTTGGGCTGATAAGTGGCAAGTAACATTCGCTCCAGACAAGTGCCAGGCAATGACCATCTCCAACAAGAGAGTGTCTAACCACCTCCCCTTGACATTCAACGGCATTACCATCGCCGAATCACCCACCATCAACATCCTGGGGGTCACCATTGACCAGAAACTTAACTGGACCAGCCACATAAATACTGTGGCTACAAGAGTAGGTCAGAGGCTGAGTATTCTGCGGCGAGTAACTCACCTCCTGACTCCCCAAAGTCTTTCCACCATCTACAAGGCACAAGTCAGGAGTGTGATGGAATAATCTCCACTTGCCTGGATGAGTGCAGCTCCAACAACACTCAAGAAGCTCAACACCATCCAGGACAAAGCAGCCCACTTGATTGGCACCACATCCACCACCCTAAACAATCACTCCCTTCACCACCGGCGCACAGTGGCTGCAGTGTGTACCATCCACAGGATGCACTGCAGCAACTCGCCAAGGCTTCTTCAACAGCACCTCCCAAACCCACGACCTCTACCACCTGGAAGGACAAGGGCAGCAGGCACATGGGAACAACACCACCTGCACGTTCCCCTCCAAGTCACACACCATCCCGCCTTGGAAATATATCGCCGTTCCTTCATCGTCACTGGGTCAAAATCTTGGAACTCCCTTCCTAACAGCACTGTGGGAGAACCGTCACCACACGGACTGCAGCGGTTCAAGAAGGCGGCTCACCACCACCTTCTCAAGTGCAATTAGGGATGGGCAATAAATGCCGGCCTCGCCAGCGACGCCCACATCCCATGAACGAATAAAAAAAACCAAATTGATACTTACTGCAGAGTGAGGTTAAAGGAAGAAGTAGATAATTCAGAGGAGAATGAGTCCATACCAGGTTGAAATCTCCAAGCATAAGAAACAAAGTCAAATTAAAACAGATTGAATGAGAAAGGAACCCAAGAGCTTTGGTTGGGAGGAAGGCAGATAATAAGGAAACAAAGGAGGTGGGAGGAGTAGAGAGTGAAGTGAATGAACAAGGAGAAGCAGCTGGTGGGGTAAACAGTAGGTTGAGATAGGATTTGATTGCCGTACCCTTCCACGGTGAATAGGAAATGCTGTGGGATGACTGGCCAGGTAGGGCAACCTCTAAGAGAGGAGGCGCCAGTGAGGCAGATCCCTCTAGGGCCCGTAATGTCAACGTGCTCCTTCAGGTCCTAGAAGAAAACACCTTTGTTGGCAGCAGTACAGATATTTTGCAAGATGATCCAGAAAGGTACAGTTGGACACTAACGAGTTGTAATGATCTGGAATGTGCTGCCTGAAAGGGCGGTGGAAGCAGATTCGATAATAACTTTCAAAAGGGAATTGGATAAATACTTGAAAAGGAAAAATTTGCAGAGCTATGGAGAAAGAGCAGGGGTGTGGGACTAATTGGTTAGCTCTTTCAAAGAGCCGGCACAGGCACGATGGGCCGAATGGCCTGTTTCTGTGCTGTATCATTCTATTATTAACGGGGGTGTTGGAGGAGAGAACTTTCGAGATGTTGAATCTGACGAACATGGTAGACATGTGAATGTCGGGAGTGAGGCAGATTGAGACTGCTAGAAAGCAGCCTGTGGTGAGTACCAGAGAGAGTGAGGCAATAGATCAGAGCATAGTGAGGTCATGTACTGGTCCAGGGAGACAACAGCCTGGGGCTACAACAGGTTAGGACTTTGGCAGGAAAGTAGTGACAGATGGGGAGGGAAATCTGAGCAGCCAGGGAGGGGCGGAGTGTGGTGAAGACCAAAAGGGCAAAGAGATGAAGTGATGGTGGATAGAGGGGCTGGGGCTAAAGGCAGCAGTCAAAATAATGACTGCACAACAGTATCAACTTTACACAAAGACATCAATACCACACAACATCTGGTTTCTGCTTACCTTGGATTTGGTGGTCTGCTGCGGATAAAGAAGAAGAGGAACATTGGCAATGAATGGGGAGAACAATTTGGACATGTCCACGTCTGGTATCTCATTGGAGAGAATGTCTTTGTCAGCAAGACTCTCTTGGAGAGACTGGCACAAGTGCAGAGCACTGCACACCACCTCAGGGCTTTCCTGTCAAACAAGGAGAGAGAAAGTGAGATGCGCAAAATTGGACCATTTTCTAAATCATAGCCAGTGATTGCAAGAGCCAACCCCCAATTTTCTTCCCTTTCCTGCCCTCTCTCAAGGTTCTGGGATATAGTTCCATGGGTGACCACTATTTAAGAATGAGCAAGGCACTGTGTCAGCAGAATTGATCATGGAAAGTCCCACAGTCAGCCCGATCCTCCTCCCATTACATCAAATGTACAGCACAAGAACAGGCCATTCGGCCCAACAGGTTCATGCCGGCTTTCATGCTCCACACGGGTCTCTTCCCACTCTACTTCATCTAACCATATCAGCATATCCTTCCATTGCTTTCTTATGTGTTTATCTAGCTTCCCTTTAAATGCACCTATGCTAGTCGCCTAAACTACAACATGCGGTAGCGAATTCCACATTCTAGCCACTCTCTGGGTAAAGATGTTTCAATTGGGCAGGTGGTGGGAGATGAAGGGCGAGAAGAGGAGAGGGAAGAGAAAGGTTATTTCTTGTTGCAATCATGCACTATGTCACTGGAGCACCAATATAAGATCTAAGACAAAGAAAAGCCAAGTTTACCAGCTCTCCCCTCAGAATATCCAAGATGATTGGCAAGTAGTCATCTACTAATTCCTTGCACTGTTGTGTCAAGGTCGGGTCTGGAAGCAGCTCACAGGCCTTGTCCATGTAACTTCGCATCTCCCCCTGGAACATAAAACAAGCACATTGAACCAAACCTCAGCAAACTTTCATAATTCAATAAGAGGGAAGTGATTTTCTATAACAATCCTGAGCAAAATAGAAATATGCAAACAGCTCATTTTTGGCAATGATGCTGCGATTAGCCAGGTCTGGTTACACAGCACTGGGGAGGCTCGAACACTTGATATTGTTCCAGGTCCTTACTCTACCCACAGGTGTGTTTTGCACTGAACTGTCCTCCTTGTACCTGCTACCATGCAGCCTCATGCTACATAGCCATTTGGTTTCACTCTTCTACCCAAAGGCTAAACCGGGCAAAAGCAGACAAATAAATATAAATGGGTTCAGGGGTGAAATAGAGGTGCTTCTGGAGAAAGAAGAGATCAGGGATAGCATGACCAGATCGACATGCTCCTGTTAGCCCACTAATATACAAGAACACAAAGGTTCATAAGTAAGGAAAGGCCACCTCACCTAGATGATGAGGGCATGGCCTTCTCCTGCTCATATATTAGCTAACAGAAGTCACCACCGCCACTAGGAGTTACTGCATATCATCACTGGTCGACTACCGTTGAAGCCTGTGATTATCGCCTACCTCTTTAAGGCAGCGGCTGGAACCCTGGTGTTGTGTTGGACTGTCCACAGTCACACTTTCATTGACATGCTCTGCATGGGGGCTGGGTCACGGTTTGCAGAGTGTGGACGCTGTTAGTTAATCCAAGGATTAGCTCATCCGCCCTTCCATGGCATTTCCTCCATCGAGGGTCCCGCACCCCTCCCCCAGGGACGACTCCTTTCTGGAGCTGACCATGTTCTTAACCGCTGCCTGGCACCCGAGGGTGACCAATCACTACGGTAACAGGTTTAACAGCTGACCTGACATATTTACACATCATAACTCTATTAAAATATTCAGGAATGAAAATCTCTCTTATAACAGAATCTCAATTCCTGTCAACAGTTTCAGAAAGTGCAAAGTCAGACAACAACCTCTAGCTGAAAGCTCTAGAGAGATCTACAGTACACTGAAGCATCAGAGTGAAGCTGGCTGCTCAGCCCTGCTACGCCAGTAGGACTGCAGACTGGTACCCCGGCCCTGAGAGACGGCAGTGTGACTGCAGACAGGTACCCCGGCCCTGAGAGACGGCAGTGTGACTGCAGACAGGTACCCTGGCCGGGAGGGATGGCAGTGTGACTGCAGACTGGTACCCCGGCCCGGAGAGACGGCAGTGTGGCTGCAGACTGAGATCCCGGCCCGGAGACACGGCAGTGTGACCTCGGACTGGGATCCCGGCCCTGAGCGTGTATCACAGAACAACACTGGATGGAATTTAGCCATCACTAGAAGCAATGGTGAGGCTCAGCTCCTGACCATACGATCTCCACATTTCGAGATGTCTAGATGTAACAGAGGTACCCTTCATCCTTTGTGAATATTTAATATAATCTTCTGACCACCGTAGTGTGCTCTGTCTGACATGGGGCTTCAGCAACATTTTGCATAATACGCAGCACCTGTAGGACCAATCAGGTAGATTACAGGAAACAGTCAAAGTATATCACACTCACCCTGGGACACACCCGCGGACCTTAACCTTATTCTGCTCTCCCTCCTAACCCAATATTCACACCCTCCTCCCACAGGGAGTGTCAAGAAAGCTCTACCTCCAGGAAAAGGAATCTAATAAATGTGCTCTGGGAAGAAGGAACTAGGATGGCATCAAACTCTGAATGGGGTCTCAAATCCTCACTTGGCAACTTAAACTCGAGTATTGTGATATCAGAGTTATTTCCAGGGAATACTGTGCAGCTCCTTCTGTTCCAAGCCCATCCCATTTATAATCTGAGACCAGCAGCAACATCAGAATAACAGTGGGGCTGTACAATCCAGCTCAGGACTCAGTCTCGGGGGAGCTGGCTCAAAATAGCACCATTTACATTTGTTGCTGGTAGCACGATGGCCCAGAGGGAGCGGGTGGCTCTTGGATCAGCGGGCATGTAGCTCACCTCATTTACAATACAGCTGTGTCTCTAAAAGGGCTACTGTACACAGAACAAGCCCACACTCTCAGTACCTCTGTGGCATTGTCCTTCAGAAGGTTTCCCATCACAGATATAACTTCTTTGCACAGATCACAAGGGATACTTTTCTGAAACAAAACAAGAACATAGTGAGTGCCAATATAGTCCAGAAAATACCTTTATAGTCGACATTTAATTCCACACGCAAGGACAGAAAAACCACCAATCTCAAGATCAGATCAAATACAAATGCAGAACAGCCTCTGGGGTGATCAGGACTAGAATGAATTAGCTGTCGAGTTATAGTGAAGGGGGCTTATTTGGGACATTTTGTGAACTGCAATTTATCCTTGGATACTAAACTGTTCTGAAAGACAATCAGATTTCTTCTGTGTGAAATTCATTCCCCCTCCCCACCCCGGTCCCTCTTTACTCTAACTCTGCAGTCCCCTCTCAGCCAAGCTTCCCCACCCACACCCCCTCTCCAAGCTCATGTCATCCACGAGATCGTCCTCCTGCTGCCTCGGCCCATCCTTGCTCCGGGTCCCAGTACTGGATAATATTTTACCTGGTTCCCTCTCCTTGGGCACTGTCCCCATCCCTTTCAAAACTGCCATCATCACACCTCACAAAACACGTCCACCACCTTTTCCTCCTGAAAGTGCCGTTGTTTCCCTGATCTATGCTGGCCGCAACTCCTTGTTGATTCTCCAATCTGGCCCTCCCACTGTCCCAAAACAGCCTGAACCCAAATCACTTGTCACCATGGTGCAGTATCCCATCTGCCTGTTCAGGTGGACATAAAAGGTCAGATCTGGGACGAGATACCAGGATTGCCACCAGTGCTTTGGGGATCAAATTCCAGAATTCCATTTTGGTGAAGCTGTGGAACAGTGGCCTTGGTTATAATGGACTGATCACTACTGACAGTGGCCGTGGTTATAATGGACTGATCACTACTGACAGTGGCCGTGGTTATAATGGACTGATCACTACTGACAGTGGTCGTGGTTATAATGGACTAATCACTACTGACAGTGGCCGTGGTTATAATGGACTGATCACTACTGACAGTGGCCGTGGTTATAATGGACTGATCGCTGACAGTGGCCGTGGTTATAATGGACTGATCACTACTGACAGTGGCCGTGGTTATAATTGACTGATCACTACTGACAGACGCCGTGGTTATAATGGACTGATCACTACTGACAGTGGCCGTGGTTATAATGGACTGATCACTACTGACAGTGGCCATGGTTATAATGGACTGATCACTACTGACAGTGGCCTTGGTCATAACAGACTGATCACTACTGACAGTGGACGTGGTTATAATGGACTGATCACTACTGACAGTGGCCGTGGTTATAATGGACTGATCACTACTGACAGTGGCCTTGGTCATAACGGACTGATCACTACTGACAGTGGACGTGGTTATAATGGACTAATCACTACTGACAGTGGCCGTGGTTATAATGGACTGATCACTACTGACAGTGGCCGTGGTTATAATGGACTGATCACTACTGACAGTGGCCATGGTTATAATGGACTGATCACTACTGACAGTGGCCATGGTCATAACGGACTGATCACTACTGACAGTGGACGTGATTATAATGGACTAATCACTACTGACAGTGGACGTGGTTATAACGGACTGATCACTACAGACAGTGGACGTGGTTATAATGGACTGATCACTACTGACAGTGGCCGTGATTATAATGGACTAATCACTACTGACAGTGGCCATGGTTATAACGGACTGATCACTACTGACAGCGGATGTGGTTATAATGGACTGATCACTACAGACTGGCCATGGTTATAACGGACTAATCACTACTGACAGTGGATGTGGTTATAATGGACTGATCACTACAGACAGTGGTCGTGGTTATAACGGACTGATCACTAGACAGATGTCCTGCTACTACTTCTTCAATAATGGATTCTAGCATTTTCCCAATGACAGATGTTAGACTAACTGGTCTATAGTTACCTGCTTTCTGTCTCACTTCCTTCTTGAATAGGGGTGTTATGTTTGCGGTTTTCCAATCCACTGGGATCTTTCCAGAATCTAGTGAATTCTGGAAGATTAAAACCAATGCATCCACTATCTCTGTAGCCACTTCCTTCAAGACCCTCGGATGCAAGCCATCAGGCCCAGGGGACTTGTCAGCCTTTCGACCCATTAGTTTACCTAGTACTTTTTCTCTAGTGATAGTTTTTAGTTCCTCCCTCCCCTTTGCCCCTTGATTTTCTACTATTATTGGTATGTTATTAGTGTCTTCTACTGTGAAGACAGATACAAAATATCTGTTCAATTCCTCTGCCATTTCCTTGTTTTCCATTATTATTTCCCCAGTCTCATCGTCTAAGGGACCAATGTTTACTTTAGCTACCCTCTTCCCTTTTATATACTTATAGCAGCTTTTACTGTCAGTTTTTATATTTCTTGCTAGTTTACTCTCATAATTTATTTTCTCCCTCTTTAGTCATCCTTTGCTGGTTTTTAAAGTTTTCCCAATCTTCGGGCTTACCAGTAATCTTTGCCATGTTGTATGCTTTTTCTTTTAACCTGATACCATCCTTGACTTCCTTCGTTAGCCATGGTTGGTTCACCCTTTTTGTGGAGTCTTTCCTCCTCACAGGGATATATTTTTGTTGCGAGTCATAAAATATCTTTTTAAATGTTTGCCACTGCTTATCCACCATCTAATCTGTATAGATTACCAGTAAACCCCCCCCAGCCCCTCCGGGAATCCGACGAGGGTTTGTTTCTAATTTTTCACAGGTTGTGGCCCCGCTGGCGAAGGTTTATTGTTCATCCCCCGTTGCTGAGGTGGTGGTGGGCTTTCTCCTTGAACTGCTGCAGTCCTTGTGCTGATAGTACTCCCATGATGGGGTTAGGTAGGGAATTCCAGGACTTTTACTAAGTTTAAACCAGTTGCTAAATAACTTCAGCAAGATATTATAGAATCATACAGCACAGAAGGAGGTTATTCAGCCCATCGTGTCTGTGCTAGCCTCCTGAAAGAGCTATCAAATTAATCCCACTCCCCGGCTCTTTCCTCATAGCCCTGCAAATTTGTCCATTTCAAGTATTTATCCAATTCCCTTAGAAAGTTACTAATGAATCTGCTTCCACCGCCTTTTCAGGCAGCGCATTCCAGATCAGAACAACTCGCTGTGTAAAAAAAAATTCTCATTCCCTCCCTCCACCCCCCCCCCCCCCCCCCCACCCCACCCTGGATTTTTTGCCAAGTATCTTGAATCTGTGTCCTCTGGTTACCGACCCTTCTGCCATTTGAAAATTTGAAATAGTTTCTCCTTATTTACTCTGTCAAAACGGTTCATGATTTTGAACACCTCTATTAATTCTTCCCTTAACCTTCTCGCTCTAAGGAGAACAATCTCAGCTTCGCCAGTCTATCCATGTAACTGAAGTCCCTCATCCCTGCACCATTCTAGTAAATCTCCTCTGCACCCTCTCTAAGGCCTTGACATCTTTCCTAAAGTGTGGCACCCAGAATTGAACACAATACTCCAGCTGAGGCCTAACCAGTGATTAATAAAGGTTTAGCATAACTTCCTTGCTTTTGTACTCTATGCCTCTATTAATAAAACCCAGGATCCTATATGCTTTTTTTTTAAAACAGCCTTCTCAACTTGTCCTGCCACCTTCAAAGATTTCTGTGAAACCCCCAGGTCTCTCTGTTCCTGCATCCCTTTTAAAATTATTCCATTTGGTTTATATTGCCTCTCCTCATTCTTCCTTCCAAAATGTATCACTTCACACTTCTCTGCATTAAATTTGATCGCCATGTGTCTGCCCATTTCACCAGTCTGTCTCTGCCCTCCTAAAATCTGTTACTATCCGCCACATTGTTTACATTTCCAAGCTTTGTGTCATCTGCAAACTTTGAAATTATGCTCCCTTAAATATTAAAGCTGGAAATAGCTTATTTTGATACTTTTAAAAAATGGGTGTGAGTTTTCTGCTCAAAGTGAGGGGCGGTGTCAGGAACAAGCAGCCAGATAAGGCTGAGTCAGTTAGAAGCAGCATTCAGCTCGCTCAACTGTCACAGTGTGTCTCAACTCTAACCTCAGAGCGGCACTCCTCATAGTGCGAGATTGTTCTTTTCCCTCAACATGGGGAAAGGGCGGGGGAGTGGGACTAACTGGATTGCTCTTGGACAGCCAGCATGGGCCCGATGGGTTGAACGGCCTCCTTCTGTGCTGTAACCATTCTATGATTCTATGAACACCAGTCTTCCTCCAGCCCATGCCCACTGAGAACTGGATTGTACCTGCCCAAATTCATTTCATATAGAAACCAAAGGAAACTTTCATCTCATCAATCTGGACAGGATTTGAACAGACAAGTGAACGGTCAGTGTCCCACACACTACAATCATTTCCCCGAGTAAAGACTGTTAATGGTCATCCAACACCAGGCCTCTGCTAAACGATTCCTAACAATGTAGTGGGTCCTTGTCAATACCCCAACTGATTGGTTCCTTAATGCTACCCCCCTAACACACATCCTTCGATAATCAATAATTAATGAATGTTGGCACAGGACACCACAAGCATAGAAAGCATTAAAAGCACAGCCAAGGGGTCTGATCTTACCAGACACACTATTCGACCCTAGGCTGTGCTGGCACATTCACAGATAAATAAATACAAGATCCAATTTAGATCAACATTAAATTGTGATTCCCCCCAGACATTCAGCTGTGACACAAAGGCCCATGCACTAATTCAATGTTGTCATCAAGTCTATTTTGCATTTTAGTCCCAGTAAGCTACAGGAAAAGCTGCCCAGCCAGTACTGTTTAGTGTTGTGCGATTCAGGACCTGTTAATTCAGGACCTCAAATTATTCCAGGTTCCAATCGTTACATAGAAATTACTATAGAGTCGATCCACGTGCTGCTAATTCTTACCTGCTGATCCCAGCGTTAATAATTCTAGCTAGCCAAAATCAAATTTCACCAGAGCCCACTAACTGTTACTCAGCCTTCTGTGAATTCCATGCTTTGATCACATGGAAACTGCTCCAACACTTGACTGACAGGGATATGGGGCAATTGCAAACAATGCTTGCACTAACTTACCACAGTCGGCTGTCTCCAGACAGTTTGCTGACAGTGCTTTACAGCTCCACAGTCTGATGCGGTCTTTACATTCTGACACCAAAAGGTGGGCCCTTCGGCACATTGCTCCTGCCCCGAGAGGGGGCTGGCTACAGCTGTCAGGGAAAAAACATTTCTAATTTAGTTCAAAAGCAACATTCAATCATGAACTGAAGGAGCACTGACAGTGACCAGGAGCAACAACCCTGGCTGATTACTGTGCTCTCCCAAACCCAGACTTGCTCGGCCAATTACAGAACCCTGGAAGGTCGCGGTATCTCAGGTTTCTCTTCATAACTATAGTTTCCCATTCCTGGTCAACGTAGCTGTAGCTCTCTTACAAATGTGAGCATTTTCAACCCTTGGCGCTTTCTAATTTGTACCCAAGTCTCTTGACTTGGGTACGTTGGGTGTGTCTCGACCGGGAGCTTGTGTACACACATATTGGATAAACAATAACTTGCATTTATATCGTGCCTTTGACAGAAAAATATCCCAGGGTGCTTCACAGTGGCGTAATCAAGACAAAAATGAACACAATGAAAAGATCAGATATCAGGAGCAGTGACCAAAAGCTTGATCAAAGAGGTGGATTTCGAGGAGGGTCTTAAAGGGAGTTCTAATCATGACAGCAGGGCCACCAATGGTGAGGCGGGGGGATGCAAAAAGGGAGAGTCAGAAAAATTGAGATTTTTCCAGGGGGCGGGGGGTTTGTAGGGCTGGTGGAGGTTACAGAGATAGGGAGGGACGAGAGGCCATGGAGGGATTTGAACACGAAGAGGAGAACTTTAAACTTGAGGTTTTGTTGGACCGGTCAGAGAGTACAGGGGTGATGGGTGAACAGAACTTGGTGTGAGTTAGGATGAGTTGGAGTTTACAGAGGGTGGAAGATGGGAGGCCGACCAGGAGAGCATTGGAACAGTGAAGTCTGGAGGTGACAAAGGTTTCAGCAGCAGATGAGCTGAGGCAGAGATGGAGACGGTCTATGTTGCAAATGCGGAAGTAGGCAGACTGCGCGATGGAGAGGACATGGGGTCGGAAGCTCAGCTCGGGGCTGCATACAGAACCGTTCACAAGTTTGCAGACAAGACAAAAACACACAGAGGAACTGGAAATTTAGATCAAATCCAGAGGTTGCTGTCTGATTTAAATAAGCTCTGGGATCAGAATGATACTGGAACTAAGAATCAAATTATGAGCACAGGTTGCAGAAAGTTAGTTTGTATTCCCTTTTCTTCAGAAGGTTGAGTGGTGATCTAATCGAGGTGTTTAAAATGATAAAGGGATTCAATAGGGTAGATAGAAAGAAATTATTTCCTCTGTGGGGAATCCAGAACAAGGGGGCATAACCTTTAAATTAGAACCAGGCCATTTAGGAGAGAAATCAGGCAGTATTTTTTCACACAAAGGGTAGTGGAAATCTGGAACTCTCTCCTCCAAAAGGCTGTGGGTGCTGGGGATCAATTAACATTTTCAAGACTGAGATCGATAGATTTTTGTTAGGGAAGGGTATCCAGGGAAATGGAACAAAGGTGGGTAAATGGAGTTAAGGTACAGATCAGCCATGATCTAACTGGATGGCGGAACAGGCTCGAGGGGCTGAATGGCCTATGGCTCTGACATTCAGTGTGGATAAGTGCAGTGCTATTTATTTGGGTTTGGGGAACTCTAGGCACATTCATACCATCCAGATATCCCTGGGAAAGACGACAGATCAAGAGAGGGAGGCCCGAGGATCATAGCTGGCAAATCATTAAAGATCCACAAGTAGTGCGGCAAGGCTGTTGGGAAGGCAAATACGGTTTCCAGCTGTATTTCTAGGACAGAACAATATAAAATTAAAGCTACTATACTGGCTGTGGCAGAGATAACAGTGCGAAGGAAAGTGAGTGAGACAGACAGCGACAGCAAGCAAGAGAGGGACCGACAGTGAATGAAAACAGAAGAGAGAACCATTAAACAGAAAGACAAGAGAGCACATTGACAGAGTCACGGAGCTTGGCTACAGGATAGAAGTATACCTGTATTGATTCGATGCACACAATTTAAACTGTACTTGCAGAAAATGTATGCAGACTGAAGTCTGCAATGCCAGAGCTCCTAGTCCCAATAGTTTCCGTGTCCGTCTCCATGAAATTAAGTGAAACACAACTACCCAGGTGGGCCTTGTTTTTTTAAATTAAAAACTGTTTTAATTAATTGTTTGGCTGGAATGATACAGGGCAGAGGAAGGTGTCGGGCAGTTCCTTGACTGCAATGAATACAGCCCAGTATGTTTCAAAAGTGCAGGCTCCAGCTTCAATATTGTGAATTTCTTGATGCTGATAAACCCCGACATGGTCGGAGATTTTACTAAACTTTTTTTTGTGTGAATTTTGTGCTCATTAAATGGGAGAATGGAGGGAAAAAAGCACTTTCTAGTTCTGACACAGTGCTGTCAGGCCATGTGAAGCTCTGAGATGGGTGATTTTCTTGTAGTTACCATCCAACCTCTTGAGCTGACTGAGAACAAAGGATAATTATGAGAATGTAGAACTGAAAGCTGCACCTAACCAGGCTCTTGGAATCGCTAACACTGCAGTCAGTCACATGCTGGTGACTGGCTATTCACATGATTAAACAGCACAGCACAACACATCACGGGATGAGATTACTCAGCAAGCTTCACATTTAACCCATTTGCAAGTGTTTGTAACCCTCTTCACCCCCTCTTTTCTGCCTGAAATCAAAATCTTCTCCAACTAAACTCAAGAGCAAAGCCATCAGTTTCAGCTCTCATCGTAAACTCCACTCCCTCACTCCCGTCTCCTTCTCTCCCCTACCAAGTGTGGTTTAAAGTCAACCAGAGCTCAGCTTCAAACCCCACAGCCTATCAATCACCAAAAGCCATTAACTTCCCCAACCTTGTCCGTTTCTGCCCTGAAATGCTTATCCCCGCTTTTGTTATCTTGACTCGATTTCTCCAGTTCTCTCCTTGCAGAATCCCAACCTGCATAAACTCCAACTTGTTCAACTCAGCTGTTTTATTCTATTCTGCTCACCCATCACCCCATCCTCAGTGACTGCATTGGTCCCTGTCCCTGAACGCAATCAATTTTAAATGTGAGCCTCCTCTGAAAAACCTTCGAGTCTCTCCCCACCCTCCCTCTACTCCCTCCTTCAGTCTCTCCCCATCCTCCTCCAATTAAATATAAAATCTGGAATAAAAAGCTAGTATCAGTAATGGTGGCCATGAATCTACCCGATTGTCGTAAAAACCCATCTGGTTCACTAATGTCCTTACCCGGTCTGGCCTACATGTGACTCCAGACCCACAGAGGTGGATTCTTAACTGCCCTCTGAAATGGCCTAGCAAGCCACTCAGTTGGACAATCCCGTTACAAACAAGGCAGCAGCTCACCACCACCTTCTCAAAGACAATTAGGGATGGGCAATAAATGCTGGCCTTGCCACTGCCGCCCACATCCCATGAATGAATGAATAAAAAAGTCTCTCTCCACCCTACCTCTACATCCTCCTCCAGTCTCGCTGCACCCCATCTCCCCACTATCAAAGCCTTGGGCTGTCTCCAGGTATTCCCTGGACCCCCTCCCCACCTCTCCATTTGTCTCCCCATTTTTAATAATCTTCTCAAAACCCATCTTTTCAATTGCTCCCTCCCCCCAACAATGCTTCCATGGATTGGTGCCAGCTCCTTTATCCCTTTTATCTCGTTCAGTGTTTTCCTCTCCCCCTTCCCCATAAAGCACCTTGGGACGATTTCTACTTTCTAGATTGCGGGGGCTCTGACACATATATTCAGAACCTCTCTGGCCACAGGGGATGTGCCAGAGGACTGGAGAACCGCTAATGTAGTACCATTATTCAAGGGGAGTAGGGAAAAACCGGGGAACTACAGGCCAGTGAGCCTAACATCAGTGGTAGGAAAATTATTGGAGAAAATTCTGAAGGACAAAATTAGTCTCCACTTGGAGAAGCAAGGATTAATCAGGGATAGTCAACATGGCTTTGTCAAGGGAAGATCATGTCTGACTAATTTGATTGAATTTTTTGAGGGGGTGACTAGGCGCGTGGATGAGGGTAACGCAGTGGATGTGGTATACATGGATTTCAGTAAGGCCTTCGATAAAGTCCCCCACAGGAGACTGGTCAAGAAGGTACGAACCCATGGAATCCAGGGTGCCTTGGCACTTTGGATACAAAACTGGCTTAGTGGCAGAAGGCAGAGGGTGATGGTCGAAGGTTGTTTTTGTGACTGGAAGCCTGTGGCCAGTGGGGTACCACAGGGATCGGTGCTGGGTCCCTTGCTGTTTGTGGTCTACATTAATGACTTGGATATGAATGTAAAAGGTATGATCAGTAAGTTCGCTGATGATACAAAAATTGGTAGGGTGGTAAATAGTGAGGAGGATAGCCTCAGTCTGCAGGACGATATAGATGGGTTGGTCAGATGGGCGGAACAGTGGCAAATGGAATTTAACCCGGAAAAGTGCGAGGTGATGCACTTTGGAGGGACTAACAAAGCAAGGGAATACACAATGAATGGGAAGACCCTAGGCAAGTCAGAGGGTCAGAGGGATCTTGGTGTGCAAGTTCACAGATCCCTGAAGGTGGCGGAACAGGTAGATAAGGTGGTAAAGAAGGCATATGGGATACTTGCCTTTATTAGCCGAGGCATAGAATATAAGAGCAAGGAGGTTATGATGGAGCTGTATAAAACACTGGTTAGGCCACAGCTGGAGTACTGTGTGCAGTTCTGGTCGCCACACTACAGGAAGGATGTGATCGCTTTGGAGAGGGTGCAGATGAGATTCACCAGGATGTTACCAGGGCTGGAGCGCTTCAGCTATGAAGAGAGACTGGGAAGATTGGGTTTGTTTTCCTTGGAGCAGAGGAGGCTGAGGGGGGACATGATTGAGGTGTACAAAATTATGAGGGGCACAGATAGGATGGATACTAAGGAGCTTTTTCCCTTCGTTGAGGGTTCTATAACAAGGGGACATAGATTCAAGGTAAAAGGCGGGAGGTTTAGAGGGGATTTGAGAAAGAACTTTTTCACCCAGAGGGTGGTTGGAGTCTGGAACTCACTGCCTGAAAGGGTTGTGGAGGCAGGAACCCTCACAACATTCAAGAAGCATTTGGATGAGCACTTGAAATGCCATAGCATACAAGGCTACGGACCAAATGCTGGAATATGGGATTAGAGTAGACAGGGCTGATGGCAGGCGCGGACACGATGGGCCGAAGGGCCTCTATCCGTGCTGTATAACTCTATGACTCTAGATGCTGTACAAGTAGTTGTGTGGCTGTGCAGAGGCACTAGAGCAGGAACATGCTCTTAGGAATGAAGGGCAGTGTCATTTAGAAAGTGGAAAGAGGAATGGGAGTTTGAGGCACACTCATTTTCCCCAACCCAATGTCTCCACAATACACGGTAATAAACTGTTAGGCCAGTATCCAGAGGGACAGCAGGGACTGAGAACAAGGCCCAGCTTCTGATCCAGGCAGGGTGCCCCTAGTTGTGAGTATGTACTTATGGCTTGTAGTAGAATCGGTGTCACAGCATTAATATCCAGCAATGAGCGTAATGATTATTTAAGTTTGGGTGGTCTTTGGACTAATAAAGTTATACACCAAACTAAAGTGTTTCTTAAATCAATTCACGTGCCATCTGCTGTGTCAACAAAGCTCAGTGAAAAGGACAAAGTTTTAGCAGCAAACCTCAATATTGAATCAGTCAGATTATATTTTATAGTCTGTGCTGAGTCAGTGATCTCAGGGGTGATGGCAGTAGAGTCAAAGGTCAATGCGACACCCCCCCTCAGGTACAAACCATAAATTGACAGCACAGGTGGCCATTCGGCCCATCATGCCTGCGCCGATGGAGAGAAATCAACCACAGCTCCACTGAGAGCGATCCAAGTCCTGTTGGAAAGTCCCATGTGGAAGGCAGGATTGTGCTTGGCTGTGATGCCCTCCAAAGTCAAACAGCCTGCAGCAACTACACACACGTGAAGAATGATCACTTCGGCATGGTATTGGAGGGCTGCAGGCACATCGAGAATCAACACCTTCTTAGCACGTGGGGAGGAAGCGAAGCAAAAAATAGGTCACAGCTCTGGTGAAACAAACAGTCCACTAGCAAGACCCCGGCTGGAACCAGTTGGTAGGACTGGGTAAACCTGAAGGGCAAGATTTAGTACAGCAACAGCTGAGGTATTCCCTTGATGGATCCTTCAGGACCAACTTCACTGATACTGGCCTGGATAGGAGAAAATAATGGCACCAATGCTAATTGCCATCCAGTGACCAATGCTAGAAATTCACCCTGTGCAGATATCAGACTGGTGCTGTGGAACTGGACCCAGAAAGAAAATCAGCACCTTCTGGAGGAGGAGGAAAGAAAAACAGGGGGGGGGGGTTAAAAATGAAGTAACCATCACACTGGGATGAATTGCTTCAATGGCCCAATGAGGGCTTGGCTCTGGGGCCATTGCATCAGCCCCGCACCATTTCCACCCCCGCTGAACGGATGAAGCATAGGAGGCACCCAGAGCCCCACGAGTGCAGGGATTACCTGCCTCCAATGGTAAGGGCATCTTCAGAGGCAACACTGTAACTGACCCAGAGTAACTGCACCAAGGGCATGTGCCGAGAGGGGATGGGTTGTGAAAGAAGGTAGAAGGACAGATGGAAGGAAAAAGACTAAGGGGGAGGGAAGGAAAGATGCTTCTGGATCATCTGAAGAATGGAGCTTCTGTGTCGAATTGAAGACAGAAGCACAAGTGGTTTGGAGAAGGGAGAATTGCTCAACTTCCCCACTTTTGCTGACTCTACACTGCTGTATAAACAGGGAGGTTTCGATAGCTAGGAATTCGACCCAATTACTAAATATTGGAAGAGGCTCAGTCATTTTTTTTTATTCGTTCACGGGATGTGGGCGTCGCTGGCGAGGCCAGCATTTATTGCCCATCCCTAATTGCCCTCGAGAAGGTGGTGGTGAGCCGCCTTCTTGAACCGCTGCAGTCCGTGTGGTGAAGGTTCTCCCACAGTGCTGTTAGGAAGGAAGTTCCAGGATTTTGACCCAGCGACAATGAAGGAACGGCGATATATTTCCAAGTCAGGATGGTGTGTGACTTGGAGGGGAACGTGCAGGTGGTGTTGTTCCCATGAACCTGCTGCTCTTGTCCTTCCAGGTGGTAGAGGTCGCGGGTTTGGGAGGTGCTGTCGAAGAAGCCTTGGCGAGTTGCTGCAGTGTATCCTGTGGATGGTACACACTGCAGCCACAGTGCGCCGGTGGTGAAGGGAGTGAATGTTTAGGGTGATGGATGGGGTGCCAATCAAGCGGGCTGCTTTATCTTGGATGGTGTCGAGCTTCTTGAGTGTTGTTGGAGCTGCACTCATCCAGGCAAGTGGAGAGTATTCCATCACACTCCTGACTTGTGCCTTGTAGATGGTGGAAAGGCTTTGGGGAGTCAGGAGGTGAGTCACTCGCCGCAGAATACCCAGCCTCTGACCTGCTCTCGTAGCCACAGTATTTATATGGCTGGTCCAGTTAAGTTTCTGGTCAATGGTGACCCCCAGGATGTTGATGGTGGGGGATTCGGCAATGGTAATGCCGTTGAATGTCAAGGGGAGGTGGTTAGACTCTCTCTTGCTGGAGATGGTCATTGCCTGGCACTTATCTGGCGCGAATGTTACTTGCCACTGATGAGCCCAAGCCTGGATGTTGTCCAGGTCTTGCTGCATGCGGGCTCGGACTTCTTCATTATCTGAGGGGTTGCGAATAAACAGACTCTGCAGGCAGGCCAGTCATCAAACTGAGGTCCATGTGAAGTCCTCCACAGAATTCTCAAAAACAACCTGCCGTGGGTGGCTGAGGCTACAGCTCATTGCAGGGATTGCAAGGGTGGTGATACTGATGTGAGACTGCTTCAAACAGCCATGATCTAAATAACCCATTTGTAATCATAGAAAGGTTACAGCACGGAAGGAGGCCATTCTGCCCATCGAGTCCATGCCTGCTCTCTGCAAGAGCAATCTAGCTAGTCCCACTCCCCCACCCTATCCCCATAGCCCTGCAATTTTTTTTTCCTTTCAAGTACTTATCCAGTTCCCTTTTGAAGGCCATGATTGAATCAACCTCCACTACCCCCACAGGCAGTGCATTCCAGATCATAACCACTCGCTGTGTAAAAAAGTTTTTCCTCATAACTTTAAAGGAGAACACTAAATCCCTCCCTGTTTCACTTCCCACTTAACAAAAAGGTCTTTGAAGAAGCAAATAATCAGTTTACACAGAGGTGGATTTTCTAACATAACTGTTTAAATTCTTGTATCTGAAAACTGTATATAGCACCAACAATCTGATGGTATGAACTGGTACTGCCTTGCACAGGGCCAGTTCCAGGGAATGGCACCCTGGGGGTCAGCGTTTCCCAGGGAGAGAGCTTTCACTGGGAATGGTTGCAGGGTCTTTGGATGATGCAGAGTGTGGAGAGGGAGTGTGTTCCTGGTGCAATCAGGGAAGCTCCAGATTAAGCACCAGGCACGGTTACAGATAGAAGATTTAAGTAAGGATGTAATTTAACTCGGACGGTAGGTGGAGAAGTACAGGGCACACAAGCACAACATTCACAAGCTTCCAGCAATCCCAGGATAAGGAGGGAGATTGAACAGCCTCCCTTCACCAGGCTCTGTTCTTGATCACAAACTGTTCAAACTCCAACTGTTTCCATAAGAAATAGGAGCAGGAGTGGGCCATTCGGCCCCTCGAGCCTGCTCCGCCATTCAATCAGATCATGGCTGATCTTCCACCTCAACTCCACTTTCCCGCCCGATCCCCATGTCCCTTGATTCCCCCAGAGTCCAAAAATCCATCGATCTCAGCCTTGAATATCCTCAACAACTGAGCGTCCACAGCCCTCTGGGGGAGAGAATTCCAAAGATTCACAACCCTCGGAGTGAAGGAATTCCTCCCCATCTCAGTCCTGAATGGCCGACCCCATACCCGGAGACTCTGCCCCTAATCTCTCAGCCTCACAATCTTCTGTTTTAATGAGATCTCCTCTCACTCCTCTAAACTCCAGTGTGGGCCCAGTCTCCCCAACCTCTCCTCACAGGACAACCCTCTCATCAAAGGTCATTCAACTGAACTTTAATTGTTTCTCCCCACACAGACCCGGGCCCGGCCCGCAGTTCACGGCCTATCTGGCGGTAGAGGCAGGATTCCCCGGGCGGGTCCGGCCTGCGGATCACGCTCAGCATAGGCCCGGCCCGGGGTGAGGTGTGGACCGTCACCCGCCCGCCGACCGACCCTCCAGCCCAGCCCATCCGATCCGGGGTCTCGAGTAAATCATCGCCTAGTATAAAGGGCCAGAGCCCGGGCCTCTGCTTCCCGCTTCTCGCCTCCTACCTGCACTAACGCAAAGCGCTGCAATCAGAATCCCCGCCATCCTCGAACTGCGGCTCCCCGGACTGGGCGGGGCCTGTGCCCATCACCTGACCCCCGGGGGCGGGGCCTGTGCCCATCACCTGACCCCCCGGGGGCGGGGCCTGTGCCCATCACCTGACCCCCCCGGGGGCGGGGCCTGTGCCCATCACCTGACCCCTGGGGCGGGGCCTGGGCCCATCACCTGACCCCCCGGGGGCGGGGCCTGGGCCCGTCACCTGACCCCGGGGGCGGGGCCGTCACCTGACTCCCCGCGGGTCAGGGGCCGTCACAGCGCCGCCCGCAGCACGGGAGGAGCAACTACACCCACACTGGGAGGACAAAAGAACAACAGAAGAAGCCTGTCCGAAAGTGCGGTCCACTTGCACCGTCCAATATTGGGCAAATCGCGTTAACACCAACAGCAGGGGTGGGGACTGTATGTTCACTTACAGGAAGGTCTGACCCAAAACTGGGAAACAGGAAGGTGTGTGGGCAGGTGGGCAGGCTGTGGAAATGTTTTTAATGTATAGATTATAAACAGGGTGGTCCTGGAGGTGGTCAGGTGATCAAATGTCAGGTGATCAAACCTCCAACATCCAACCAGAGTTCACCCTTAGTAGCTGCCAACCCTGAATTGCCCTGTGAGCCCCGGGAGATTCGGCAATGCTGGGAGCACAGGGACAGCTCCCACTGGAGCCCATGTGCTCATCTCCAGTGATCCCGCCAGCAGCCTCTGCCACACAGGCCACAGCTGGACTGCTGACTTCACCAGCTGCAGGATGAGAGTTGGCCTTTCTTATCCTCACAACTGGCTCTTGGCCGCAATCACTTCTCAGTAGCAAAGCCACAAGGCTGCTGCCCCGACTCTTGCTCTGCAGGAGGCTGGAAGTTCTCTCATCCACTGCATTGCTGTTCCTCTCCGTACCACTGGAGCTGCCCCCTCCTTCCACACCAAAAATCATCAACTTCACTCAGCACTCTCACCAAAGAGAAGGGAAACGAAGGATAAGAAGGTTGGATTACATGCAACAGATAGTAGGAAAACCAGGAGAGAAAAGAAATGGAAAAGGGAGAAGGACCTAATGAGAACCAGTCAGCAGAGAGAGGATTCAAGTACATGCTATCTTAGGTAGTGAAGAAATGGTTGAGGAATTAAGGATGAATACACTCATTGAACCAGAATTTAACTGCAAAGACTTCTCGTATTTTATTGTGTAATCAAAACATTTATAAAAAGTCTGGCATGTAGATTTACAAAAATTCAATAATATCAGCAAAACCAGCATTTTAATCTTACTGATAGCAATGAGACAGACTTTGCACTTCCCTAAAATGACTGTAATCCAATCAGTGCGATATCACACGGGCCCAACAGATCATTACACATACCAGCACACTCCCAATACTTGCGCAAGGTTCTGACTGACTCACACAGGAGGCAGCACAATGGCTTCAAGGTGAACCCATGACTCATGAATACCATCATGGAGGCCAAGCATTTCCTATCAGAAATGTCGAGTGCCCCAGGCCCACACTCCCTAACACAGCAACATTGGCCAGAAATATTTGGCAGGGCACCCAAAAAGATCAGAAATTGCAGGCATGAAGACTGTTAACAAAGTGGAACTGACACTGCTGTACAACTCATGGGCAAAAATACATGTAGCACTTTACAGGGCAGTGGATAGTGAGTGGACACCATGGGCTCAATTTTAAAACCAAGCTGACAACCGACAACCACCAGACGGGAGAAGAGCCAGGGAGAGGACGTCTTCAGGTAAGTCTGTGTTTGTATGGATGGGGGGTGGGCACGGGGGGCATGGGTTGGTACGGGAGTCGTGAGTCACGGGGGATGGGATTGGGGTCAGTCAAGGGGGGGGGGTTTCAGGATCGGGGGTCATCATGGGGGTCTGCGATCGTTGAGGGGGAGGATCACGGGTCGGAGCATCGGAGTTGGGGGGAGGATTGGGGTCCGTGATTGCGGGGGGGGGGGGGGGGTTCCGTGATCGTTGGGGGGGTCAGTGCATGTAGGCTTGTTGGGCCTGGGGGAATCACTCCTGCTCCTCCGGGCCCACAAGCTGTGCCTTTCTAGGCACCTACCTGTTAGTCTCAGGCCTTCTCGCCTCCTTTCATGAGGCATAAAACAGAAGGCCCGGGAATTCCGGCCCCCCGGGGTTGAAATCAGGAAGTCCAGAAAAATGGAGGCCCGAAGCCTTCTTGAAAGGTTTTAAGGCCCAGCCCATCTCCCGGGAGTGGATTGGCCGCTCGCCCCTCGTCCCGGCCCGGTGAAAACCAGAAATGGGCGGGTTGGGGGAAGAGTCTGAAATGGTGGCAATTTTCAATGCCTCCCCGCCCCCAACCCACCCATTTTTCACTGCCCGAGGCGACCAGGCTGAGACGCTGCCCGAGGCGACCAGGCTGAGACGCTGCCCGAGGCGACCAGGCTGAGACACTGCCCGAGGCGACCAGGCTGAGACACTGCCCGAGGCGACCAGGCTGAGACACTGCCCGAGGCGACCAGGCTGAGACACTGAGTCCGGGGACTAAGAAGTTAAAGGAGTGTCCAAGTGTTAGTGGACTAGAGGGTGCACAGGGAGATGGGACAAAGGTGATCACAGACGTGGGAAGGGGCAATGCTAGGGAAAGATATGAAATTGCAGACACGGATTTTGAAGTCAATTCTTTGGGACAAAGGAAGCCAGTGGAGCTTGGCAGGGACAGAGGAGATGGGGATGAGGCCAGGACTCACTGGATGACTAGTTTATGAATAGCAGAAGTAGGGAGAGCATTGGAAACAGTTAGGCGCAAAGTGCTAAAAGTGCAGATTAGGGTTTAGTGATGGATGGGACGAGGTAGGGAGGGGAGGGGAGGGGGGGGTTTTTTGGTCATTGAAGTGAATTCACCCTTCCTTCGGACTATTGGTGAGCCCAGCATCACTCACTCTTTACTAAAATGTACCTGTCTCGGTGTAGCTGACCAGCAATGTTACCTTTAGGAGTTTTAACGCTGATAGTTTTCACGTGTAATATAGCTGCAATTAACAGGGTACCATAGCCTATTGCCCCGGACGCTCAGTGTGAGGTTGATGAACGCTGGCTGTAAAGTCACAGTGTGGTTCTGACCATCGTTCACACATCGACGGGCAGGTTTCCAGCTCTCTGCAGCATTCTGATCATTCATCCATTTGATCGTCCTGCGCTCCTTAAACTTGTTCAAACAGATACCACAGAGCTCTAAAACCCAGCGTGGAGAGGTCTGAGTACAGGATTGCTTCACCCTGATATTCAGTTAGCTCTTTGTGCATCAATGATCATAATTGCTACATTCACACTTGGCTCATTCACACGGCTCCACTCACTTTAAATGGATTCCTGTGTTTTGATTGAAATGAGGAGGGGGGTCCCTGTAGATTCTATATTGTAGGCTGCTGTTCCAGTCTGGGAGATGATAAAAAGGCTCTTTGTATTTTTAAAATCAGTGTGTGTCAGGCTTTGGTGACACAACACTGAACCCTCGGGCTCTGTCAATACACCACTTCTCAGGCCAAGTGTTGGAGGAGTGCCAGAGCAGCCTGCCAGTTATCTCCCCTTTGGTGGGGCGGGGGAGAGAGAGACTGTGGAGCAGTGGGCCATGGGTCCACAAGAGTCTGAGCTCGCCCACAGGCCCTTTCATTCTCTCCACTTTAAGGTTCACAACTGAGAATTTGGACAATCCAAAAGTCGAGAGTGAGAACCAGCCAGATTTCATTCGCTTCTGTGCTTTAGTCACTGCTATTGACCATCCTTTCCTCAGGTTCCTGACCCACCACTCCGGGGTCAGTCTGTATTGCTCATCCTCCATTTGTTCAAATGGCCCTGCTTTTAAGCTGCCTAAATAGCACCTTTACCCCCTTCACACAGTTCCCAGTCTCAGCCCTGCTGCCATGGGAAGGCGCTAGGAACCATCTGAGCATTTCCCTGGGTGAGCACACCAGCTCAGATTACTCTCGGCATCTCCCGACTACCAGCTCACAAGAGGCACAATCAAAGACCCAGCAATGCTCTTCGTGCTGGATACTGATTGGTCAATGGCTCAGAAAAAGGTGAAGAGCTGAAAAAAATATTAAAAGTGAGATGCCATTTGAGAGGTTATCAGGGCCCCCCTCCCTCCAACACATTCCCAGCCCCCTCCCTCCCTCCAACACATTCCCAGCCCCCTCCCTCCAACACATTCCCAGCCCCCCTCCCTCCAACACATTCCCAGCCCCCCTCCCTCCAACACATTCCCAGCCCCCTCCCTCCCTCCAACACATTCCCAGCCCCCTCCCTCCAACACATTCCCGGCCCCCTCCCTCCAACACATTCCCGGCCCCCTCCCTCCAACACATTCCCAGCCCCCCTCCCTCCAACACATTCCCAGCCCCCCTCCCTCCAACACATTCCCAGCCCCCCTCCCTCCAACACATTCCCAGCCCCCCTCCCTCCAACACATTCCCAGCCCCCCTCCCTCCAACACATTCCCAGCCCCCTCCCTCCCTCCAACACATTCCCAGCCCCCTCCCTCCAACACATTCCCAGCCCCCCTCCCTCCAACACATTCCCAGCCCCCCTCCCTCCAACACATTCCCAGCCCCCTCCCTCCAACACATTCCCAGCCCCCTCCCTCCAACACATTCCCAGCCCCCCTCCCTCCAACACATTCCCAGCCCCCTCCCTCCCTCCAACACATTCCCAGCCCCCTCCCTCCAACACATTCCCAGCCCCCTCCCTCCAACACATTCCCAGCCCCCCTCCCTCCAACACATTCCCGGCCCCCCTCCCTCCAACACATTCCCAGGCCCCCCTCCCTCCAACACATTCCCCAGCCCCCTCCCTCCCTCCAACACATTCCCAGGCCCCCCTCCCTCCAACACATTCCCGGCCCCCCTCCCTCCAACACATTCCCGGCCCCCCTCCCTCCAACACATTCCCAGCCCCCCTCCCTCCAACACATTCCCGGCCCCCTCCCTCCAACACATTCCCAGCCCCCTCCCTCCAACACATTCCCAGCCCCCCTCCCTCCAACACATTCCCAGCCCCCCTCCCTCCAACACATTCCCAGCCCCCCTCCCTCCAACACATTCCCAGGCCCCCTCCCTCCAACACATTCCCGGCCCCCCTCCCTCCAACACATTCCCAGCCCCCCTCCCTCCAACACATTCCCAGCCCCCCTCCCTCCAACACATTCCCAGGCCCCCCTCCCTCCAACACATTCCCAGCCCCCCTCCCTCCAACACATTCCCAGGCCCCCTCCCTCCAACACATTCCCGGCCCCCCTCCCTCCAACACATTCCCAGCCCCCCTCCCTCCAACACATTCCCAGCCCCCCTCCCTCCAACACATTCCCAGGCCCCCTCCCTCCAACACATTCCCAGGCCCCCTCCCTCCAACACATTCCCGGCCCCCCTCCCTCCAACACATTCCCAGCCCCCCTCCCTCCAACACATTCCCAGCCCCCCTCCCTCCAACACATTCCCAGCCCCCTCCCTCCAACACATTCCCAGGCCCCCTCCCTCCAACACATTCCCAGGCCCCTCCCTCCAACACATTCCCAGCCCCCCTCCCTCCAACACATTCCCAGGCCCCTCCCTCCAACACATTCCCAGGCCCCTCCCTCCAACACATTCCCAGGCCCCCTCCCTCCCTCCCTCCCTCCCTCCCTCCCTCCAACACATTCCCAGGCCCCCTCCCTCCCTCCCTCCCTCCCTCCAACACATTCCCAGGCCCCCTCCCTCCCTCCCTCCCTCCCTCCCTCCAACACATTCCCAGGCCCCCTCCCTCCCTCCCTCCCTCCAACACATTCCCAGCCCCAACAGATCAGGGCCTCCTTTTGAAAGTTGAGCATTCTCAACAGCTACTTCAAAAACAGCATCTCACAACTGCAACATAGAAACTGAAGGAGGAAAGACACAAATCCTATAAACCTGGCTATGGCCACTTTAGAGAATAGCCTCCTGGCGAGCAGTGGCTTGTGTGGGAGAAGGTGAATCAAACACCTCAGATTGGACTCAATTTTGTCGTTGCAAATATCAACGTGTGTACAAAGACTTTGCTAAACCAGCAGTCATGACAGTTCGATCAAATCATAATTTCTTCGTGCTTGCAGCAAATGGACTGGAAATTCCTTTCTCATTGTACACGCACCTAGAGGGATGGCTGAATATTTTATATCAGTCTTTGCTCTCGATAAATATTACTCAGCTAGACAGAGAGGGGGTGCGGCTTGCTGGCCCGACCACGGTCCTGGGCAGTGCAAACAGAGCATGTTCCATGGGATAGCACATCAGCTGGTCCCAAAGGACACTCACTAGGATGGGAGACATAGACTTGTCTCCACGAAGCTCCTCCTCGATTGCTTGCTATAATGCGGTCCTGCTTCTTGAGGCAATGCCTCCACGAATATGAGGTCGGATGGGGAGCGGTAACCGGTGACCTGGTGTTAAAAATAAAATACATTTTCCATTTATTTTCATGTTGTCCCAGCCCCGTCCCCCTCCTGTCCCCCTCCCCACCCCATCTCCCACCCCATCCCCATCCCCCTCCCAGCCCCGTCCCCCTCCCAGCCCCGTCCCCCTCCCCCTCCCAGCCCCGTCCCCCTCCCAGCCCCGTCCCCCTCCCCCTCCCAGCCCCGTCCCCCTCCCCCTCCCAGCCCCGTCCCCCTCCCCCTCCCAGCCCCGTCCCCCTCCCAGCCTCGTCCCCACCCCATCTCCCACCCCAGCCCCGTCCCCCTCCCAGCCCCGTCCCCCTCCCCCTCCCAGCCCCGTCCCCCTCCCCCTCCCAGCCCCGTCCCCCTCCCCCTCCCAGCCCCGTCCCCCTCCCCCTCCCAGCCCCGTCCCCCTCCCAGCCTCGTCCCCACCCCATCTCCCAGCCCCGTCCCCCTCCCCCTCCCAGCCCCGTCCCCCTCCCCCTCCCAGCCCCGTCCCCCTCCCCCTCCCAGCCCCGTCCCCCTCCCAGCCTCGTCCCCACCCCATCTCCCACCCCATCCCCGTCCCCCTCCCAGCCCCGTCCCCCTCCCAGCCCCGTCCCCCTCCCAGCCCCGTCCCCCTCCCAGCCCCGTCCCCCTCCCAGCCCCGTCCCCCTCCCCCTCCCAGCCCCGTCCCCCTCCCCCTCCCAGCCCCGTCCCCCTCCCCCTCCCAGCCCCGTCCCCCTCCCCCTCCCAGCCCCGTCCCCCTCCCAGCCCCGTCCCCCTCCCCCTCCCAGCCCCGTCCCCCTCCCCCTCCCAGCCCCGTCCCCCTCCCCCTCCCAGCCCCGTCCCCCTCCCAGCCTCGTCCCCCTCCCAGCCTCGTCCCCCTCCCAGCCTCGTCCCCACCCCATCTCCCACCCCATCCCCCTCCTCACCCCCTCCCCTCCCCGTCCTCCTCCCCTCCCCCTCCCCACCCCCTCCCCTCCCCGTCCTCCTCCCCTCCCCCTCCCCACCCCACCCCATCCCCCTCCTGTCCGCTTCCCCGCCCCCCTCCCCGTCCCCCTCCTGTCCTCCTCCCCACCCCGTCCCCCGCCCCGTCCCCCACCCCCACCCCCACCCCCTGCGGGCCCCTTAATGACAGATGCAGGAGATATTGTAATTGAAAATAAGGAAATGACAGTCTTGCTAAATACTTACTTTGTATCGGTCTTCACAGTAGAGGGTGAGGATAAAATACCAGAGATGGGAGAAGTATAAATAAATCAAGGGGAGGAACTAACTAGATTTAAAATAAGTTTAAAAAATGGTAATGGAGAAAATAATGAGACTAAAGATAGACAAATCCCCAGGACCTGATGGTTTCCACCCCAGGGTATTAAAAGAAATAGGTGAGGACATTTTAGATGCTCTAGTCACAATCTTCCAAAACTCTCTCCATTCAGGAATTGTCCCCTTGGATTGGAAAATTCCCAGTGTCACTCCACTATTAAAGAAGGGTAAGAGAGATAAACTAGGAAATTATAGGCCTATTAGTTTAATATCTGTTGTGGGGAAATTACTAGAATCTGTTATTAGGGACCGAGTGACTGAGCATTTGGATAAACGAACTGATCAGAGAGAGTCAGTATGGATTTGTAAAGGGTAAGACATGTCCAATGAAACTAGCTGAATTTTTTGAGGCGGTAACTAATGTGGTAGATAAGGGAGTGTCGATGGATGTTATTTATATGGACTCCCAGAAGACATTCGATAAGGTTCCACAGAATTAATTAGTTAAAGGGTAAGTCATGTCAGGACAGCCCAGCCCCGTGTTATGCTCTTCCTGCTCTATGTGGGAAATCAGGGACCCTTCCGGTGTCCCTGACGACCATGTGTGCGGGAAATGTATCCAGCTGCAGCTACTGACAAACCGCATTGCGGCACTGGAGCTGCGGATGGATTCATTAAGGAGCATTCGCGATGCTGAGAACGTCGTGGACAGCACGTTTAGTGAGGTGGTCACACCGCAGGTAAAGGTTGTACAGGCAGGAAGTAATTGGGTGACCACCAGGCAGAGTAAGAAGAGCAGGCAGGCAGTGCAGGGGTCCCCTGTGGCCGTCCCCCTCTCAAACAAATATACCGCTTTGGATATTGTTGAGGGGGATGACTTATCAGGGGAAGGCAGCAGCAGCCAACTTCCTGGCACCAGGGGTAGCTCTGCTGCACAGGCTGGGAGGAAAAAGAGTGGAAGAGCTATAGTGGTAGGGGATTCTATCGTAAGGGGAACAGACAGGCGTTTCTGTGGCTGTAAACGTGACTCCAGGATGGTTTGTTGCCTCCCTGGTGCCAGGGTCATGGATGTCACTGAGCGGCTTCAGGGCATTCTCAAGGGGGAGGGTGAGCAGGCAGAGGTCGTGGTCCACATTGGGACCAACGACATAGGTAGGAAGGGAGATGAGGTCCTGCATCAAGAATTTAGGGAGCTAGGTAGCAGATTAAAGAGCAGGACCTCAAAGGTTGTAATCTCTGGATTACTCCCAGTGCCACGGGCTAGTGAGTATAGAAATAGGAGGATAGAACAGATGAATGCGTGGCTAAAGAGTTGGTGCAGGAGGGAGGGTTTCAGTTTCCTGGATCACTGGGCCTGCTTCTGGGGAAGGTGGGACTTGTACAAGTTGGACGGGTTGCATCTGAACCAGAGCGGGACAAATATCCTTGCGGGGAGGTTTGCTAGCACTGTTGGGGGGGGTTTAAACTAACTTGGCAGGGGGATGGGATACAGAGTGGAGCTACAATAGGGGGTGATGTGCAGCCAAATATAGAGAAAAAAACAAGTCAGCTTGGAAGACAGGGCAAATATGTGAGGGCAAGGCTGGATGGCATCTATTTTAATGCAAGGAGTCTTGCGAATAAGGTGGATGAACTGAAGGTGTTGATAAACACATGGGAGTATGATATTGTTGCTGTCACAGAGACATGGTTGAGGGAGGGGCAAGACTGGCAGCTCAATATTCCGGGGTACAGAATCTTCAGGCGAGACAGAGGGGGAGGTATAAGAGGAGGGGGGGTCGCAGTATTAATTAAAGAATCAATTACTGCCATAAGGAGGGATGATATATTAGCAGGTTCCTCTAATGAGGCCATATGGGTGGAGCTTAAAAACAAAAAGGGGGCAAGCACTTTGATGGGAGTGTACTATAGGCCCCCAAACAGTCAGGGGGAGATAGAGGAACAGATATGTAGGCAAATCTCAGAAAATTGTGCAAATAATAGGGTAATAATAGTGGGGGATTTCAACTTCCCCAATATTAACTGGGATACTCAGAGTGTAAAAGGCTTAGAGGGTACAAAATTCTTAACGTGCATCCAGGAGAGCTTTTTGAGCCAGCATGTAGAAAGTCCTACAAGAGAGGGGGCGGTACTGGACCTAATTCTAGGGAATGTGGCCGGCCAAGTGGAAGAAGTGCTAGTAGGTGAGCACTTTGGTGACAGTGACCATAATTTGGTGAGATTTAAGGTGGTCATGGAAAAGGACAGGGAGGGGCCGGAAATAAAGGTTCTAAATTGGGGGAAGGCCGATTTTAATAGGATAAGGCAGGATCTGGCCAAAATGGACTGGGATCAGCTGCTTGTAGGAAAATCCGCATCGGAGCAATGGGAGTCTTTCAGAAGGGAGATTGAGACCATACAATGGCAACATGTTCCCGTAAAGGTCAAGGGTGGTTCCAAGAACTCCAGGGAACCTTGGATGTCAGGGGATATACGAGAATGGATTAGGAAAAAAAGGAGGGCTTTTGGCAGATACAAAAGGCTAAAGACGGAGGAAGCCCTAGAGGAGTACAAAAAGTGCAGGGGGATACTTAAAAAAGAAATTAGGAGATCAAGGAGGGGCCATGAAATAACACTGGCGAGCAAAATAAAGGAAAATCCTAAGATGTTTTATAAGTATATTAAGGGTAAGAGGATAACTAGGGAAAAAATAGGGCCCATTAGGGACAAAAATGGCAATCTGTGTGTGGAGCCGGCAGATGTAGGAGGGGTTCTAAATGAACTTTTTGCATCTGTTTTCACTATGGAGAAGGATGATGTAGACATAGAAATACGGCAGGGGGACTGTGATATACTCGAACATATTAACATCGAGCGGGAGGAGGTATTGGCGGTTTTAGCAGGCCTAAAAATGGATAAATCCCCAGGCCCGGACGAAATGTATCCCAGGCTACTGTGTGAGGCAAAGGAGGAGATTGCGGGGGCTCTAACACATATATTCAGAACCTCTCTGGCCACAGGGGATGTGCCAGAGGACTGGAGAACCGCTAATGTAATACCATTATTCAAGAAGGGGAGTAGGGAAAAACCGGGGAACTACAGGCCAGTGAGCCTAACATCAGTGGTAGGAAAATTATTGGAAAAAATTCTGAAGGACAAAATTAGTCTCCACTTGGAGAAGCAAGGATTAATCAGGGATAGTCAACATGGCTTTATCAAGGGAAGATCATGTCTGACTAATTTGATTGAATTTTTTGAGGGGGTGACTAGGCGTGTGGATGAGGGTAACGCAGTGGATGTGGTATACATGGATTTCAGTAAGGCCTTCGATAAAGTCCCTCACAGGAGACTGGTCAAGAAGGTACGAGCCCATGGAATCCAGGGTGCCTTGGCACTTTGGATACAAAACTGGCTTAGTGGCAGAAGGCAGAGGGTGATGGTCGAAGGTTGTTTTTGTGACTGGAAGCCTGTGGCCAGTGGGGTACCACAGGGATCGGTGTTGGGTCCCTTGCTGTTTGTGGTCTACATTAATGACTTGGATATGAATGTAAAAGGTATGATCAGTAAGTTCGCTGATGATACAAAAATTGGTAGGGTGGTAAATAGCGAGGAGGATAGCCTCAGTCTGCAGGACGATATAGATGGGTTGGTCAGATGGGCGGAACAGTGGCAAATGGAATTTAACCCGGAAAAGTGCGAGGTGATGCACTTTGGAGGGACTAACAAGGCAAGGGAATACACAATGAATGGGAGGACCCTAGGCAAGACAGAGGGTCAGAGGGATCTTGGTGTGCAAGTTCACAGATCCCTGAAGGCGGCGGAACAGGTAGATAAGGTGGTAAAGAAGGCATATGGGATACTTGCCTTTATTAGCCGAGGCATAGAATATAAGAGCAAGGAGGTTATGATGGAGCTGTATAAAACACTGGTTAGGCCACAGCTGGAGTACTGTGTGCAGTTCTGGTCGCCACACTACAGGAAGGATGTGATCGCTTTGGAGAGGGTGCAGAGGAGATTCACCAGGATGTTACCAGGGCTGGAGCGCTTCAGCTATGAAGAGAGACTGGGAAGATTGGGTTTGTTTTCCTTGGAGCAGAGGAGGCTGAGGGGGGACATGATTGAGGTGTACAAAATTATGAGGGGCACAGATAGGATGGATACTAAGGAGCTTTTTCCCTTCGTTGAGGGTACTATAACAAGGGGACATAGATTCAAGGTAAAAGGCGGGAGGTTTAGAGGGGATTTGAGAAAGAACTTTTTCACCCAGAGGGTGGTTGGAGTCTGGAACTCACTGCCTGAAAGGGTTGTGGAGGCAGGAACCCTCACAACATTCAAGAAGCATTTGGATGAGCACTTGAAATGCCATAGCATACAAGGCTACGGACCAAATGCTGGAATATGGGATTAGAGTAGACAGGGCTGATGGCCGGCGCGGACACGATGGGCCGAAGGGCCTCTATCCGTGCTGTATAACTCTATGACTCTATGAGAAGAGACTGTGGAATTAGAGGCAATCTATTGGCTTGGATAGGGAATTTGTTCAAAGGTAGCAGACAGAGAGTAGGGATAATGGGAACGTACTCCAATTGGCAGGATGTGACTAGTGGAGTCCCCCAGGGATCTGTACTGGAGCCTCAGCTTTTCACTATATTTATAAATGACTAGAACAAAGGAATAGAGAGCTGTGTATCTAAGTTTGCTGATGACACTAAGTTAGGAGGCACAGTAAATAGTGCAGATGGGAGCAGAAAGTTGCAAAGGGACATTGAAAGATTAAGTGAGTGGGCAAAACTGGGGCAGATGGAGTTCAATGTGGGCAAGTGTGAGGTCATCCACTTTCTACCTAAGAAAGATCGATCAGAGTATTTTCTAAATGGTGAGAAGCTCGGAACTGTGGAGGAGGAGAGAGATTTAGGGGTCCAAGTACAGGAATCACTAAAAGCTAGTGGACAGGTACAAAAAATAATGAAAAAGGCTAATGGAATGTTGGCCTTTATCTCAAGTGGGCTGGAATATAAAGGGGTGGAAGTTATGTTACAGTTATATAAAGCTCTGGTGGGGTCCCATCTGGAGATACTGTGTTCAGCTCTGGGCACCGCACCTCAGGAAGGATATATTGGCCTTGGAGGGGGTGCAGCGCAGATTCACCAGAATGATACCGGGGCTAAAAGGGTTAAATTATGAGGACGGGTTGCATAGACTAGGCCTGTATTCCCTTGAACATAGAAGATTAAGGGGTGATCTAATTGAGATGTTTAAGATGATTAAAGGATTTGATAGGGTGGATAGAGAGAAACTCTGGTGGGAGAGTCCAGAACAAGGGGGCATAATCTTAAAACTAGAGCTGCCGTTCAGGGGTGATGTCAGAAAGCACTTCTTCACACAAAGGGGAGTGGAAATCTGGAACTCTCTCCCCCAAAAAGCTGTTGAGACTGGGGGACAACTGAAAGTTTAAAAACTGAGATTGATAGATTTTTGTTAGGCAAGGGTATTAATGGTTACGGAACCAAGGCAGGTAGATGGAGTTAAGATACAGATCAGTCAACTGAATGGCAGAACAGGCTTGAGGGGCTGAATGGCCTACTCTTGTTCCTATGTCCTACCCAGTGATGGCTGGTCCTCCATCTTCTCTTCAGCTTCAACTAGTGACCCACCGTGGCAGTGATCTTGTAACATATCGAGGTGCGAGGAGCTGGAGATACTCAAACTGATCCCAGTCACTCCAATAGAAGCATAACCTGGATGAAATAAAACACAATCAAACTGAGTTAATTAAGTGGCTAAAATATTTATTGACAGCTCCCCCACTGGTCCTCAAACTTGTTTGCCTGATGGCCCCTCATAAATTTCTCAGCATCTCGCGCCTTCTTGTAAAGGATACTCATCGTAACTTGTATTTCCATAGCAGTCACTACATGCAGAGGGACTCCAAATCACAGGGACGGGAGGAAGAGGTTCAGGAGGGGACAAGATAATGGTTTAAAAGGAAGGTTTTTGAAGGTGGGCAGGTGGCTGAAGGAGCAGTTGCTGATGGTGGAGCAGGATATGAGAATCAGGCTGGTGTTGGTGTATAGAGGGGGTGTGCACAGGCACAGGGCTGGAGGGGATCAGGAAAGGATTTGAAGGACAATGACAAAAATCTCGAAGTCAAGCCTGTGGATAGGCGATGGGATAGTGGGCCACAACATTCTGGACGACTTGTGGTTTGGGAACGGCAGAATTGGGAAGGCTGGCAAGGAGAATGATGGAGAAGTCCACGTGAGAGGCTGTAGAAGTGTCGAACAGGGTTTCAGTGGCAGTAGAAGGGGAGAGGTAAGGGTGGAGGGGGCAATGCTGCGGAGGGCAAAATGATCTTGCAGACAGATGAGGGAGGAAGCTGATCTGTCAGCAAAATTAAAGCCCATGGAATTAAAGGGACAGTGGCAGCGTGGATACAAAATTGGCTAAGGGACAGAAAGCAGAGAGTAGTGGTGAACGGTTGTTTTTCAGACTGGAGGGAAGTATACAGTGGTGTTCCCCAGGGGTCAGTATTGGGACCACTACTCCTTTTGATACATATTAATGACCTGGACTTGGGTATACAGGGTATAATTTCAACGTTTATGCAGATGACACGAAACTCGGAAATGTAGTAAACAATGTGGAGGATAGTAACAGACTCCAGGAGGACAGAGACAGACTGGTGAAATGGGCAGACACATGGCAGATGAAATTTAACACAGAGAAGTGTGAAGTGATATATTTTGGTAGGAAGAATGAGGAGAGGCAATATAAACTAAATGGTACAATTTTAAAGGGAGTGCAGGAACAGAGAGACCTGAGGGTGTATGTACACAAATCTTTGAAGGTGACAGGACAAGTTGAGAAGGTTGTTAAAAAAGCATATAGAATCCTGGGCTTTATTATTAGAGGCATAGAGTACAAAAGCAAGGAAGTTATGCTAAACCGTTATAAAACACTGGTTAGGCCTCAGCTGGAGTATTGTGTTCAATTCTGGGCACCACACATTAGGAAAGATGTCAAGGCCTTAGAGAGGGTGCAGAAGAGATTTACTTGAATGGTTCCAGGGATGAGGGACTTCAGTTATGTGGAGAGATTGGAGAAGCTGGGGTTGTTCTCCTTAGAACAGGGAAGGTTAAGGGGAGATTTGACAGAGGTTTTCAAAATCTGATAGAATAAATAAGGAGAAACTGTTTCCAGTGGCAGAAGGGTCGGTAACCAGAGGACACAGATTTAGGTGATCGGCAAAAGAACCAGAGGCGACATGAGGAAACATTTTTTTATGCAGCGAGTCAGAATGATCTGGACTGCGTTGCCTGAAAGGATGGTGGAAGCAGATTCAATAGTAACTTTTAAAAGGGAATTGGATAAATACCTGAAGGGAAAACATTTATAGGGCTATGGGGAATGGGACTAATTGAATAGCTCTTTTAAAGAGCCGGCACAGGCCAGATGGGCCGAATGGCCTCCTCCTGTGCTGTACCAACTATGATATGCCAAGGTTCAGACAAGAGAATCTGCATTCAGCCCACAGAGTCAACACTCCTAGAATCATAGATTAATAGAAGTTTACAGCACATAAGGAATCCATTTGGCCAACTGAACCGGTGCTGGGTGTCTGAAAGATTGATCCATCTTGTCCCATTTCTTTGCCCTTTCAAATTTTTATTTTTGAAACATTTATCCATTTCCCTTTTAAAGGCTATTGTGGATTTTGCTTCCCCTGTTGTTTCTGGTCAGGCATTCCATTCCTAACAGCTATATCCACAGACATTCCCCTGTATTATTTTAGTTACTTGCTCAAAAAATTCAATTAGGTTCGTTTGACATGACCTACCCTTTACAAATCCATGTTGGCTCTCTCTAATCAGCTCAAATTTCTCTAAGCACTCAGTCACTTTGTCCTTACAAATCCTTATTGGATTCCAATACCTTCTCCACAACAGATGTTAGACTTACAGGTCCATAATTTCCTGGTTTCTCTCTCACCTTAATGGATTTACATTTGCAATTTTCCAATCTAAAGGGACAATTCCTGAATCGAGAGAACTTTGGAAGATTATGGCTAAAGCATCTGCAATTTCCTCACCTACTTCCTTTAAAACCTGGGGTGGAAACCATCAGGTCCTGGGGATTTGTCAGTCTTTAGTGCCATTATTTTTTCTAATACTGTTTTCTTGCTTACATTAATTTTAGTGAGTTCCAGTCCTTGGTTCATTATTAGTTTCCCCGGAATGTCAGGTATATTATCCTCTTCCTCTACTGTGACGATTGTCACACAGTAATTATTCAACAAGTCTGCCATTTGCAATATCACCATTATCTGTTTTTAAAGGGCCCTCATTATCCTTGACTGCCCCTTTTTTTCTCATATAATAAAAACTTTTTGTGTTACTCTTGATATCCTCATATTCCCTTTTTGCAGCTCTTACTATCTTTTTTGTCTTCCTTTGCTGTTCTTTATAGCTCTCCCAGTCCCCTGGATCTACACTATTCTTTGCACTTTTGTATGCTCTTTCCTTTAGTTTTATGTTATCTCTCACTCTCATGGCTGTTTTATTTGGTAACTAAAACTCTTGCCCCTTAGGGATATATACTGGTCCTGTATTAAGCTAAATTATTTTTTGAACACCTCCCACTGTTCATCTGCAGTTTTGCCCGATATCTGTAGTTTTGACCAGTTTGCTGTAATCAGTCTCTGTCTCGTCCCGTTGAAGTTAGCCTTACCAAAATCTAGAATCTTAGTAACTGTTACATTTCTCCTTTTGAAACCTAACATTGAATTCGATCATATTATGATCACTGTTAGATAAATGTTCCCTTACTGTTTGATTATTAACTAAGCCTGACTCATTACTCATTACTAAATCTAGTGTGGCCTGTCCTCTTGATTCTAGAACATATTACTCCAGAAAACTATCTTGAATGCACTCATGAAATTCACTACCTTTCTGACTTGAGCTACTCTGCTCTTCCCAATCTATATGGAAATTAAAGTCTCCCATTAAAACAACTCTGCTTTTGCTCTCTAATCTCTGAATTAATACATTCTGCCATTTCATTGTTGCTATCAGGAGGCTGTAGGCCAGCCCCATTACAGTTTTAAGTCCTCTCTTCCTTCTCAATTCTAACCAGAGTGTCTCTGGCTACGTGGATCCTGGGTGGCTTGTTTAATGGGTGAAGGAACCAAAATTTGGGATCTCAACACACCTGAAAATTGGGGGAGGGGAGGGAGAGAAATGGCTTCAAAAACTGGCTCCATGGTGCCAGCTACTGGCCAGTACCTGAAACTACACTGTAACAAATGACAGTAAAATTAAACAGGTAACGTTGACAGTAACTTACATAGAACTTACAGCACAGAAACAGGCCATTCGGCCCAACAGGTCTATGCTGGTGTTTATCCTCCAAACTAGCCTCCTCCCACCTTATTTCATCTTGCCCTGTCAACATATCCTTCAAATTACAATGGTAAATGTTGACACAAAAGCCGAACCAAAAATCATGAGAAGTAGTAAGGTCTGTGGCTAGGAAGTACATGCCCTACACTGATTTTTTATAATATATAGATATAAGAAGTTTCCACACCCTCAGGACAGGGTGCCATATGAAGTCCACATTTCACAATACCTGCAGGTAAATGCAGTAAGGGCCATACAAAGATATACAGGTGCTTGTTGACAGGCTGGGGTCATCTCTGGGCAGGGTGTTCGAGGAGTTTGTGGGGAGGGGGAACAGGTGCCACTGTAGTTCCATCAGCAATAGGGTTAATCAGCACTGTGCATATGGGATCTGATCCCCAGCAGGTAGCCCAGGGACTGGTTTGATTGTGGGAGCTTGGCCTGGAGCACAGGGCATTATATCTCCCCAGCTCTATTAAGCAGCCTGTATGTTACTTACTCTGACTGGCAAATGCCCCTCATGTGTTCTGACCACCTTTGTTGCGAGGGGTGTTGGAGTGTTCCACAACAAGTGATGCATCTTCTTGCTGTCAGAAGCGAGATCAGCATAAGCTGACGTGCGCTCGTGCCTCCTCACCCCACTGCTAGTCGACCGAATATGCAACAGGTGGATCCAGAAGGACAGTAAGGCTTGTCAATTACTTCCGCAACCTCTAACACCGCTGTCTAGAGGGGCGAGAGGGTTGGGCATGACCAGATATGTGCAGGAATGGGCCCTTCTGGCCACAATTTCGTCTGCACTCATCTGCCTGGATCAGGTTGAGTTTTCTAAGTTGTATGGGGTGAGGTATAGGGTGAAGAATCTCTCATTCTGCTGTAGGTGGAGCCACTCTCAGCTCATCTTTCCAGTCTCTTGACAGCAGACATCCTAAGACACGCCCCCAGGGGCCACACAGGTTTTCTGTGCTGTCTGGTGCAGACCCGGATAGTATGAATTAAATGTCTGAGATGTGCCTGTGTGGCGGCTCTGGTTCGAGGTGGGCCAGTTCAAATGGTTCGATTTGCATTGGATTTTACTGAGCACAGGTCTGGACAAACTCGCAGATCTGGAGGTAGTGGAAACAATCATGTTTGGTGAGATGAGATTTGTTGCCCAGCTGCTGGAAAGACCTGGTCCAGCCCTGGTGGAGTCGTTTGCCTATCAAGTGAAACAGTTCTCATCTTTCTGGCACAGTGGGGAGAGAGCTGATAGTTCCAGCAGCACCTTCAGTGCAGCAACAGCTTCACTTCAGATTGACTATAAGACCATAAGAGATTGCCAGGATTAAGGATACAGTTGGGTCCTTCTACCCACTAGCCTTTTATGGAGGCTCGCGAGGGGCAAGTGTACATAGTTTGCCTCTATAGTAAGCTATAGGTTTTGAGGAGAGACTTTGTGCAGGCAGTGAAGCCCTGGAGTTGGGCTGCCCAGTAGTGGTGTGTAAAGCTTGGGAAATCATCACCTTTTTGTGGAGTTGGAACTGCCACAGGATATTTTTGGTCATCTTCTTGTCCAGAGAAACCTAATAATATTCTCATCAGGGTCCCGGAACTGCTGAGCCACTGCTGGGGAGTATGCTGATCTTCATGGCACTCCCCGTCTCCAGCAGTGATGTAAGGGGGCTGCTCCATTTGTTTAGAAGAGAGATGAGTTTTTCCTCTAACAGGCTGAGAATTGGGTGTGACAAATCAGCCCAGGTGCTTAAAGTCCATTTTTGTCCAGGCAAAGGGACAGTCCTCGTGTCTTTGTGTGGTAATTTCCTGAGCAAGTCCATACTCTCCATTTTTAAATAGTTGAGTTTGGAACCGGATAGCCAGCTGAATTTTTTTCTGAAAGGTCACAAGATGAGGAAGGCCATTTGGCTCACACCTTAGTTCCTCCAACCAGAAAGACCCCAATTGGTGCTCAAACAATTCCAGAATTTTCGCCTCCACTGTTCAATCTGGAAATCCATTTTGTGTGTTGATCACTGTGTGATTCCTAAAACCTGTCCGACGTTTGCATTTTACTAATTTGAACCCATGGCCCCTTTTCCTACTTCTACAATTTAATTTCATGTAATTTTACAGGCTGACTCTGACATACCATTCACTAGCTTATATACATCTATAACATCACTTCTCAGACACCTCCATTCTAAGCTGAAAGCCAAAGTTTCTCTGGTCTTTCAACATAAGATAGCTCTTTCAAAGAGCCAGCATAGACACAATGGGCCGAATGACCTCCTTTGCTGTACTATGATAACTCAGACATCTGATACTAGGGATCAGCCTTGTAGCTGTTTGCTGCACTGCCTCCAACACTCGAACATCTCCCTGTGTCTCGGTGACCAGAACTGGACACAGCATTCAAGGTGTGGTTTGACCAGATCATGGTATAATTTGATCATGATTTCCTTTGACTTGTATTCTACTGTTCTGGCCATATAATTCAACACTCTATTGGCCTTATTGATTGTTGCTCTGCATTAGTTGGACATGTTGAGGATCTAGTCTACTAAGACCTCTAGGTCTTTATCAACTTCATCCTCAGCTATTTTAACACCTTTTACGAACTAAGTCTTGCCCATTACTGCGTCCTGTGTGTAGTACTTTACACTCATAGGCATTACATTTCATTTCCCATTGTTTGCTCCACTTCCATATTTTGTCCAACTCACTTTGTAATTTCTTAGCTGTTTCCTCCAATTGCATTGCCCATCCTAGTTTGGTAGGATCTGCGAATTTGACCAACCTGCGTTGGGTTTCTGAGTCCATTCATGTAAATTAGAACCAGCAGTGGTTCCAACACTGATCCCTGGGTCACCTCACAGATTGCCCCCCCACCCACCTCGACATAACCCCTCTGACAAGTAACCTTGGTTTTCTATCCTTCAGCGAGTTTCTTATCCATACCCGAGATTTACTCTGAATCCCCACAGCTTTGAGCTGAAACTTTATCAAATGACTTTTGGAAGTCATTCCAAGTCCACTTGAGATATCACACTCAAAAGAAGTCAAGGAGGCCGGTCTTCCTCTTCTGAATCCATGTTGACTGCTGTGTATTATTGTACAGATAATCTATTAATTTTCTCTGGATAATCGATTCAATTATTTACATGGGATGTTGGTGATGTATAGTAAGCTGCCTTCACCATAGAGAGATGTTTTGTCAAGCAATCCTCTAATCATAGAATCATAGAAAATTTACAGCACAGAAGGAGGCCATTCGGCCCATCATGTCCGCGCCGGCCAATGATGAGCCACACAGCCTAATCCCACTTTCCAGCACTGGGTCCGTAGCCTTGTAGGTCACGGCACTTCAGGTGCACATCCAGGTACTTTTTAGAATCATAGAAAGGTTACAGCACGGAAGGAGGCCATTCAGCCCATCGAGTCTGTGCCGGCTCTATGCAAGAGCAATCCAGCCAGTCCAACTCCCCCGCCTTATCCCTGAAGCCCTGCAAATGTTTTCCTTTCACATACTTATCCAGTTCCCTTTCGAAGGCATGACTGAATCTGCCTTCACCACCCCCTTGGGCAGTGCAAACCAAATCCTAACCACTCGCTGTGTAAAAAAGTTTTTCCTCATGACACCTTTGGTTCTTTTGTTGTTCTGAACTCCCTGGGTGCAGGGATTCATTTGTATGGCTGTAGCTAGTGGTTTGATAGTCATGGCAAAGAGAAGGGGCAAGGGACCACCTTGCCTTACATGACTGATGCCTACGGGTAGATTTTTAACTTGCCGCCCAGGTGTTGTGAATCTGCCGTTATAGAAAACATCCAATTTTCATGAGAAACTAAACAAAATAATTCAATTGGTCTGGATTCCCCACTCATTTATACAAGAATCAAACAAAGTGAGGAAATTTGTACATGCAAATTATTTTGCTAGACAGGAAATTACATATAAATTAGAATATGCAAGCTGACCGTTAACCCCACAAGTCCGCTAGGACGCTGCCTGGTATGAGGAAATACAGATAGGAAAATAGACTTGAAAAAATTGGGGATGTTTTTGCTAGAACAGAGCAGACTGGTGTCTATCCTCCATACAAGCAATAGTTCCAATTCCATGTGGAGCATCCGCGATGCAGAGAAACTCGTGGATAGCACGTTTAGCGAGTTGGTCACACCGCAGGTAAAGGGTATACAGGCAGGAAGTGAATGGGTGACCACCAGGAAGAGTAAGAGATGCAGGCAGGTAGTGCAGGGGTCCCCTGTGTCCATCCCCCTCTCAAACAGATATGCCACTTTGGATGCTGTTGGGGGGGATGACTTATCAGGGGAAGGCAGCAGCAGCCAACTTCCTGGCACCACGGGTAGCTCTGCTGCACAGGCTGGGAGGAAAAAGAGTGGCAGAGCTATAGTGATAGGGGACTCAATTGTAAGGGGAATAGACAGGCGTTTCTGCGGCCGCAACCGAGACTCCAGGATGGTGTGTTGCCTCCCTGGTGCAAGGATCAAGGATGTCTCGGAGCGGCTACAGAACATTTTGGAGGGGGAGGGCGAACAGCCAGCTGTCGTGGTGCACATAGGCACCAACGATATAGGTAAAAAAGGGGATGAGGTCCTAAAAGCAGAATATAGGGAGTTAGGAGGTAAATTAAAAAATAGGACCTCAAAGGTAGTAATCTCAGGATTGCTGCCAGTGCCACGTGCTAGTCAGAGTAGAAATAGGAGGATATTTCAAATGAATACGTGGCTAGAGGAATGGTGCAAGGGGGAGGGATTCAAATTCCTGGGACACTGGAAACGGTTCTGGGGGAGGTGGGACCAGTACAAACCGGACGGTCTGCACCTGGGCAGGGCCGGGACCGCTGTCCTAGGAGGAGTGTTTGCTAGTGCTGTTGGGGAGGGTTTAAACTAAAGTGGCAGGGGGTTGGGAACCTGAGCAGGGAGAGAGAGGAAAGCGTAACAGGAAGGGACAGAAGGTATGGAGTAATAGGTAAAGTGTTAAAAAAGGAAAAAGCAGGAACTAAGCGTCACAAAACAGATTTGAAAGTTCTTTATCTGAATGCACGTAGCATTCGTAATAAAATGGACGAGTTAACGGCACAAATAACTACGTATGGGTATGATCTTGTGGCCATTACAGAAACATGGCTGCAGGGTGACAACGACTGGGAATTAAATATGCCAGGGTATTTAACAATCAGGAAGGACAGGCAGGAAGGAAGGGGAGGTGGGGTGGCTATGTTAATAAAGGAAGGAATCACTGTAATACAGAGAAATGATATTGGGACAAAGCATCAAGATAATGAAACAGTTTGGGTGGAGATAAGGAATAATAAGGGAAAAAAAACATTAGTGGGCATAGTATATAGGCCTCCTAATAGTTGCAACTCTGCTGGAAGAAGTATTAATCAGGAGATAGTCGGGGCATGTAATAAGGGAACAGCCATAATTATGGGGGATTTTAATTATCATATTAACTGGACAAATCAAATTGGGCAGAGCAGCCTTGAGGACGAGTTCATTGAGTGCATCAGGGATGGATTTCTTGAGCAGTATGTAACTGATCCTACAAGGGGGCAGGCAACCTTGGACCTGGTCCTGTGTAATGAGTCAGGATTAATTAATAATGTCCTAGTTAAGGATCCCCTTGGAACGAGCGACCACAACATGGTTGAATTCCATATCCAATTAGAGGGTGAGAAGGTTGATTCTCAAACAAGCGTACTGAGCTTGAATAAAGGAGACTATGATGGTATGAGAGCGGAATTGATTAAAGTGGACTGGGAAAATAGATTAAAGGGTAAGACGGTACATGACCAGTGGTGTTCATTTAGGGAGTTATTTTACAACTTTCAAAATAAATATATTCCACTGAGGAAAAAAGGGTGTAAAAGAAATGACAGCCACCCGTGGCTAAGTAAAGAAATCAAGGATAGTATCCGACTAAAAACAAGGACATATAAGGTAGCCAAACTTAGTGGGAAGATAGAAGATTGGGAATTCTTCAAAAGACAGCAAAAAGTAACTAAAGGATTGATTAAGAAAGGGAAGTTAGATTATGAAAAGAAATTAGCAAAAAATATAAAAACAGATAGCAAGAGTTTCTATAGTTATATAAAAAGAAAAAGGGTGGCTAAGGCAAACATAGGTCCCTTAGAGGATGAGACCGGGAAATTAATGGTGGGAAACATGGAGATGGCAAAAATGCTGAACAAATATTTTGTTTCAGTCTTTACAGTAGAGGACACTAAGAATATCCCAACACTGGACAAACAGGGGACTCTCGGGGGGGAGGAGCTAAATACGATTAAAATCACTCAAGAGATGGTACTCAGTAAAATAATGGGACTCAAGGTGGATAAATCCCCTGGACCTGATGGCTTCCATCCTAGGGTCTTGAGGGAAGTGGCAGTAGGGATTGTGGATGCTTTGGTGATAGTTTTCCAAAATTCCCTGGACTCAGGAGAGGTCCCGGCAGATTGGAAAACTGCTAATGTAACACCGTTATTTAAAAAGGGTAGTAGGCAGAAGGCTGGAAATTATAGGCCAGTTAGCTTAACATCTGTGGTGGGTAAAATTTTGGAGTCTATTATTAAGGAGACAGTAACGGAACATTTAGATAAGCATAATTTAATAGGACAAAGTCAGCATGGCTTTATGAAGGGGAAGTCATGTCTGACAAATTTGCTTGAGTTCTTCGAGGATATAACGTATAGGGTGGATAAAGGGGAACCAGTGGACATAGTGTATTTAGACTTCCAGAAGGCATTCGACAAGGTGCCACATAAAAGATTATTACTTAAGATAAAAAATCACGGGATTGGGGGTAATATTCTGGCATGGGTGGAGGATTGGTTATCAAACAGGAAGCAGAGAGTTGGGATGAATGGTTCATTTTCGGACTGGCAACCAGTAACCAGTGGTGTTCCACAGGGGTCGGTGCTGGGTCCCCAACTCTTTACAATCTATATTAACGATTTGGAGGAGGGGACCGAGTGCAACATATCAAAATTTGCAGATGATACAAAGATGGGAGGGAAAGTAGAGAGTGAGGAGGACATAAAAAACCTGCAAGGGGATATAGACAGGCTGGGTGAGTGGGCGGAGATTTGGCAGATGCAATATAATATTGGAAAATGTGAGGTTATGCACTTTGGCAGGAAAAATCAGAGAGCAAGTTATTTTCTTAATGGCGAGAGACTGGAAAGTACTGCAGTACAAAGGGATCTGGGGGTCCTTGTGCAAGAAAATCAAAAAGTTGGTATGCAGGTGCAGCAGGTGATCAAGAAAGCCAACGGAATGTTGGCTTTTATTGCTAGGGGGATAGAATATAAAAACAAGGAGGTATTGCTGCAGTTATATAAGGTATTGGTGAGACCGCACCTGGAATACTGCATACAGTTTTGGTCTCCATACTTCAGAAAAGACATACTTGCTCTCGAGGCAGTACAAAGAAGGTTCACTCGGTTAATCCCGGGGATGAGGGGGCGGACATATGAGGAGAGGTTGAGTAGATTGGGACTCTACTCATTGGAGTTCAGAAGAATGAGAGGCGATCTTATTGAAACATATAAGATTGTGAAGGGTCTTGATCGGGTGGATGCAGTAAGGATGTTCCCAAAGATGGGTGAAACTAGAACTAGGGGGCATAATCTTAGAATAAGGGGCTGCTCTTTCAAAACTGAGATGAGGAGAAACTTCTTCACTCAGAGGGTGGTAGGTCTGTGGAATTTGCTGCCCCAGGAAGCTGTGGAAGCTACATCATTAGATAAATTTAAAACAGAAATAGACAGTTTCCTAGAAGTAAAGGGAATTAGGGGTTATGGGGAGCGGGCAGGAAATTGGACATGAAGCTGAGTTCGGATCGGTCAATGCCCTGTGGGTGGCGGAGAGGGCCCAGGGGCTATGTGGCCGGGTCCTGCTCCGACTTCTTGTGTTCTTTAGATTTGTGGTTGGGATCAGATCAGCCATGATCTTATTGAATGGCGGAGCAGGCTCGAGGGGCCGATTGGCCTACTCCTGCTCCAATTTCTTATGTTCTTATGTTCTTATGTGCTCTCTCTGATCCCTTTATTCCCTTCAATTACCTATCTAACCTATTAAATGTTGCCATGCTCTCTGCTTCAATCACTTATAACCCCCTGTGTAAAAAGGTTTTTCTAGCTCTCGGTCATAAATCTCACATTTGACCTTACAACTATGTCCCCACATTCTAGACCCGTTAATCACTGGAAACAGTCTGCTCTGTTCTAGCAAAAACATCCCCAATTTTTTCAAGTCTATTTTCCTATCTGTATTTGCTCAGTGTCCGAGTGAATCTGTTCTGTTCTCTCTCCAAAGCCTCAAAATCCTTCCTATACCTTGGGGCCCAAAACTGCACACAGAATTCCAACTATGGTCTTAGTAAGGTTTTATATAGATTCACCATTACATCTCAACTTTTATATTCATATAATCATTATAACTTTTATATTCTATATCTTGTGCAATGCAAACCAGAATTCCATTAGTTTTTTATACCATTACGTACTTGAGGTGTTGTTTCTCGTGTCTCGTGAACCTGAACCCCCAAATCCCTCTGCTCGTCCACATTATCCAGCCTCCCGTATTTAATGTTTAATCATTACTTTTATCTCACATTTACTGACACTGAACTCCACCTGCCACCTTTTTTGCCCATTCCACCATCTTATCAATATCTTATTGCAGATTCAAATTACTATATCTTTATTTACATATTTAGTAATTTCAGCTTTAAAATATTCCAAATTTTCCCTTGCCACAGATGTTAAACTACTGGCTTATAATTACCCAGATTAGTTCTGTCTCCATTTCTGAAAATTGTTATTGCATTGGCCACTCTCCAGGCCTCTGGTTCACATCCACTCTCAATAGAACCCTGAACTATCATTTCCAGGGCCGCTGCTACTTCTTCCCCCACTTCCCTCAGGTCCCGGCACTTTATCCTCCTTTAGCTTCACCAACTTCTCTAATACTTTAATTTATTATCTCTCATCTCACTTTTAAACAATTCAGGATCTACCTCCTTCCCAATATTCTTCTATTTTGTAAAAACGTAAGCACAGTATTTGTTAAACACTCCACCTTTTCCTTCACTAAATTGCTACCCCTCCTCTCAGGAGGTTCACAGCACAGCAGAGTTTTGTAGAATACTTAGAATCATAGAATGGTTACAGCACAGAAGGAGGCCATTCCACCCATCAAGCCCGTGCCAGCTCTCTGCAAGAGCAATCCAGTTAGTCCCATTCCCCCGCCCTTTCCCGTAGCTCTGCATATTTTTTCTCTTCAAGTATTTATCCAGTTCCTTTTTGAAGGCCATGATTGAATCTGCCTCACCACCCTTTCGGGCAGTGCATTCCAGATCATAACCACTCGCTGCGTAAAAAAGTTTTTCCTCATGTCGCCTTTGGTTCTTTTGCCAATCACCTTAAATCTGTGTCCTCTGGTTCTCTACCCTTCCGCAATGGGAACAGTTTCTCTCTATCTACTCTGTCGAGACCCCTCATGATTTTGAACACCTCTATCAAATCTCCTCGCAACATTCTCTGCTCTAAGGAGAACAAACCCAGCTTCTCCAGTCTATCCACATAACTGAATCCCTTATCCCTGGAATCATTCTAGTAAATCTTTTCTGCACCTTCTTTTAGACCTTCACATCCTTCCTGAAGTGCGGTGCCCAGAATTGGACACAATACTCCAGTTGTGGTCGAACCAGTGTTTTATAAAGGTTCAACATAACTTCCTTGCTTTTGTACTCTATGCCTCTATTTATAAAGCCCAGGATCCCATATGCTTTTTTAACTGCTTTCTCAACCCATCCTGCCACCTTCAACGATTTGTGCACATATACCCCCAGGTTTCTCTCTCTTGTAACCCTTTAGAATTGTACCCTTCAGTTTATATTGCCTCTCCTCGTTTTTCCTGCCAAAATGTATCACTTCGCACTTCTCTGTGTTAAATTTAATCTGCCATGTGTCTGCCCATTCCACCAGCCTGTCTCTGTCCTCTTGAAGTCAATCACTATCCTCCTCACTGTTCACCACACTTCCAAGTTTTGCGTCATCTGCAAATTTTGAAATTGTACACCCAAGTCCAAGTCATTAATACATATCAAGAAAAGCAGTGGTCCTAGTACCGACCCCTGGGGAACACCACTGTACACCTCCCTCCAGTCTGAAAAACAACCGTTCACTGCTACTCTCTGTTTCCTGTCACTTAGCCAATTCTGTATCCATGCTGCGACTGACCCTTTTATTCCATGGACTTCAACTTTGCTGACAAGCCCATTAGGTGGCACTTTATCAAATGCCTTTTGAAAGTCCATATACACCCCATTAACCTTTTCTGTTACCTCATCAAAAAACTCAATCAAGTTAGTTAAACATAATTTGCCTTTAACAAATCCAGTTACTACACTTCAAAAGTACTTCACTGGCTGTAAAGTGCTTTGGGATGTCCTGAGATTGTGAAATGAACTATCTGAATGTAAGTTCTTCTTTCTTTCTTTGGACCTTACTTGTCTGTAGGACTCGATATCAGGAGGTGATTTACCCACTGGGCCACTGCTGAACTAACTCAGTCTTTCTATCTGCAGGACTAAAAACATCTTGGTGAACTGCTTCTTTCCCACTTCAGAGGGAATGTAGGGGAATGCAAGAGATTGCCAAAATAGAAGTTAAGCAGTTAAAATCACAATGTGAATTACCTGGCCCCTCAGACCTCCTGCCAGCAGGTGACTGGTGAGCATAATCCAGAGCTGTGAAGGACCGGTGGCAAGAAATATCTGACTGGAAAAGACCACAGGAATATGTTTGTTATTTTTGAGCGACTGACGCCGACTCGGACACCGAGACTGACACCGACTCGGACGCCGACTCGGACGCCGAGAATGACGCCGAGACGGACGCCGAGACGGACGCCGAGACGGACGCCGAGACGGACGCCGAGACGGACGCCGACTCGGACGCCGAGACGGACGCCGAGACGGATGCCGAGACGGATGCCGAGACGGATGCCGACTCCGTTGCCGAGACTAACGCTGACTAGGACAGAAGATATTCCCTCATAAACTGTGTCCGTACCACAGGAAGAGCAGGGGTTATAACTCCTTGAACATTGTGAAATACCTTTGGACATTACATTTGAAGGAAACGGTTAACTTTGCCCCTTTGGACATTACATTTGGACATTGTAAACTTAAAACTGCAAAGCAGCAATGTGTAGAACCTTCAACAAGCTTAGGTTTTCAACAACAACTGATAAGAATGACAGCAACAATTTGCAGAAGCTTCGAACAACTTTAGTTTTCAAAACAACTGACTTAGAAAGACAGTGCTGAGACAGTTAGAAACTACTGCACCTGGGTTCACACAGTTTGAGTGGTCCAGCCACTCATCCATCATAATGTAACGGTGGGTGAGAGGCCAAAATGGGACTTCTCTTAACTTTCTCTCACTTCCCAATTGGGACATTGTGGCAGATCCTTTACTGCAGTCAGAGGAGCTTGACGAAGCTTCACCTAGAGGAGGGATGTTCAAGAAGAAGAAGCTCAAGAGCTACAGAGAGTTGCTCACTAACTGCCTTGATGCTGAAATCCTTAGCTTTTAAGGCTGTATGTATTGCTTAATTTGCTTGATGCTTGTGTGAATTGATTAAATAACCTACCGCGTAAGTGTGACTTTCTTTGACTGACTATTGTTCAGGTTCTCGAATCACTGGAACATCTGTATCCCTGCAGAAAGTGGTGCTCAAACAGGGGCCCGATGTAGTCAGACTAATAAAGAGTAAAATACTGTGTCCAACGTCTGAGCAGAAACAGGGTTTTCTCGGCAGAGGCAGGTGGAATATAAAAATGGAAGCAGCAGTTCAAGAATACAAAGCAAAGGAGTTACCAAGGAGAGAGGAATTGTTCCCGGGAGAGGACCATCAGTCAGACCCCTTTGAAGCATATGATAGGTGGATACAGATGTTCGAAGAGAGGCCGAAACTAAAAACAAAGCAGGCTGAAGCCGTACGGCTATTAAACCTCAGCAAACAAAAAGAAAATGATGAGAAGGAAAAGCAAGCGTTAGAAACAGAGGTATCTAATCTAAAGAGGGAGCTGAAAGAGGTAAAGGAACAGTTGGGAAATCTCGAGATAATTGGAAACAGGAGGGCTAGTGAAAAGCGTATTGAGACGCTGGAAGGCCACGGAGAGTACGTCCAGAGTCAAGCTCCGGTTAAAGAAAGTAATTTGACCCTAAATCAGGCAGCTCAACAAGAAATGCTGGAAAAATTGGGAAAAGTAGAGAAACATCAACTGTGCCCCTACCACAGGATACCCCCATCACAGGATACCCCCATCACAGGATACCCCCATCACAGGATAACCCCATCACAGGATAACCCCATCACAGGATAACCCCATCACCGCGCCCCTACCACAGGATACCCCCATCAACAGCGCCCCTACCACAGGATACCCCCATCACAGGATACCCCCATCACAGGATACCCCCATCACAGGATACCCCCATCACCGCACCCCTACCACAGGATACCCCCATCAACTGCGCCCCTACCACAGGATACCCCCATCACAGGATACCCCCATCACCGTGCCCCTACCACAGGATACCCCCATCAACTGTGCCCCTACCACAGGATACCCCCATCAACTGCGCCCCTACCACAGGATACCCCCATCACAGGATACCCCCATCACCGTGCCCCTACCACAGGATACCCCCATCAACTGCGCCCCTACCACAGGATACCCCCATCAACTGTGCCCCTACCACAGGATACCCCCATCAACTGTGCCCCTACCACAGGATATCCCCATCACAGGATACCCCCATCACCGTGCCCCTACCACAGGATACCCCCATCAACTGCGCCCCTACCACAGGATACCCCCATCAACTGTGCCCCTACCACAGGATACCCCCATCAACTGTGCCCCTACCACAGGATATCCCCATCAACTGTGCCCCTACCACAGGATACCCCCATCAACAGCGCCCCTACCACAGGATACCCCCATCACCGCGCCCCTACCACAGGATACCCCCATCACCACGCCCCTACCACAGGATACCCCCATCAACTGTGCCCCTACCACAGGATACCCCCATCAACTGCGCCCCTACCACAGGATACCCCCATCAACTGTGCCCCTACCACAGGATATCCCCATCAACTGTGCCCCTACCACAGGATACCCCCATCAACTGCGCCCCTACCACAGGATACCCCCATCAACTGTGCCCCTACCACAGGATACCCCCATCAACTGTGCCCCTACCACAGGATACCCCCATCAACTGTGCCCCTACCACAGGATACCCCCATCAACTGCGCCCCTACCACAGGATACCCCCATCACAGGATACCCCCATCACCGTGCCCCTACCACAGGATACCCCCATCAACTGCGCCCCTACCACAGGATACCCCCATCAACTGTGCCCCTACCACAGGATACCCCCATCAACTGCGCCCCTACCACAGGATACCCCCATCACAGGATACCCCCATCACCGTGCCCCTACCACAGGATACCCCCATCAACTGCGCCCCTACCACAGGATACCCCCATCAACTGTGCCCCTACCACAGGATACCCCCATCAACTGTGCCCCTACCACAGGATATCCCCATCAACTGTGCCCCTACCACAGGATACCCCCATCAACAGCGCCCCTACCACAGGATACCCCCATCACCGCGCCCCTACCACAGGATACCCCCATCACCACGCCCCTACCACAGGATACCCCCATCAACTGTGCCCCTACCACAGGATACCCCCATCAACTGCGCCCCTACCACAGGATACCCCCATCAACTGTGCCCCTACCACAGGATATCCCCATCAACTGTGCCCCTACCACAGGATACCCCCATCAACTGCGCCCCTACCACAGGATACCCCCATCAACTGTGCCCCTACCACAGGATACCCCCATCAACTGTGCCCCTACCACAGGATACCCCCATCAACTGTGCCCCTACCACAGGATACCCCCATCAACTGTGCCCCTACCACAGGATACCCCCATCAACTGTGCCCCTACCACAGGATACCCCCATCAACTGTGCCCCTACCACAGGATACCCCCATCAACTGTGCCCCTACCACAGGATACCCCCATCAACTGTGCCCCTACCACAGGATACCCCCATCAACTGTGCCCCTACCACAGGATACCCCCATCAACTGCGCCCCTACCACAGGATACCCCCATCAACTGCGCCCCTACCACAGGATACCCCCATCGAGTGACTGTATGAATGACTGCAAGCTATGCAGCGTGGTGCCAGTCCATGGAGACTGCACGTCAGATGTCGCTCGCATTGTAAAAGCTAGTGGTGCGTTGATTGGTTACTGCTTTACGTGCAACAACTGCACAGATCCTCTTATGCAATTTCCGACAATTCAAATGTGATTCCACCACCAAACATATCTGCACTTCCTCTTCCAGCTTTCCGAAGGAACCGCTCCCTCAGTTACACCATGGCTCATAGGTACAGAAATAGGCCATTCAGCCTCTCGAGGCTGTTCCACTATTCAAATCGATCATGGCTGATCTGTATCTTAACTCCATCTACCCGCCTTGGTTCTGTAACCTTTAATACCCTTGCCTAAAAAAAAATCCATTAATATTAGTTTTGAAATTTTCAGTTGTCCCCCAGTCTCAACAACTTTTTAGGGGAGAGAGTTCCAGATTTCCACTCCTCCTTGTGTGAAGAAGTGCTTTCTGACATCACCCCTGAATGGCCTGGCTTTAATTTTAAGGTTATGCCCCCTTGTTCTGGACTCCCCCACCAGAGGAAATAGTTTCTCTCTATCTACCCTATCAACTCCTTTAATCATCTTAAACACCTCAATTAGATCACCCCTTAATCTTCTATATTTAAGGGAATACAAGGCTAATCTATGCAACCCGTCCTCTTAATTTAACCCTTTTTGGCCCGGTATCATTCTGGTGAATCTGCGCTGCATTCACTCCAAGGCCAATATATCCTTCCTGAGGTTCAGTGCCCAGAACTGAACACAGTACTCCAGATGGGGACTAATCAAAGCTCTGAACAGCTGTAACATAACTTCTACCGCTTTGTAGTCCAGACCCCATGAGAAAAGGGCCAACATTCCATTAGGCTTTTAGAGCAGGGGAGTAGGACTAACTGGACTGCTCTTACAAAGAGCCAGCATTGGCTCGATGGGCCAAATGGCCTCCTTCTGCGCTGTAACCAGTCTATGATTTTAAATTATCTTTAACCTAACCAATTTCCTACCCAAGTCAATAGGTTGCCTCCAATTCAATTTTTGTTAACAATCGTTAACAAATGTGGACCCGTGTAGAATGCCTTCTGGAAGTCCATGTAAATAACATCCATAGACGCTCCCTTATCTACCATGTTAGTTACCTCCTCAAAAAATTAACTAGGATCATTAGACATGAACAATCCTTTACAAATCTATGATTTCAGTTCATATTTATCCAAGTGCTCAGTCACTCTGTCCCTAATAATAGATTCTAGTAACTTCCCCACAACAGATGATAGACTATTGGCCTATAATTTCCTAGTTTATCTCTCCCACCCTTCTTAAATAATGGAGATATTGGCAATTTTGCAATTCAAGGGGACAATTCCTCAATCAAGAGAGTTTTGGAAGATGATGACTAAAGCATCTACAATTTCCTCACCTACTTCTTTTAATACTCTGGGGTGGAAACCATCAGGCCCTGGGGATTTGTCAGTCTTTAGTCTTGTATCTTTGGTACTTTATCCTTATCCACTATTGTGTAATGTAATTGGCAAATTAATTTCAATATAGATAAATGTGAGGTGGTGCTTTTTCATAGAATCATACAAAGTTACGGCACAGAAGGAGGCCATTCGGCCCATCGTGTCCGTGTCGGCTGAAAAAGAGCTATCCAGCTTAGTCCCATTTTCCAGCACTTGGTCCGTAGCCCTATAGGTTACGGCACTTCAAGTGCACATCCAGGTATTTTTTTAAATGAGTTGAGGGTTTCTGCCTCTACCACCCTTTCAGGCAGTGAGTTCCAGACCCCTACCACCCTCTGGGTGAAAACAATTCTCCTCAGCTCCCTCCAATCCTTCTACCAATTACTTTAAATCTATGCCCCCTGGTCACTGACCCGCTGTTAAGGGAAATCGGTCCTCCCTGTCCACTCTATCTAGACCCATTGTAATTTTATATATCTCAATTAAATCTCTCCTCAGCCTCCTTTGTTCCAAAGAAAACAACCCCAGCCTATCCAATCTTTCCTCATAGCTAAAATTCTCCAGTCCTGGCAACATCTTCGTAAATCTCCTCTGTACCTTCCCTAGTGCAATCACATCTTTCCTGTAATGTGGTGACCAGAACTGTACACAGTACTCAAGCTGTGGCCTAACCACTGTTTTATACAGTTTTAACATGACCTCCTTGCTCTTATATTCTATGTTTCGGCTAGTAAAGGAAAGTATCCCGTATACCTTTTAAACCACCTCATCTACCTGTTCTGCCACCTTACGGGGATCTGTGGATATGCACTCCAAGGCCCCTCACTTCCTCTACACCTCTCAGTATCTTCCCATTTATTGTGTATTCCCTTGCCTCGTTTGCCCTCCCCAAATGCATTTCTTCACACTTCTCCGGATTGAATTCCATTTGCCACTTTTCTGCCCACCTGACCAGTCCATTGATATCTCCCTGTGGTCTGCAGCTTTCCTCCTCACTATCAACCACATGGTCAATTTTTGTATCACCTGCAAACTTCTTAATCATGCCCCCGACATTCAAGTCCAAATCATTAACATATACCACAAAAAGCAAGGGATTGAGTACTGAGCCTTGTGGAACCCCACTGGAAACAGCCTTCCAGTTGCAAAAACACCCGTCAACCATTACCCTTTGCTTCCTGCCACTGAGCCAATTTTGGATCCAACTGGACACTTTCCCTTGGATCCCATGGGCTTTTACTTTTTTGACCAAGTGGAACCTTGTCAAAAGCCTTGCTAAAATCCATGTAGACTACATCAATTGCGTTACCCTCATCGACCCTCCTGGTTACCTGCTCAAAAAATTCAATCAAGTTAGTCAGACACGACCTTCCCTTAACAAATCCATGAAGTGTGATTGCCCCTTTTTTGTTCTTTAGCTCAACCCATATGGCCTCATTTGTTGATCCTTATAACATATAATTCCTTCTCATGGCCATAATTGTTTCTTTAACCAATATTGCCACCCCCCCTCCTTTTATATCCCCCTCTCCATCTCGTCTGAAAACCCTGTAACCAGGAACGTTGAGCTGTCATTTCTGCCCCTGTTTAAGCCATGTCCCTGTAATAGCTAATATATCGTACTTCCACGTGTCTATCTGTGCCCTTAGCTTACCTGCCTTATTCACTATACTCCTTGCATTGAGCACTATCAAACTCCTTTGTTGTTTATTTTCTAACCTTTGTTTCCTCTGCCTTCCAAACTCACTGACTAATTTTCTGTTTCCAGCTTTCCATTTCCAGCTTTGCTTCTCTCCCTGCTGAATCTACGCTCAGGTTCCCATCCCCCTGCCAAGCTCGTTTAAACCCTCCCCAACAGCACTAGCAAACCTCCCCATGAGGATATTGGTCCCGACCCTGTTGAGGTGTAACCCGTCAGCTTGTACAGGTCCCACCTCCCCCAGAACCAGTCCCAATGCCCCAGGAATCTAAAGCCCTCCCTCCAACACCATCTCACCAGCCTCACATTCATCTGCTCTATCCTCCTATTTCTATACTCACTAGCGTGAGGCACCGGGAGTAATCCGGAGATTACTACCTTTGAGGTCCTGCTTATTAATCTCTTTCCTAACTCCTTAAAATCTGCCTGCAGGACCTCATCCCTCTTTCTACCTATGTCGTTGGTACCGATATAGACCACGTTCACTCACCCCTCCAGAATGTTCTGCAGCCGCTAGGTAACATCCTTGACCCTGGCACCAGGGAGGCAACAAACCATCCTGAATGTCTGTGGCTGCAGAAACTCCTGTCTGTTCCCCTAACTATAGAATCCCCTATCACTATTGCTCTCCTGACCTTCCTCCTCCCCTCCTGTACAGCTGAGCCACCCATGGTGCTGTGGACTTGCCTCTGGCTGCAGTCTGCAGAGGAACCCTCTCCCCCACCAGTATTCAGAACAGAACACTGGTTAGAGAGTGAGATGCCCTCAGGGGACTCCTGCACTACCTGCCTGGTCCTCCTGGTCTGTCCAGCGGTCGCCCAGACCCTGCCCTGCCCTTTTGCCCTGATGTTTTATCTCCCACACTTTTTAATTTATCACATTTATGTTTTTCATCACTCCTGTCATATTTTTTAATCATTTCCTATTATTATTTCCATTATTATTTCCTATATTTTTTTCTGAACTTGAAGTATTTATATTACCATTAACACTATTGATGATGTGGACTTTGTTCTCGTCCCTTTTTCTTATCTTTGGACTACTTTCACTTTTATTATTATATCTGCCTGAGCCCTCCCCCCTCTTTGTAACTGCTGTTAACTTGTAATATCCTCCAGTTTTGTTAATATTAATTCATCTGTTCTCTTCACAGATGCTGTCTGACCTGCTGAATGCTTCCAAAATTTTCTTTTTAGTTTAACAAAGGCAGAGTTCATTTCCTTGAAATAGAGAAGCTTTGGATGTGTTTCTGGAGAGAGAAAGGACCGACATATGGAGAGAAGGTGGGTTTCAGATCAAGCCTGTTTGGTCAAATGGCCTTTTCCTAGGAATTCTTACATCCATTGTTTTTGACTTTTCTCCCCTCCTCCCCTGAAGGTTTTGACTGCTTGCTGGGGTCCAGTTTTACAGGCTCCAGTGAACCTCTCATACCTTGTGCAAGTGCCATGAGCTCTTCTGCCAAATGCTGCCCTCACCCGATATCTACCCACATGTGCTTTCCAGCAGGGTCACTGTCATCAATCAACAGGAGACATTCTGGTCCATTTTCTCTTCCTTAACTTCGATCAAACGGGGACAACTCCAGCTCCTCTACCATTCGATTCGGTTAACTTCCAGACCAAGAGTCCAACCGGAGACCTTTCTGGTCAGTGTGGCTCAGCTGCCCATTGGTTAAACCTGTTGAGCCATTAGCAAAGTCAAATCTTACCCGGAATGTTCCTCCTTACCCGAAATGTGTGTGTGGTTTTGGGCCTGGTAAAGTATTCGTGCCCCAGAAACCTGTCTCTTGGAGGCAGATGGCTCGTCTCATCTATAACTGCACTGTGAGCTCGGTTTGAACGCATTCGCATTTTCTAGGGAAAAAATAAATAAAAGTTAGCTGCCTGTTATTAGCAACACTCTCAGCCTGACAGACTGCAGCCCTGCCCTTTCTGTGACTAGGTTCACTGAATTACTTGCATTGTCTGTCAGAATTATTTGGTTTAAGCTTTACATTCTACCCACCCCTCACAGGTCTACATTTTCAAAATCTCACACTTTCTTTCTCTTCCTCTCCTGAAGGCCATGCCTCTTGATGGGGAAAATTTCCATGGACACCAGGAGTACAGCATGGAAGGAGGCTACTCGGCCCATTGTGCCTGTGCCGGCTCTATGAAAGAGCTATCCAATTAATCCCACTCCCCTGCTCTTTCTACACAACCCTGTAAATCTTGTCCCTTCAAGTATTTATCCAATTCTCTTATGAAAGTTACTATTGAATCTGCTTCCACCGCCCTTTCAGGCAGTGAGTTCCAGATCATTACAACTCGCTGTGTAAAAAAAAGTTTCCTCATGTCGCCTCGGGTTCTTTTGCCAATCACCTTAAATCTGTGTCCTCTGCTTACCGACCCTTCTGCCACTGGAAACAGTTTTTCCTGATTTACTCTATCAAAACCCTTGGTGATTTTGAACACCTCTATTGAATACCGCTCAACCTTCTCTGCTCTAAGGAGAACAATCCCAGCTTCTCCAGTCTCTCCACACAACTGAAATCCCTCATCCCTGGAATCATGCTAGTAAATCCCCTCTGCACCCTCTCTAAGGCCTTGACATCCTTCCTAAAGTGTGGTGCCCAGAATTGAACACAATACTCCAGCTGAGGCCTAACCAGTGTTTTATAAAGGTTCAGCTTGATTTCCTTGCTTTTGTACTCTATGCCTCTATTAATAAAGCCCAGGATCCCATATACTTTTTTAATGGCCTTCTCAACTTGTCCTGCCACCTTCAAAGATTTGTGTACATACACCCCCAGGTCTCCCTGTTCATGCACTCTTTTTAAAATTGTACCATTTAGTTTATATTGCCTCTCCTCGTTCTTTCTACCAAAATGCATCACTTCACACTTCTCTGCGTTTAATTTCATCTGCCACGTGTCTGCCCATTTCACCAGTCTGTCTATGTCATCCTGAAGTCTGTTACTATCCCCCACATTGTTTACTACATTTCTGAGTTTTGTGTCATCTGCAAACTTTGAAATTATACCTTGTATATCTAAGTCCAGGTCATTAATATATTTTGTGGTACTTTATCTGATGCCTTTTGAAAGTCTATATACACAACATCAGCTGCACTACCCTCATCAGCCGTTTCCATTACCTCATCAAAGAACTGAGTCCTCTGGTCTCTCACCTCAGCTGTTCTTTTTGTGACAGTCTTGTCTAATGATGTCAGCAAGATATTTGGGGGTATCACATCCCTCACTCAATGTACAGATGTGCACTTTTAGCAGGAGTCATTAGAGAGCAATCAGAAGCGGCAGCTCTGGCTGATTTGTTTTCTTTCCCTAGCCCAGAAATGCTGAGGCTCATTGTAACACCCCAACTGTTGCCTGGCTAACTCAGAACAGGCCAAGGATCAGACTCAGACTTATGTGAGCTGTATGGCTTAGTGCTACAACGAGCAGGCCAGCTACTCAATTGATATTGAACTGATTTCAATAACTTCAGATCATAACCACTGGTCCCATTTTTTCAGACAGCAGGAGTTGGTAATGGTTCTGCTGTTGCCATTTACAGCTCCTCTGGACCCATCTTTTGTTTCTTTACTTGTCCTATTACCACCCTCCTTGCCTTGCAACATCATCCGTTTTGTTATTTAATCACTCCTGCCCTGCACCTTATCAGAGACCTTCCCTTTTGTTCTTTCCTCCCCTCCTCCCTCCCCTTTCCCTGGCTCTGTACGCGTTTAAAAACTGTTAAATCTTTAACTTCTTCCAGTTTTGACGAAAGGTCATTGACCTGAAACAATAACTGTTTCTTTCTTCACAGATGCTTCCTGACTTGCTGAGTATTTCCAGCATTTTCTGTTTTTATTTCAGATTTCCAGCATCCGCATTATTTTGCTTTTGACTGAATTGATACTGGCTGAACCAGTCCCGCTATTGAATTGGTTCTGGTTGAAACAGTCCTGCTACTGCTACAGGCTCGAGGGGCTGAATGGCCTACTCCTGTTCCTATGTTCCAATGAGACTGGCTGAATCGGTCCTGCTACTGAATTGATTCTGGCTGAAATTTGTTGGGGTTGCTTGGAAGTTTCAGAGGAACAGGTGGAGGCCATTCAGCCCCTTGAGCCTGTTCCGCCATTCAATTAGATCATGGGTGATCTGTATCTCAACTCCATTTACCCGCCTTGGTTCCATATCCCTTGATACCCTTCATAAATCAATGCAGAATCTGTTTGATCAGCTCATAATCGTTCAAGTGGTTAGTCACTCAGACTCTGATGATGGATTCCTGTAAATTCCCCACAACTGATGTTAAACTGACGGGTCTGTATCACATGGTTTCTCCCTCCCTCACTTCTTAAATAATGAAGAGATTTTTGCATTTCTCCAATCCATAGACACAATTCCAGAATCTAGAGAGCTTTGAAAAACTATGGCTAACTCATCCACAATTCCTTCCTTTATGTCTTTTAATATCCTGGGTGGAAACTATCTTAAGTCCCATCATTTGCTCTTTTAGCTTAATACTGTCTCTTACCTAGTTTGTTGACCATGGCTGCTTAACTGCATAAGTGAAGCCTTTACCTTTCGGGGGTGTGTACTGGTTTTGTATCATACCGAATACCACTTTGAATACTTCCCATCGTTTCTCATGGAGGTTTACTCACCAACATTTCAAAAGGGAAGGTCATGCTTGACCAACCTTATTGAAGTCTTTGAAGAAGTAACAGAAAGAGCAGACAAGGGTAATGCATTGGATGTAATATACATGGACTTTCAAAAGGCCTTCGATAGTTGTCTCATGACTAAGGTCAGAGCATGTGGAGTCAGGGGACAAGTAATGGATAGCAAGCTGGCTACGAGCCAGAAATCAAAGAGTAGGGGTTAAAAGTAGTTACTCAGACTGGCAGAAGGTGGGAAGTGGTGTTCCACAGCGATTGATGCAGTGACCACTGTTGTTCACAATTTACATAACGATTTGGACTCTGAAGTACAATATCAAAATTTGCGGATGACACCAAATTATGGGGGTACAGTTAATACTGATGAAGAATGCAACAAAATACAAGACGACATTAACAAACTTGCAGAATGGGCGTGTAAATGGTAAACTAATTTCAACATAGATAAGTGTGAGGTGGTGCATTTTGGTAGGAGGAAAAAGGAGGCCACATACTGCTTGGAAAATAAAGAGTCTAAATGGGGTTGAGGCGCAAAGGGATCTAGGGGTACAGATTCACAAATCATTAATAGTAGCAACGCAGGTTAACAAAGCGATAAAAAGTACAAACAAAGCACTGGGGTTTATTTTTAGATGAATTGAATTCAAAAGCAGGGAAGTTATGTTAAACTTATATAGAACCTTGGTCAGACCACACTTAGAGCACTGTGCATAGTTCTGGTCTCCAAATTACAAAAAGGATATAGAAGCACTGGAGAAGGTGCAAAAAAGATTTACAAGGATGATACCAGACCTGAGGAGGTACAACAATCAGGAAAGGCTGAACAGGCTCTTTTCTCAAGAAAAAAGGCTGAGGAGTGACCTGATAGAGGTCTTCAAAATTATGAAGGGGTTTGATAGGGAGACGTAGAGAAGTTGTTTCCACTTGTGGGGAATCCAAAACTAGTCACTAATAAATCCAATAAGGAATTCAAGAGAAACTTCTTTACTCAGAGAGTGGTTAGAATGCGGAACTCGCTACCACAAGGAGTAGTTGAGGCAAATAGCATAGATGTATTTAAGGGGAAGCGAGGTAAACACAAGAGAGAGAAAGGAATAGAAGGATATGCTGATAGGGTGGGATGGAGCATAAACGCCAGCATAGAACTGTTAGGCCAAAAGGCCTATTTCTGTGCTGCAAAATTCTATGTAATTCTATGCTGGGTGGGTGATGTGACTTGCCTGGCACATGTCTATTCCTCCTCCAATAAGCAGAGATGTAGGGTAATTCCCAGTGGGAATACCATTGTGGTGTAATGGCAGCAGAACTAGGCCAAATGCTGCACCACAGCCACAAGGATACTGATGTGGTGAGGCATATTTTCTACTCCTCAGTGACAACAGAGGACACAAAACAGGAAAAAGGATACTGTGACCGTCTCTGTCCTCGTTACTTCAAACTGATTTCTATATGTAGCACAGCACCCAGCAACTCCGAACATCACTTAGTTTGGGCGGGTAATGGAATGGACAGAAATGAGGGAATTTGAGCGCATGATAGAATCATGTCATCATGCACTAATTTACAGCCATGTGCCCACGAAATGGCAGGGACTTCCTACGCCATGTCCATCCCAATTGGAGAACTGAAACTGAGGTAAAATGAAAGAACGATCGCACTTGCACTTGTATAGTATCTATCATGTCCTCCAGATATCCCAAAGCGCTTCACAACCAATGAATTATTTTTGAAATATAATAAGTGTTACCTAAGCAAATGCAGCAGACAATTTTTACACAACAAGGTCCTACATACTTCAATTAGTTAAATTAAGTTAATCTGTTTTGCTGGTGCTGGTTGAGGGAGGAATATTGGCCCCAGGACTCTTCAAAAATTGCCATGGGATCTTTCATGTCCACCTGAGCAGACACAGACAGATGGGACCTCGTTTAATATCCCATCTGAAACGGCACCTCCATTGATGCAGCACTCCCTTAGTACTGCACTGGAGTGTCAGCCTGGATTATGTGCCCAAGTCCAACAGCGTTTGAACCCAGCGGCTTCTGACTCAGTGGTGAGAGTGCCATCACTGAGCCGATCTGGCACTTACTGATCTCTCCTCAATTTTCCAATTGGGAACACTCAATTCATGGCCTATAATAGGGCATCCCCGACATAAAAACCTTGGCTAGTGATTGTTGACAGGCTTTGCAACCCTGTTGGGCATCACATCGAGTTACATCGAGCCTACAGCACAGAAACATACCATTCGGCCCAAATGGTCTATGCCGGCATTCATGCTCCACACAAGCCTCCTCCCTCCCTACATCATCCAACCCTATCGGCGTTCCCTTCTATTCCTTTCCCCTTTGTGTGTTTATCTAGTTTCCCCTTAAATGCTTCTATGCTATTCACCTCAACTACTCCATGTGGTGGCGCCTTCCGTATTCTCACCACTCTTTGGGTAAAGAAGTTTCTCCTGAATTCCCTATTGGATTTATTAGTGATGATCTTATGTTGATGACCTCTAGTTTTGGACTCCCCCACAAGTGGAAACATTTTCGCTACGTCTACCCTGTCATTATCTTAAAGATTCTATCAGGTCTCTTTTCTAGAGAAAAGAGCCCCAGCGTGTTCAGCCTTTCCTGATAAGTATATCCTCTCAGTTCTGATATCATCCTTGTGATTATTTTTTGTACCTTCTCCAGTGCCTCTATATCTATTCTATAATATGGAGAATAGAACTGTTCACAGTACTCCAAGTGAGGTCTAACCAAGGTTCTATACAAGTTTAACATAACTTCTCTACTTTTCAATTCTATCCCTCTGGAAATGAACCCCAATGCTTTGTTTGCCTTTTTTTTATGGCCTTATTAACCTGAGTCGCTACTTTTAGTGATTGGTGTATCTGTACCCTCTACAGGGGTACAGATAGCTTCTCTACCCCATTTAAACTCTTATTATCCAAGCATTATGTGGCCTCCATATTCTTCCTACCAAAATGCACCACCTCATACTTATCTATATTGAAATTCATTTGCCAATTACATACCCATTCTGCAAGTTTATTAATGCCTTCTTGTATTATAACACATTCTTCCTTTGTGGGCAAATCGCCCAATATTGTCTCGTCCGCAAATTTTGAAATTGTACTTCTGATTCCCGAGTCCAAATCGTTGATGTAAATTGTGAACAACAGTGGTCCCAGAACCGATCCCTGTGGAGCACAACTTCCCGCCTTTTGCCAGTCTGAGTAGCTACCCTTAACCCCTACCCTGTTTTCTGTTTTGTAGCCTGCTTGCGATCCATTCTGCTACTTATCCCCTGACTCCACATGCTCTGACCTTAGTCATGAGTCTACAAATATATTACATCTACATTACCCTTGCCTACATTTCTGTTACTTCTTCAAGGAATTCAATAAGGTTGGTCAAGCATGGCCTTCCCTTTCTGAAATCTGTGCTGACTATTCTATTACATTTTTATTTTCTAGATGTTTTTCTATTACATCTGAGTAAAGATTCCATTATCTTTCCTACCACCGACATTAATCTAATTGGTTTATAGTTCCCTGGACTTGTTCTATCTCCTTTTTTAAATTATAGGAATCACATTACCTGTCCGCCAGTCCTCTGGCACTATTCCCCTTTCTAATGAATTCTTATATATATGTAATTGTGCCTCTGCTATCTCTTCCTATAACTTCTTCTAATATGCACGGATGCAATCCATCAGGACCGGGGTTTTATCCTCTCTAAGTTTGATTAGTTTATCAATTATCTCCCCCCTTTCTATCTTAAATATCTTTATATCTTTATAGATCTTTTCTTCTAATCTCATGCCCACATCTTCTTGTATATACTGAGGCAAAGTCAATATTCAATATTTCTGCCATTTCGCTGTCATTTCCTGTGAGTTTATCGTGTGTATCCCTTAGTGGCCCTATCCCTATCCTGATTTTTCTTTTGTTATTTATGTAGAATATTTCACTATTTATTTTTATATTCCTTGATAATTTAATTTTGTAGTTTCTCTTTGCTTTCCTAGTTGTTTTTTGGACATCCTTCCTAATCTCTCCCTATTCCCTTTTGTCATCCTCTCCTTTATTGTCTATGTACTTAGTTTATGCCTTTTTCTTTAGTTTCAATTTTACCCTTATCTCTTTATTCATCTGTGGTGTTTCATTATTGGTTAGTTTGTTCTTGTTTTTTTAGAGGAATATATTTCTCCTGAACTCTATTGATCACCGTTTAAATATTTCCCACTGCTGTTCGCTCTCTTTTTCCATCAATTTTTTTTTCCAGTTTACCCTTCCTAGTTCCATTCTCATCCCCTTAAAATTAGCTTTTTTTCCAATCTATTTCTTTGGTCTTTGTCTTACTTATGTCTTTCTCAATCATTATTTTAAACCTTATTGTGTTTTGATCGCTATTGCCTGGATGTTCCCCTATGCTCACTTCTCTTATCTGCACTGATTCATTTCCCATTACTGGATCCAACAAGTGCTTCCTCTTTTATTGGGCTTCCCACATACTCGGTAATAAAGGAGTCCTGTAAACATTGCAAAAACTCCGTTCTCCTTTCCCTACCTCTTCTTGCCAGTTTATTTGGGGTAGTTAAAATCTCCTGTGATTATTATTTGATATTTTTTTATTCATTTCATAGACTTGTCTACATATTTCATCCTCCACTTCCCTTTCACTATTAGGTGGTCTGTAGAATATCCCTATTAACATGATCGATCCCTTCTTATCCTTTGTCTCAATCCATATGGATTCTGTTTCTATCTTAATGTTAGTTATGTCCCTTTTTTCTTTTATCATTATATTGTCTCTAATTAGTACAACTGCTCCACCCCGCTTCTTCTTTCCCTATCATAGTAGGTACAGCATAGGAGGAGGCCATTCGGCCCATATGTGCCTGTGCCGGCTCTTTGAAAGAGCTATCCAATTAATCCCATTACCTGCTCATTCCCCATTTTTTTCCTTCAAGTATTTATCCAATTTCCTTTTGAAAGCTATTATTGAATCTGCTTCTCCCACCCTTTCAGGCAGTGCATTCCAGATCATAACAACTCTCTGCATAAAAAAATGTTCCCTCATCTCCCCTCTGCCTCTTTTTCCAATCACTTTAAATCTGTGTCCTCTGGTTACCAACCCTTCTGCCACTGGAAACAGTTTCTCCTTATTTACTCCATCAAAACCCTTCATAATTTTGAACACCTCCATCAAATTTCCCCTTAACCTTCTCTGTTCTAAGGAGAACAGCCCCAGCTTCTCCACTCTCTCCACATTCTAGTAAATCCCCTCTGCACCCTCTCTAAGGCCTTGGCATCCTTCCTAAAATGTGGTGTCCAGAATTAAATACAATACTCCAGCTGAGGCCTAACCAGTGTTTTATAAAGGTTCACCATAACGTCCTTGTTTTTGAACTCTATACGATTATTTATAAAGCCAAGTATCCCATATGCTTTTCCAACGGCCTTCTCAACTTGTCCTGCCACCGTCAAAGATTTGTGTATATAAACACCCGGGTCTCTCTGTTCTTGCTCTCCCTTTAAAATTGTACCATTTGGTTTATATTGCCTCACCTCATTCTTCCTACCAAAACATATCACTTCTCTGCGTTTACTTTCATCTGCCATGTGTCTGCCCATTTCACCAGTCTGTCTGTGTCCTCCTGAAGTCTGTTACTATCCTCCACATTGTTTTCTACATTTCCAAGTTTTGTGTCATCTGCAAACTTTGAAATTATACCCTCCACATCCAAGTCCAGGTCATTAATATATATCAAAAAGAGCAGTGGTCCTAATACTGGCCCCTGGGGAACACCACTGTATACTTCCCGCCAGTCTGAAAAACAACCGTTTACCACTACTCTCTGCTTCTTGTCCCTTAGTCAATTTTGTATCCTTTCTAAATATGTTATATCCTGCAATATTTCACTGCCAGTCCTGTTCTTTATGTAGCCATGTTTCAGTTATCCCGACTATATCTGGCTCTTCGCTTTGAATTATTGCCTCCAGTTCCCCCCTTTGTTTCGGATGCTGTGCACATTGCTGTAGAGGTAATTTAATTTGATTTTAATGATCGTTCCCCTCACTTTATTATTAACAGTAATTTTGTACTCATGTTCTATAACTGTATTTTTACCTGACCATTTATGTTACTCTTGTTCTTTACCTTGGGCTGACCTTTACTCCCATCTCCTATTTCTTTTACCTTCAGACTTATGTTATTTTCACCAGATTCCTCCCCCAGCTTACTAGTTTAAAGCCTTATGCCCCGCCCTATTTATCCTCTCCGCTCGGACTCTGGTCCCATTCCGGTTCAGGTGGAGCCTGTCCCAGGGGTACAGCTCCTTCCTGTCCCAGTACTGGTGCCAGTGTCCCATGAAATGGAACCTCTCTTTCCCACATCAGTCTCACAGCCATGCAGTCACCTTCCTGATCTGCCTACGTCGATACCAATTAGCACATGGCTCGGGAAGGAATCCGTGAGGTCCTTTTTCTTAATTTAGTTCCTAACTTCTGCTATTCCCTTTGCAGGACCTCCTCCCTTTTCTTTCCAATGTCATTGGTCCCAACATGGACCACGACAACTGGATCCTCCCCCTCCCTTTCCAAGTTCCTCTCCAGTTGCTCCACGATGTCCTTTACCCTTGTACCAGTAGGCAACACACCCTCCTGGACCCTCGGTCGCGATTGCAGAAGATGCTATCCATCCCCCTAACTATCAAATCCCCTATGACTACAACATTTCTAATCTGCTCTTCCCCATTTTGGACTGCCTCCTGCCCCACGATGCCGTGGTTAGAATTCTGGCTGCATCCTTATCCTCACAGGTATCAATTACATTGTACCTGTTGGACAGGACATGTGTCTGCAGGACCTCCTTCTCTACCTCTCCTTGGGTTCCCCTTACCCTGTTGACTAACAGTTACATTCTCCCCTTCCTGTACCTCTGAGGTGTGACTGTACTCTGGAGAAAACAATCCAAAAATTCCTCCCCCTCCCTTATGTGTCGGACTGTCTCTAACTTCCTCTCCAGCTCAAGGACTCTGAGTCGGAATGTCTCAAGCCAGAGACATTTCCTGCAGAAGTGGCAATCCGGGACAGTCTCGCTGTCAACAGACTCCCACATATCACAGTCCTGACACATAGCCTGCAATGCCATTTCTAGCTTTTAATTACTTATTAGTATTAATTTAGTTCTAGATATAATACAATTACTTGTGCTCTAGATTATATTTAGTAGATGAATTTAGCTTGATTTCAGATTAATTTGTAGCTAATTAGCCTTGTTTTTAGTTTATAAACTTCTTTATTTTATTATTTCCTTAACTCCTATTTATTATTTAAATATGCCAGATTTTAATTTAATGAAATTCGAACCCTTTACTGTTAAGTATTCTCTATTTAGTTCATTTTAATGTTATCGCCTTAGATCTGATTAATTATTTAAATACTTGCCTTATTTCTATAATAAATTAAACACTTGACTTAATTATACAATAAATTAAGTAATTCCTTGGGCTCTGCCGCTCCTCCCTCTGCTCTGGTGTCACTTTTTCAGTTTCAGAATTTTTTCCCAAGATTTTTCTCTGCGTTTGTTTTACAGTGCTCCCCTCCGCCGTTACTCCCGCTTTACAGTGCTCCGCTCAGCCGTTACTCCCGCTTTACAGTGCTCCGCTCAGCCGTTACTCCCGCTTTACAGTGCTCCGCTCAGCCGTTACTCCCGCTTTACAGTGCTCCGCTCAGCCGTTACTCCCGCTTTACAGTGCTCCGCTCAGCCGTTACTCCCGCTTTACAGTGCTCCGCTCAGCCGTTACTCCCGCTTTACAGTGGTCCGCTCAGCCGTTACTCCAGCTTTACAGTGCTCCGCTCAGCCGTTACTCCCGCTTTACAGTGCTCCGCTCAGCCGTTACTCCCGCTTTACAGTGCTCCGCTCAGCCGTTACTCCCTCTTTACAGTGCTCCGCTCAGCCGTTACTCCCTCTTTACAGTGTTCCGCTCAGCCATTACTCCCTCTTTACAGTGCTCCGCTCAGCCGTTTTTCCACCTTTACAGTGCTCTGCTCAGCCGTTACTCCAGCTTTACAGTGCTCTGCTCAGCCGTTACTCCCGCTTTACAGTGCTCTGCTCAGCCGTTACTCCCGCTTTACAGTGCTCTACTCAGCTGAGTGGAGCACTGTAAAGGTGGAAAAACGGCTGAGCGGAGCACTGTAAAGCGGGAGTAACGGCTGAGTAGAGCACTGTAAAGTGGCTTTACAGTTACTCCCGCTTTACAGTGCTCTACTCAGCCATTACTCCCGCTTTACAGTGCTCTACTCAGCCGTTACTCCCGCTTTACAGTGATCTGCTCAGCCGTTACTCCCGCTTTACAGTGCTCTACTCAGCCGTTACTCCCGTTTTACAGTGCTCTACTCAGCCGTTACTCCCGCTTTACAGTGCTCCGCTCAGCCGTTACTCCAGCTTTACAGTGCTCCACTCAGCCGTTACTCCCGCTTTACAGTGCTCTACTCAGCCGTTACTCCAGCTTTACAGTGCTCTGCTCAGCCATTACTCCAGCTTTACAGTGCTCTGCTCAGCCGTTACTCCAGCTTTACAGTGCTCAGCTCAGCCGTTACTCCCTCTTTACAGTGCTCCTTTCGTTCGTTTCTCCCCCGCTTTATAGTGCTGCTCTCAGCTGGACCCAGTTTATCTACACCCCATGTCCAAACAAGTGCACTTTCTAACTGGGGAAGGGGGTCAAACAGGAACCCTGGCTACTTTTGACCATCCTTAGCCTGAAGCATGAAGACCAATTACAATATCCCACCTTTTGGATTGGCCAAGATCCACAAACTTAGTGCAGATCAGGAATTGATCTACTACCTCAGGCTTCCTAGTTTGTTCGCTTAGCTGTACGTCAGGCAGTACCATTATCCTCTAAGCTATTCGGGGTGCTGTGCCTATTCGTTTCATCAGTGAATGCAAAATCTAAACTGTTCCTATTCTTCAACCATACATTTTCAATTTCAAGTTTCACACACGATGGGCCGAATGGTCTCCTTCTATGCAGAATGATTCTAAATATAACATGCAAGTTATTATTCTGAGACTGATCCCAGTGATCAACAAGCTGGAAACCTACGTCATAGAAATGTTAATAGTAATGGCCCGACAGTATTACATAATTAACTTTAGAAAATATTGCAATTAAGGAATATTTTGTGGTTGCAAAGTTTATCTAACTCTGCTCAACACTTCAAATCAGGAATGCGTAAAATAGTTTGTCAGGTAGATTATCAATAAGAGCGAGTATAATAGTTTCAGATTATCACCAGGAGCGGCAGGTTAGTTTCAGATTACCAATAGGAGCGAGTATAATAGTTGTAGATTATCAATATTCCAGATTCTAAATATAATGGACGGGCAGCTGAGACCCACTGCCTGCAATTCCTGCGCCATGTGGGAACTTTAGGATGCTCCATGTGTCCTGGAGAGCCACATGTGCAGGAAATGCCTCCAGTTGCTCGAGCTCAAGCTGAGGGTTTCTGAGTTTGAGGGGCGGCTGGAGTCACAGCAGAGCATAAGAGAGGCTGAAGGTTTCCTGGATCGTACGTTCCAGGAGGTGCTCACCCCGCAGCCACAGAGAGTTCAGGATAGCAAGTGGGCGGCCATCCCAAAGGGCAGGAAGAGGCAGGCAGTGCAGGAATCCTCTGGGTGTGTGGCACTCTCAAACTCAGCATTGAATACCAGTGAGGGTGACGACACCTCGAAGGAGTGCAGTCCTGAGCATGGCATCATGGGGCAAAGGACTGCACAGGGGGGCACAGTGAAGTGTAGAAATGCAGTAGACACAGGGGGTTCGATAGTCAGCGGGGCAGACCGGCGTTTCTGTGACCGTCGACGTGAGTCCCGCCTGGTGTGTTGCCTTCATGAAGCCAGGGTAAAGGACACCGTGGAGAGGGTGCAGAATATTCTACAGGGTGAAGGTGAACAGCCAGAAGTCATGGTCCACGTGGGTACCAACGACATAGGAAAGAAAAGGGTCGAGGTCTTGCGGTCGGAATTTCAGGAGCTACGGAGGAAGTTAAAAAGCAGGACCTCAAAGGTAGTAATCTCTGGATTACTCCCAGTGCCACGCGCTAGTGAGTATAGGAATAGGAAGACAAGGCTGTTAATGCGTAGCTAGAGACATGGCGCAAGGGGGAGGGCTTCAGATTCCTGGGGCGTTGGGACCAGTTCAGGGGCAGGACGGATCTGTTCAGGACGGACAGGTTGCACCTCAACAGAGCTGGGACCAATGTCCACACGGGGAAGTTCACTAGTGCTGTGGGGGAGGGTTTAAACTAATGTGGCAGGGGGGTGGGCACCAGGATGTAGCATCAGAAAGGAGAAACAAGGTGCACAAAGGACTGAGAGAGACAGATAGCATAAGAGTAAGAAATAGTCTGATCCCACCTAATACTGTACTAAGAGAGAATACGAGAAGGTCTAACATAGGTTTACAGTGCATGTGTATAAACGGATGAAGCATGGTAAATAAGGTTGGTGAACTGTAGGCGCAAATAGCCACATGGGAATATGATGTCATGGCGATAACAGAGACCTGGACCAAAAAAGGGCCGGATTGGGTACTAAATATTCCTGGATACAAGGTGTTCAGGTAAGATAGGGAAGGAAAAAAAAGGAGGGGGGGGTGGCAGTATTGATTAAGGAGAATATTGCAGTGCTGGATAGAGAGGATGTCCTGGAGGGGTCAAGGACAGAATCTAATTGGTAAGAGTTAAGAAACAATAGAGGTGCCATTACACTACTGAGTGTATTTTATAGGCCACCAACTAGTGGGAAGGATAGACCCCCAAACAGTCAGAGGGAGATAGAACAGCAAATATATAGGTAGATTTCTGAGAAGTGCAAAAACAGTAATGCAGTAATAGTAGGGGATTTCAACTACCCGAATATTAACTGGGACATAAACAGTGTGAAGGGTATAGAGGGTGCAAAATTCTTCAATTGCATTCAGGAGAACTTTTTTAGCCAGTACGTAGCAAGCCCAACAAGAGAGGGGGCAGCTCCGGATTCAGTTTTAGGGAATGAAGTTGGGCAGGTGGAAGGAGTGGGAGAGCATTTTGGTGGTAGTGATCATAATTCAGTTAGTTTTAGCATAGTTATGGAAAAGGACAAAGATAGAACAGGAGTAAAAGTTCTCAACTTGGTGAAAGGCCAATTTTACTAAGCTAAGAAATTATTTAGCAAAAGTGGACTGGAAACAGCTACTTGAAGGTAAATCAGTGTCAGAGCAGTGGGAGGCATTCAAGGGGGAGATTCAAGGGGTTCAGAGAAAACATGTTCCCTCAAAGAAAAAGGGTGGGGCTGCCAAATCTAGAGCCCCCTGGATGTCAAGGAGCATACGGGGTAAGATAAGGCAAAAAAGGAAAGCTTATGTCAAACACCGAGAACTTAATACTACAGAAAGCCTAGAGGAGTATAAAAAGTGCAGGGGTGAAATTAAAAAGGAAATTAGGAAAGCAAAGAGAGGGCATGAAAAAATATTGGCAAGTAAAATCAAGAAAGACCCAAAGATGTTTTACAAATCATAAAGAACAGGAGGAAGGGAACTAAGGGAAGAGTAGGGCCTATTAGAGCCCAAAAAGGTAAACTGTGTGTGGAGGCGGAAGATGTTGGTATGGTTCTGAATGAATACTTTGCGTCTGTCTTCACAAGAGAGGGACAATGCAGAGGACTGTATTTTAGGAGGAGGAGTGTGAAATATTAGATGGGATAAACTTAGTGAGAGAGGAAGTATTAAGGGGAAGTAATAGAGGAACTGGAATCCTTAAAAGTTGATAAGTCACCAGGGTTGGATGGATTGTTTCCTAGGCAATTGAAGGAAGCCAGGGGGGAAATAGCGGGTGCTCTGAGGATAATTTTCCAATCCTCACTAGATACAGGGGAGGTACCGGAGGACTGGAAGACTGCAAACGTAGTGCCATTGTTTAAAAAGGGTACGTGGGAAAGGCCGAACAACTATAGGCCGGTCAGTCTTACCTCAGTGGTGGGCAAACTATTAGAATCAATACTGAGAGATAGGATAAACTGTCACTTGAAAAGGCATAGTTTAATCAGGGATAGTCAGCATGGATTCAGGGAAGGTCATGCCTTACAAATCTGATTGAATTCTTTGAGGAAGTGACAAGGAGGATTGATGAGGGTAGTGCAGTGGATGTTGTCTATATGGATTTTAGTAAGGCATTTGACAAGGTCCCACATGGCAGACTGGTCAGAAAGGTAAAAGTCCATGGCATACAGGGAAATGTGGCGAATTGGATCCAAAATTGGCTCAGTAACAGGAAACAAAGGGTAAAAGTCGATGGATGTCTTTGTGAATGGAAATCCGTTTCCAGTGGTGTGTCACAGGGCTCAGTGTTGGGTCCCTTGCTGTTTGTGGTATATATTAATGATTTGGACTTGAATGTAGGAGGCACGATTGGCAAGTTTGCAGACGACACAAAAATTGGTCATGTGGTGAAGAGGATATCTGTAGACTCCGAGAAGATATCAATGGGTTGGTGGAGTGGGATTGAGTATAATTGTTACAGATAATCAATAGGATCGAGTATAATAGTTACAGATTATCAATAGGAGAGAGTGTAATAGTTCCAGTTTATCAATAGGATCGAGTACAATAGTTCCAGATTATCAATTGGAGAGTGTATAATAGTTACAGATTATCAATAGGAGTGAGTGTAATAGTTACAGGTAATCAATAGGAGCGAGTGTAATAGTTACAGATTATCAATAGTAGTGAGTATAATAATTCCAGATTATCAATAGGAGAGTATAATAGTTACAGATTATCAATAGGAGAGAGTATAATAGTTACAGATTATTAATAGTAGTGACTATAATAGTTCTAGATAATCAATAGGAGCGAGTGTAATAGTTACAGATTATCAATAGGAGAGAGTGTAATAGTTACAGATTATCAATAGGAGAGAGTATAACAGTTACAGATTATCAATAGGAGAGAGTATAATAGTTATCGATTATCAATAGGAGAGAGTATAATAGTTATAGATTATCAATAGGAGAGAGTATAATAGTTACAGATCAGCAATAGTAGTGAGTATAATAGTTACAGATCATCAATTGGAGAGAGTACAATAGTTACGGATTATCAATAGGAGAGAGTATAATAGTTACAGATTATCAATAGGAGAGAGTGTAATAGTTACAGATTATCAATAGGAGAGAGTGTAATAGTTACAGATTATCAATAGGATCGAGTACAATAGTAACAGATTATCAATAGGAGCAAGTATAATTGTTACAGATTATCAATAGGATCGAGTATAATAGTTACAGATTATCAATAGGAGCGAGTGTAATAGTTACAGATTATCAATAGGAGAGAGTATAATAGTTACAGATTATCAATTAGAGAGAGTATAATAGTTACAGATTATCAATTGGAGAGAGTATAATAGTTACAGATTATCAATAGGAGAGAATATAATAATTACAGATTATCAATAGGAGAGAGTATAATAGTTACAGATTATCAATTGGAGAGAGTATAATAGTTACAGATTATCAATTGGAGAGAGTATAATTGTTACAGATTATCAATAGGATCGAGTATAATAGTTACAGATTATCAATTGGAGAGAGTATAATAGTTACAGATTATCAATAGGAGAGAGTATAATAGTTACAGATTATCAATTGGAGGGAGTATAATTGTTACAGATTATCAATAGGAGAGAGTATAATAGTTACAGATTATCAATTGGAGAGAGTATAATTGTTACAGATTATCAATAGGATCGAGTATAATAGTTACAGATTATCAATTGGGGAGAGTATAATAGTTACAGATTATCAATAGGAGAGAATATAACAATTACAGATTATCAATAGGAGAGAGTATAATAGTTACAGATTATCAACAGGAGAGAGTATAATAGTTACAGATTATCAATTGGAGCGAGTATAATTGTTACAGATTATCAGTTGGAGCGAGTGTAATAGTTACAGATTATCAATTGGAGCGAGTATAATTGTTACAGATTATCAATTGGAGAGAGTATAATAGTTACAGATTATCAATAGGAGAGAGTATAATAGTTACAGATTATCAATTGGAGAGAATATAACAATTACAGATTATCAATAGGAGAGAGTATAATAGTTACAGATTATCAACAGGAGAGAGTATAATAGTTACAGATTATCAATTGGAGCGAGTATAATTGTTACAGATTATCAGTTGGAGCGAGTGTAATAGTTACAGATTATCAATTGGAGCGAGTATAATTGTTACAGATTATCAATTGGAGAGAGTATAATAGTTACAGATTATCAATAGGAGAGAGTATAATAGTTACAGATTATCAATTGGAGCGAGTATAATTGTTACAGATTATCAATTGGAGAGAGTATAATAGTTACAGATTATCAATAGGAGAGAGTATAATAGTTACAGATTATCAATTGGAGCGAGTATAATTGTTACAGATTATCAATTGGAGCGAGTATAATTGTTACAGATTATCAATTGGAGAGAGTATAATAGTTACAGATTATCAATAGGAGAGAGTATAATAGTTACAGATTATCAATTGGAGCGAGTATAATTGTTACAGATTATCAATTGGAGCGAGTATAATTGTTACAGATTATCAATTGGAGCGAGTATAATTGTTACAGATTATCAATTGGAGCGAGTATAATAGTTACAGATTATCAATAGGAGAGAGTATAATAGTTACAGATTATCAATAGAAGAGAGTATAAAAGTTACAGATTATCAATAGAAGAGAGTATAATAGTTACAGATTATCAATTGGAGCGAGTATAATTGTTACAGATTATCAATTGGAGAGAGTATAATTGTTACAGATTATCAATTGGAGCGAGTGTAATAGTTACAGATTATCAATTGGAGCGAGTGTAATAGTTACAGATTATCAATAGGAGTGAGTATAATAGTTATATATTATCAATAGGAGAGAGTATAATAGTTACAGATTATCAATTGGAGGGAGTATAATAATTACAGATTATCAATAGAAGAGAGTATAATAGTTACAGATTATCAATTGGAGCGAGTATAATTGTTACAGATTATCAATTGGAGAGAGTATAATTGTTACAGATTATCAATTGGAGCGAGTGTAATAGTTACAGATTATCAATAGGAGAGAGTATAATAGTTACAGATTATCAATAGGAGAGAGTATAATAGTTATAGATTATCAATAGGAGAGAATATAATAGTTACAGATTATCAATAGGAGAGAGTATAATAGTTACAGATTATCAATAGGAGAGAGTATAATAGTTACAGATTATCAATAGGAGCGAGTGTAATAGTTACAGATTATCAATTGGAGCGAGTATAATAGTTACAGATTATCAATAGGAGAGAGTATAATAGTTACAGATTATCAATTGGAGCGAGTATAATTGTTACAGATTATCAATTGGGGAGAGTATAATAGTTACAGATTATCAATAGGAGAGAATATAACAATTACAGATTATCAATAGGAGAGAGTATAATAGTTACAGATTATCAACAGGAGAGAGTATAATAGTTACAGATTATCAATTGGAGCGAGTATAATTGTTACAGATTATCAGTTGGAGCGAGTGTAACAGTTACAGATTATCAATTGGAGCGAGTATAATTGTTACAGATTATCAATTGGAGCGAGTGTAATAGTTACAGATTATCAATAGGAGTGAGTATAATAGTTATATATTATCAATAGGAGAGAGTATAATAGTTACAGATTATCAATTGGAGGGAGTATAATAATTACAGATTATCAATAGAAGAGAGTATAATAGTTACAGATTATCAATTGGAGCGAGTATAATTGTTACAGATTATCAATTGGAGAGAGTATAATTGTTACAGATTATCAATTGGAGCGAGTGTAATAGTTACAGATTATCAATAGGAGAGAGTATAATAGTTACAGATTATCAATAGGAGAGAGTATAATAGTTATAGATTATCAATAGGAGAGAATATAATAGTTACAGATTATCAATAGGAGAGAGTATAATAGTTACAGATTATCAATAGGAGAGAGTATAATAGTTACAGATTATCAATAGGAGCGAGTGTAATAGTTACAGATTATCAATTGGAGCGAGTATAATAGTTACAGATTATCAATAGGAGAGAGTATAATAGTTACAGATTATCAATTGGAGCGAGTATAATTGTTACAGATTATCAATTGGGGAGAGTATAATAGTTACAGATTATCAATAGGAGAGAATATAACAATTACAGATTATCAATAGGAGAGAGTATAATAGTTACAGATTATCAACAGGAGAGAGTATAATAGTTACAGATTATCAATTGGAGCGAGTATAATTGTTACAGATTATCAGTTGGAGCGAGTGTAACAGTTACAGATTATCAATTGGAGCGAGTATAATTGTTACAGATTATCAATTGGAGAGAGTATAATAGTTACAGATTATCAATAGGAGAGAGTATAATAGTTACAGATTATCAACAGGAGAGAGTATAATAGTTACAGATTATCAATTGGAGCGAGTATAATTGTTACAGATTATCAGTTGGAGCGAGTGTAATAGTTACAGATTATCAATCGGAGCGAGTATAATTGTTACAGATTATCAATTGGAGAGAGTATAATAGTTACAGATTATCAATAGGAGAGAGTATAATAGTTACAGATTATCAATTGGAGCGAGGAGAATTGTTACAGATTATCAATTGGAGAGAGTACAATAGTTACAGATTATCAATAGGAGAGAGTATAATAGTTACAGATTATCAATTGGAGCGAGTACAATTGTTACAGATTATCAATTGGAGCGAGTATAATTGTTACAGATTATCAATTGGAGAGAGTATAATAGTTACAGATTATCAATAGGAGAGAGTATAATAGTTACAGATTATCAATTGGAGCGAGTATAATTGTTACAGATTATCAATTGGAGCGAGTATAATTGTTACAGATTATCAATTGGAGCGAGTATAATTGTTACAGATTATCAATTGGAGCGAGTATAATTGTTACAGATTATCAATTGGAGAGAGTATAATTGTTACAGATTATCAATTGGAGCGAGTGTAATAGTTACAGATTATCAATTGGAGCGAGTATAATTGTTACAGATTATCAATAGGAGAGAGTATAATAGTTACAGATTATCAATAGGAGAGAGTATAATAGTTACAGATTATCAATTGGAGCGAGTATAATTGTTACAGATTATCAATTGGAGCGAGTATAATTGTTACAGTTTATCAATTGGAGAGAGTATAATAGTTACAGATTATCAATTGGAGCGAGTATAATTGTTACAGATTATCAATTGGAGCGAGTGTAATAGTTTCAGATCATCAATTGGAGCGAGTATAATTGTTACAGATTATCAGTTGGAGCGAGTGTAATAGTTACAGATTATCAATTGGAGCGAGTGTAATAGTTACAGATTATCAATTGGAGCGAGTGTAATAGTTACAGATTATCAATTGGAGCGAGTGTAATAGTTACAGATTATCAATAGGAGAGAGTATAATAGTTACAGATTATCAATAGGAGAGAGTATAATAGTTACAGATTATCAATAGAAGAGAGTATAAAAGTTACAGATTATCAATAGGAGAGAGTGTAATAGTTACAGATTATCAATTGGAGGGAGTATAATAATTACAGATTATCAATAGAAGAGAGTATAATAGTTACAGATTATCAATTGGAGCGAGTATAATTGTTACAGATTATCAATTGGAGAGAGTATAATTGTTACAGATTATCAGTTGGAGCGAGTGTAATAGTTACAGATTATCAATTGGAGAGAGTATAATAGTTACAGATTATCAATTGGAGCGAGTATAATTGTTACAGATTATCAATTGGAGCGAGTGTAATAGTTACAGATTATCAATTGGAGCGAGTATAATTGTTACAGATTATCAATTGGAGCGAGTGTAATAGTTACAGATTATCAATTGGAGCGAGTGTAATAGTTACAGATTATCAATTGGAGCGAGTGTAATAGTTACAGATTATCAATAGGAGTGAGTATAATAGTTATATATTATCAATAGGAGAGAGTATAATAGTTACAGATTATCAATTGGAGGGAGTATAATAATTACAGATTATCAATAGAAGAGAGTATAATAGTTACAGATTATCAATTGGAGCGAGTATAATTGTTACAGATTATCAATTGGAGAGAGTATAATTGTTACAGATTATCAATTGGAGCGAGTGTAATAGTTACAGATTATCAAAGGGAGAGAGTATAATAGTTACAGATTATCAATAGGAGAGAGTATAATAGTTATAGATTATCAATAGGAGAGAATATAATAGTTACAGATTATCAATAGGAGAGAGTATAATAGTTACAGATTATCAATAGGAGCGAGTGTAATAGTTACAGATTATCAATTGGAGCGAGTATAATAGTTACAGATTATCAATAGGAGAGAGTATAATTGTTACAGATTATCAATTGGAGAGAGTATAATAGTTACAGATTATCAATAGGAGAGAGTATAATAGTTACAGATTATCAATAGGAGAGAGTATAATAGTTACAGATTATCAATAGGAGAGAGTATAATTGTTACAGATTATCAATTGGAGCGAGTATAATTGTTACAGATTATCAATTGGAGCGAGTATAATTGTTACAGATTATCAATTGGAGAGAGTATAATAGTTACAGATTATCAATTGGAGAGAGTATAATAGTTACAGATTATCAATTGGAGGGAGTATAATAATTACAGATTATCAATAGAAGAGAGTATAATAGTTACAGATTATCAATTGGAGCGAGTATAATTGTTACAGATTATCAATTGGAGAGAGTATAATTGTTACAGATTATCAGTTGGAGCGAGTGTAATAGTTACAGATTATCAATTGGAGAGAGTATAATAGTTACAGATTATCAATTGGAGCGAGTATAATTGTTACAGATTATCAATAGGAGTGAGTATAATAGTTATATATTATCAATAGGAGAGAGTATAATAGTTACAGATTATCAATAGGAGTGAGTATAATAGTTACAGATTATCAATAGGAGAGAGTGTAATAGTTACAGATTATCAATAGGAGAGAGTGTAATAGTTACAGATTATCAATTGGAGGGAGTATAATAATTACAGATTATCAATAGAAGAGAGTATAATAGTTACAGATTATCAATTGGAGCGAGTATAATTGTTACAGATTATCAATTGGAGAGAGTATAATTGTTACAGATTATCAGTTGGAGCGAGTGTAATAGTTACAGATTATCAATTGGAGCGAGTGTAATAGTTACAGATTATCAATAGAAGAGAGTATAATAGTTACAGATTATCAATAGGAGAGAGTATAATAGTTATAGATTATCAATAGGAGAGAGTATAATAGTTACAGATTATCAATAGGAGAGAGTATAATAGTTACAGATTCTCAATAGGAGAGAGTATAATTGTTACAGATTATCAATAGGAGCGAGTATAATAGTTACAGATTATCAATAGGAGAGAGTATAATAGTTACAGATTATCAATTGGAACGAGTATAATTGTTACAGATTATCAATTGGAGAGAGTATAATAGTTACAGATTATCAATTGGAGCGAGTATAATTGTTACAGATTATCAATTGGGGCGAGTATAATTGTTACAGATTATCAATTGGAGCGAGTATAATTGTTACAGATTATCAATTGGAGCGAGTATAATTGTTACAGATTATCAATTGGAGCGAGTATAATTGTTAGAGATTATCAATTGGAGCGAGTATAATAGTTACAGATTATCAATAGGAGAGAGTATAATAGTTACAGATTATCAATTGGAGCGAGTATAATTGTTACAGATTATCAATTGGAGAGAGTATAATTGTTACAGATTATCAATTGGAGCGAGTGTAATAGTTACAGATTATCAATTGGAGCGAGTATAATTGTTACAGATTATCAATTGGAGCGAGTATAATTGTTACAGATTATCAATTGGAGAGAGTATAATTGTTGCAGATTATCAGTTGGAGCGAGTGTAATAGTTACAGATTATCAATTGGAGCGAGTGTAATAGTTACAGATTATCAATTGGAGCAAGTGTAATAGTTACAGATTATCAATAGGAGTGAGTATAATAGTTACAGATTATCAATAGGAGAGAGTATAATAGTTATATATTATCAATAGGAGAGAGTATAATAGTTACAGATTATCAATAGGAGAGAGTGTAATAGTTACAGATTATCAATTGGAGCGAGTGTAATAGTTACAGATTATCAATCGGAGTGAGTATAATTGTTACAGATTATCAATCGGAGTGAGTATAATTGTTACAGATTATCAATTGGAGAGAGTATAATAGTTACAGATTATCAATTGGAGCGAGTATAATTGTTACAGATTATCAATTGGGGCGAGTATAATTGTTACAGATTATCAATTGGAGCGAGTATAATTGTTACAGATTATCAATTGGAGCGAGTATAATTGTTACAGATTATCAATTGGAGCGAGTATAATTGTTAGAGATTATCAATTGGAGCGAGTATAATAGTTACAGATTATCAATAGGAGAGAGTATAATAGTTACAGATTATCAATTGGAGCGAGTATAATTGTTACAGATTATCAATTGGAGAGAGTATAATTGTTACAGATTATCAATTGGAGCGAGTGTAATAGTTACAGATTATCAATTGGAGCGAGTATAATTGTTACAGATTATCAATTGGAGCGAGTATAATTGTTACAGATTATCAATTGGAGAGAGTATAATTGTTGCAGATTATCAGTTGGAGCGAGTGTAATAGTTACAGATTATCAATTGGAGCGAGTGTAATAGTTACAGATTATCAATTGGAGCAAGTGTAATAGTTACAGATTATCAATAGGAGTGAGTATAATAGTTACAGATTATCAATAGGAGAGAGTATAATAGTTATATATTATCAATAGGAGAGAGTATAATAGTTACAGATTATCAATAGGAGAGAGTGTAATAGTTACAGATTATCAATTGGAGCGAGTGTAATAGTTACAGATTATCAATCGGAGTGAGTATAATTGTTACAGATTATCAATTGGAGCGAGTGTAATAGTTACAGATTATCAATAGGAGTGAGTATAATTGTTACAGATTATCAATTGGAGTGAGTATAATAGTTACTGATTATCAATAGGAGAGAGTATAATATTTACAGATTATCAATAGAAGAGAGTATAATAGTTACAGATTATCAATACGAGAGAGTGTAATAGTTACAGATTATCAATTGGAGGGAGTATAATAATTACAGATTATCAATAGAAGAGAGTATAATAGTTACAGATTATCAATTGGAGCGAGTATAATTGTTACAAATTATCAATTGGAGAGAGTATAATTGTTACAGATTATCAGTTGGAGCGAGTGTAATAGTTACAGATTATCAATTGGAGCGAGTGTAATAGTTACAGATTATCAATAGGAGAGAGTATAATAGTTACAGATTATCAATAGGAGAGAGTATAATAGTTATAGATTATCAATAGGAGAGAGTATAATAGTTACAGATTATCAATAGGAGAGAGTATAATAGTTACAGATTATCAATTGGAGAGAGTATAATAGTTACAGATTATCAATAGCAGAGAGTATAATAGTTATAGATTATCAATAGGAGAGAGTATAATTGTTACAGATTATCAATAGGAGAGAGTGTAATAGTTACAGATTATCAATTGGAGCGAGTGTAATAGTTACAGATTATCAATAGGAGTGAGTATAATTGTTACAGATTATCAATAGGAGAGAGTATAATAGTTACAGATTATCAATAGGAGAGAGTATAATAGTTACAGATTATCAATAGAAGAGAGTATAATAGTTACAGATTATCAATAGGAGAGAGTATAATAGTTACAGATTATCAATTGGAGCGAGTATAATTGTTACAGATTATCAATTGGAGAGAGTGTAATAGTTACAGATTATCAATTGGAGCGAGTGTAATAGTTACAGATTATCAATTGGAGCGAGTATAATTGTTACAGATTATCAATTGGAGCGAGTATAATTGTTACAGATTATCAATAGGAGAGAGTATAATAGTTACAGATTATCAATAGGAGAGAGTATAATAGTTATAGATTATCAATAGGAGAGAGTATAATAGTTACAGATTATCAATAGGAGAGAGTATAATAGTTACAGATTATCAATAGGAGAGAGTATAATTGTTACAGATTATCAATAGGAGCGAGTGTAATAGTTACAGATTATCAATTGGAGCGAGTGTAATAGTTACAGATTATCAATAGGAGTGAGTATAATTGTTACAGATTATCAACAGGAGAGAGTGTAATAGTTACAGATTATCAATAGGAGAGAGTATAATAGTTACAGATTATCAATAGAAGAGAGTATAATAGTTACAGATTATCAATAGGAGAGAGTGTAATAGTTACAGATTGTCAATTGGAGGGAGTATAATAATTACAGATTATCAATAGAAGAGAGTATAATAGTTACAGATTATCAATAGGAGAGAGTATAATAGTTACAGATTATCAATAGGAGAGAGTATAATAGTTACAGATTATCAATAGAAGAGAGTATAATAGTTACAGATTATCAATAGAAGAGAGTATAATAGTTACAGATTATCAATAGGAGAGAGTGTAATAGTTACAGATTATCAATTGGAGGGAGTATAATAATTACAGATTATCAATAGAAGAGAGTATAATAGTTACAGATTATCAATAGGAGACAGTATAATAGTTACAGATTATCAATAGGATCGAGTATAATAGTTACAGATTGGAATTATATGAATAGGTGACACGTAGGTGGCAGTAACTGAAGCAATCTGCAGCAGGGGCACTTCTTCAAGTACCTGCGGTCGAGCAGTTAATTTTTCAGCTGAATGATTGATATCGGCGCTGCTGATCGGTGGGAGCAGGGCGTTGTGTCTGACAGGCGGAGTTGGGGCGGAGAGGCGATCACTGGCTGTCTGTCTATAATCCAAAAGAAGAAAAAGGTTAATTTTGATTTCTTGAGCTTCCTAAAGTGCATGACTGCTTCCATTGAGACTCACATTTCTGGTCCACATAACATATTATCACAGCGGATAGTGTATTTATGCACTTACCCAGGGAAAGGGAGAAACTATGAAAAATCCATTAACAGGAAATGCTGCTGTCACAATCTTTGCTCACAGAGAGCACCATTTGCAACCAGTGCAGGATGATTTGAATGACCACATTTAAAATCTACTCTAATTTCACAAAGATAACCTAGAAGGTACATTGACAAAACAAACAGTCCCAAGGCAGATAGTCTCCTGTGTGTTTTTCTCAGAATAATCGCCACATTCAAATGCAGGAGAGTTTCCCGGTGACATTCAGAGAGTGAAGATCGTTTGACCTTCTTTGGTGATTTTGTGTTCACTGAGGTATGAATGGATTACTTTTCCACTTTTGGCATTCAGTTTCTGCAGCTAACACTCCCAGGTTTGATATGGCATGAATTATAAGATAAAGCTGCCTCCACATTGGCCCAAAATGACATATCCTCAAGTCTTCAAAGAGAATCCCCTTGTGTGAATTTTTCCCCTTGTTGACCAGCCAGCTTGAGTTATGCTAACGAATGGTGCTTTGTGCCAAATTATTGGGTAGTTTTGTGCAAAGGTCTCAAGCCTAGTCAGTACTGCAATGATACTGCCCAAACGCCTATTACATAGCAGCTTTACTGGGGGCACGAACAGGAAATGCTGCTGGTACAATCTTTGCTCACAGAGAGCACCATTTCCCAATCAGTACAGGATCAGTCCAGCCTGCATTCAAACCTGGTCCCAGAAGTGAAAAGGATAACATGCCAACAACTCTCTCACTCAGTCTGAGAGAGTACCTCGACGTTTGAACAAATGGTCAGGTAAGCTGAATAGATGGTTAACAATTGTCTGGGTTTCTTACACTGACACTAAACTAAGGCAACAGAGGCCACGGTGTGCGGGGAGGCAGGGGGAGAAGAGAGAACATAACGGAATTCACGCTCGGGCCACCCCAAAGCCCTGCACTGTGACCAAATTATTATCTGAGCCACGTGCTAATTGGCGTCGGGACAAACAGATCAGGAACGTGACTGCATGGCTGAAAGACTGGTGTGGAAAGGAGAGGTTCCATTTCATGGGACACTGGCACCAGTACTGGGACAGGAGGGAGCTGTACCCCTGGGACGGGCTCCACCTGAACCAGGCTGGGACCCAGGTCCAAGCTGAAAGGATAAATAGGGCTGTAGAAAGGACTTTAAACCAATAAAAAGGGGGGAGGGCTCAGGCAGAAATAAAAATAAAAGCGAAAATAGCCCTAAGATAAGAAAAAGGGGCGAGAACAAAGTCCAGATCATCAATAGTGTTAAAGGTAATATAAATACTTCACGCTCAGAAAACAAATAGGAAATCATAAAATAACTGATAAAAAATGTAACAGGAGTGATGAAAAACAAGGAATGTGATAAGTTAAAATATATGAGAAAAACATCATCAGGGCAAAAGGGCAGGGCAAGGTTTGTTGCCCAAATAAGAGTTCTATACACTAATGCACGTAGCATAAGGAATAAAACAAGCAAATTAGAAGCGCAAACTCAGTTTAAATTGTATGACATAGTGGCCATCACTGAGACCTGGCTGCAAGCTGGGCATGTCTGGGAGATAAATATACCAGGTTATAAGGTCTTCAGAAAGAACAGGGAAATTGGAAAAGGAGGAGGAGTAGCAATAATGATAAAGGGACATTATTACAGCATTAGAAAGAGGGGATATCAGTACGGGTGAGCAGGCAGTCGAAACTCTCTGGGTAGAACTGAGGAATAGAAAAGGATGCAAGACTTTGGTGGGAGTTGTCTACAGACCTCCTGATAGCAGTGATAAAGTAACGGGATGCATAAACACAGAGATCAGAGAATCTGTTGCAAAAACAGAGTGGTGATAATAGGAGATTTTATTTTCACATAAACTGGGGGAAGCAGAACAGCTCGAGTCACAAAGGTAGTGAATTTCTTGAATGTATTCAGGACAGTTTTCTGGAACAATCTGTTCTTGAACCGACAAGGGAACAGGCCATCTTAGATTTAGTAATAAGTAATGAGCCTGAATTAGTCAACAATCTAGCAATAAGGGAACACCGAGCTAAGAATGACCATAATATAACAGAATTCGATATTAGGTTTGAGAGGGAGAACGGTGAGTCACGAACAAAAGTTTTAAATTTAGGTAAGACGGACTTTGGAGGGATGAGGCAGGAATTGAGCACATTAGACTAGGCAGAACTATTAATGGATAAAACAACAGATGAACAGTGGGAGGTGTTTAAAGAAGTATTTGGTAGATAGGTGAAGCATGTTTCAGTGGGGGAGCATTTAGGGAACTGAGATCATAATATCATTAGGTTTAGAACAGTTATGGAAAAGGACAAGGAATAATCAAATGTGAAAATGCTTAACTGGAGGAGGGCAAATTTCAGTGAGTTAAAAAGGGATCTTGCCCAGGTGGATTGGAATCAAAAATTGGTAGGCAAAACATTAATTGAACAATGGAGGCCTCCAAGGAGGAGATTGTTTGTGTACAGAGTAGACACATCCCTACGAGGGGGAAAGGAAGGGCATCCAATGCCAGAGCTCCCTGGATGACTAAAGATATAGAAAGTAAAATGAAACAGAAAAAGGAGGCTTATGATAAATGTAAGGTTCATAATACAGTAGAGAACCAGGCCGAATACAGAAAGTACAGAGGAGATCAAAAAAAGGGAATAAAGAGAGGCAAAAGGGGGAGTATGAGAATAGATTAGCGGGTAACATAAAAGGCAACCCAAAGGTCTTTCATAAACATATTACTAGTAAAAGAGTAGTCAAAGGAAGGGTGGGAATGATTAAGGACAAAAATAGGAGATCTTCTTGTGATGACAGAGGGCATGGCTGAGGTACTGAATGAATACTTCGCATCTGTCTTCACTAGAGAAGAAGATGCTGCCATTGTAACAGTTAAGGAGGAGGTAGTAGCGATATTGAATGAGATAAAAATAGATAAAGAGGAGGTACTTAAAAGATTGGCAGTACTCAAAGTAGAAAAGTCACCAGGTCCAGATGGGATGCATCCCAGGTTACTGAGGGAAGTAAAGGTGGAAATTGCAGAGGCTCTGGCCACAATCCTTCAATCCCCATTAGACATAGGGAAGGTGCCGGAGGACTGGAGGATTCAAATGTAACATCGCTGTTCCAAAAAGGGGAGAGGGATAAACTCGGCAATTACAGGCCAGTCAACTTAACATCAGTGGTGGGGAAACCTTTAGAGACAATAATCTGGGACAAAATTAATTGGCACTTGGAAAAGTATGGGCTAATAAATAAAAGTCAGCACGGATTTGGTAAAGGAAAATCATGTTTGACTAACTTGATTGCGTTCTTTGATGAAATAACGGAGAGGGTTGATGAGGGTAGTGCGGTTGATGTTGTGCACATGAACTTTCAAAAGGCATTTGATAAAGTATCACATAATAGACTTATTAGCAAGGTTAAAGGCCACAGGATTAAAGGGACAGTGGCAGCATGGATACAAAATTGGTTAAGGGACAGAAAGCAGAGAGTAGTGGTGAACGGTTGTTTTTCAGACTGGAGGGAAGTATACAGTGGTGTTCCCCAGGGGTCAGCATTAGGACCACTGCTCTTTTTGTTATATATTAATGACCTGACCTTGGGTATAGAGGGTATAATTTCAAAGTTTGCAGATGACACAAAAATCGGAAATGTAGTAAACAATGAAGAGGATAGTAACAGACTTCAGGAGGGCATAGACAGACTGGTGAAATGGGCAGACACACAACAGATGAAATTTAACTCAGAGAAGTGTGAAGTGATACATTTTGGTAGGAAGAATGAGGAGAGGCAATATAAACTAAATGGTACAATTTTAAAGGGGGTGCAGGAACAGAGAGACCTGGGGGTGCACATACACAAATCTTTGAAGCTGGCAGGACAAGTTGAGAAGGCTGTTAAAAAAGCATTTAGGATCCTGGGCTTTATTAATAGAGGCATAGAGTACAAAAGCAAGGAAGTTATGCTAAACCTTTATTAATCACTGGTTAGGCCTCAGCTGGAGTATTGTGTTCAATTGTGGCACCAGGCTTTAGAAAGGATGTCAAGGCCTTAGAGAGGGTGCAGAAGAGATTTACTGGAATGGTACCAGGGATGAGGGACTTCAGTTACGTGGAGAGACTGAAGAAGTGAGGGTAGTTTTCCTTAGAATAGAGAAGGTTAAGGGGAGATTTGATAGAGGTGTTCAAAATCATGAAGGGTTTTGATAGAGTAAATAAGGAGAAACTGTTCCCAGTGGCAGAAGGGTCGGTAACCAGAGGGCACAGATTTAAGGTGATCGGCAAAAGAGTCAGAGGCGACATGAGGAAACATTTTTTTACGCAGCGAGTTGTTATGATCTAGAATGCGCTGCCTGAAAGGGCGGTAGAAGCAGATTCAATAATAACTTTCAAAAGGGAATTGGATAAATACTTGAAGGAAAACAAATTACAGGGCAATGGGGAAAGAGCAGGTAATAGGACTAATTGGATAGCTCTTTCAAAAATCCGGCACGGGCACGATGAGCCGAACGGCCTCCTCCTGTGCTGAGAGGATATACTTATCAGGAAAGGCTGAATAGGCTGGGGCTGTTTTCTCTCGAAAAGAGAAGGCTGAGGGGTGACCTGATAGTGGTCTTTAAGATAATGAAAGGGTTTGATAGGGTGGAGGTAGAAAATGTTTCCACTTGTGGGGAAGTCTAAAACTGGAGGTCATCAATATAAAATAGTCGCTAATAGATCCAACAGTGAATTCAGGAGAAACTTCTTTACCTAAAGAGTGGTGAGAAGTGGAATGCGCTACCACAAGGAATAGTTAATGCAAATAGCATAGATATATTTAAGGGGAAGCTAGATAAGCACATAAGGGAGAAAGGAATAGAAGGATATGCTGATATAGTCAGATTAAGAAGGGAGGGAGGAGGCTCATGTGTAGCATAAACATTCTGAGCTGTAGTTTCGATGTAACTCAATGCACCTATTATGATACTATGAATAAGGGCACAAATTAGACATATTCCAAAAAGAAGTAAAGATGGTGCAGCAAAAAGTGGAAGAGCTTAGATTTGTAGAGAAACTAAAACTGAAATGATACTGAAAAAAAGAGAGGCTATTGTAAATCTACAAATATAAACAAACAAACAGTACACAAAATATAGAAGGGAAACAAAGACAGATTAGAAAGGATAAGGGGACACCAAATGGAAGGTACAAGAGGGGGAGTGGAGCAGTTCAATGGGAGGACTATAGATAAGGGAGGAGTACGGAAACAAAGTGGTGGAAGTCGAGGTGGAAGAGGCCCTGGGCCCTGACGGAGCATAACCTCGAATGTGGAGGAAAGTCAGAGAACAAACTGCTGACGCTCCGACACAATCTTTCAAATATTCTTGGATATCAAATTTGTGCCAGAGGGCTGGCAATGTTACACCTCTTGTAAAAGGGAGAAATGAATCAACCAAATAATGACAGACGAGTCTGCCTAACACCTGTCGTGGGTAAGCTTCTGAAAGAGCATAATTCGGAATAAAGTTAGTCCTTACCTAGGGAGGTGTGAGTTAATTCAGGACAGGCAGCATGGATTTGTAACAGTAAGTTGTATCTGACAAATTCTATTGAGTTCTTTGGGGAAGATGGGTATCGAGGGATATGGGCCAAGTGCAGGCAATTGGGACTAGCTTAGTGGTATAAACTGGGCGACATGGACATGTTGGGCCGAAGGGCCTGTTTCCATGTTGTAACTTCTATGAGTAAATAATGAAGTGCATTGAAAAGGAAATCCAATGAATTTTGTGTTTGATGAGGTGCCACATTGGAAGCTGTTGATGAAGTTTGTTGTTTTTCAGTCTGGAGGGATGTAAGTAGTGGGCCCCTCAGGAATTCGAATCATTAAAAGGTTACAGCACGGAAGGAGGCCATTCGGCCCATCGAGTCCTCCCCGGCTCTATGCAAGAGCAATCCAGCTAGTCCCACTCCCTCGCTCTATCCCCGAAGCCCTGCAAATTTTTTCCTTTCAAGTACTTATCCAGTTCCCTTTTGAAGGCATGATTGAATCTGTCTCCACCACCCCCTCGGGCAGTGCATTCCAGATCCTAACCGCTCGCTAGGTAAAGAAATTTTTCTTCATGTCACCTGTGGTTCTTTTGCCGATCACCTTAAATCTATGCCCTCTGGTTCTTGACCATTCCGCCAATGGGAACAGTTTCTCTCCATCTACTCCATCTAGACTCTTCATGATTTTGAATACCTCTATCAAATCTCCTCGCAACCGTCTCTGTTCCAAGGAGAACAACCCCAGCTTCTCCAGTCTCTCCACATAACTGAAGTCCCTCATCCCTGGAATCATTCTAGTAAATCTCTTCTGCACCCTCTCAAAGGCCTTTACATCTTTCCTAAAGTGCGGTGTCCAGAACTGGACACAATACTCCAGTTGTGGCCAAACCAGTGTTTTATAAAGGTTCATTGTGACTTCCATTATTTTGTACTCAATGCCTCTATTTATAAAACCCAGGATCCCGTATGCTTTTTTAACCGCTTTCTCAACCTGCCCTGCCATCTTCAATGATTTTTTTTTAATATTCGTTCACGGGATGTGGGCGTCGCTGGCGAGGCCGGCATTTATTGCCCATCCCTAATTGCCCTCGAGAAGGTGGTGGTGAGCCGCCTTCTTGAACCGCTGCAGTCCGTGTGGTGAAGGTTCTCCCACAGTGCTGTTAGGAAGGGAGTTCCAGGATTTTGACCCAGCGACAATGAAGGAACGGCGATATATTTCCAAGTCGGGATGGTGTGTGACTTGGAGGGGAACGTGCAGGTGGTGTTGTTCCCATGTGCCTGCTGCTCTTGTCCTTCTAGGTGGTAGAGGTCGCGGGTTTGGGAGGTGCTGTCGAAGAAGCCTTGGCGAGTTGCTGCAGTGCATCCTGTGGACAGTACACACTGCAGCCACAGTGCGCCGGTGGTGAAGGGAGTGAATGTTTAGGGTGGTGGATGGGGTGCCAATCAAGCGGGCTGCTTTATCTTGGATGGTGTCGAGCTTCTTGAGTGTTGTTGGAGCTGCACTCATCCAAGCAAGTGGAGAGCATTCCATCACACTCCTGACTTGTGCCTTGTAGATGGTGGAAAGGCTTTGGGGAGTCAGGAGGTGAGTCACTCGCCGCAGAATACCCAGCCTCTGACCTGCTCTCGTAGCCACAGTATTTATATGGCTGGTCCAGTTAAGTTTCTGGTCAATGGTGACCCCCAGGATGTTGATGGTGGGGGATTTGGTGATGGTAATGCCGTTGAATGTCAGGGGGAGGTGGTTAGACTCTCTCTTGTTGGAGATGGTCATTGCCTGGCACTTATCTGGTGCGAATGTTACTTGCCACTTATGAGCACAAGCCTGGATGTTGTCCAGGTCTTGCTGCATGCGGGCTCGGACTGCTTCATTATTTGAGGGGTTGCGAATGGAACTGAACACTGTGCAGTCATCAGCGAACATCCCCATTTCTGACCTTATGATGGAGGGAAGGTCATTGATGAAGCAGCTGAAGATGGTTGGGCCTTGGACACTGCCCTGAGGAACTCCTGCAGCAATGTCCTGGGGCTGAGATGATTGGCCTCCAACAACCACTACCATCTTCTTTTGTGCTAGGTATGACTCCAGCCACTGGAGAGTTTTCCCCCTGATTCCCATTGACTTCAATTTTACTAGGGCTCCTTGGTGCCACACTCAGTCAAATGCTGCCTTCATGTCAAGGGCAGTCACTCTCACCTCACATCTGGAATTCAGCTCTTTTGTCCATGTTTGGACCAACGCTGTAATGAGGTCTGGAGCCGAGTGGTCCTGGCGGAACCCAAACTGAGCATCGGTGAGCAGGTTATTGGTGAGTAAGTGCCGCTTGATAGCACTGTCGATGACACCTTCCATCACTTTGCTGATGATTGAGAGTAGACTGATGGGGCGGTAATTGGCCGGATTGGATTTGTCCTGCTTTTTGTGGACAGGACATACCTGGGCAATTTTCCACATTGTCGGGTAGATGCCAGTGTTGTAGCTGTACTGGAACAGCTTGGCTAGAGGCGCAGCTAGTTCTGGAGCACAAGTCGTCAGCACTACAGCTGGGATGTTGTCGGGGCCCATAGCCTTTGCTGTATCCAGTGCACTCAGCCGTTTCTTGATATCACGTGGAGTGAATCGAATTGGCCGAAGACTGGCTTCTGTGATGGTGGGGATATCGGGAGGAGGCCGAGATGGATCATCCACTCGGCACTTCTGGCTGAAGATGGTTGCAAACACTTCAGCCTTGTCTTTTGCACTCATGTGCTGGACTCCCCCATCATTGAGGATGGGGATGTTTGCAGAGCCTCCTCCTCCCGTTAGTTGTTTAATTGTCCACCACCATTCACAACTGGATGTGGCAGGACTGCAGAGCTTTGATCTGATCCGTTGGTTGTGGAATCGCTTAGCTCTGTCTATAGCATGTTGCTTCCGCTGTTTAGCATGCATGTAGTCCTGAGTTGTAGCTTCACCAGGTTGGCACCTCATTTTTAGGTACGCCTGGTGCTGCTCCTGGCATGCTCTTCTACACTCCTCATTGAACCAGGGTTGATCCCCTGGCTTGTTGGTAATGGTAGAGTGAGGAATATGCCGGGCCATGAGGTTACAGATTGTGCTGGAATACAATTCTGCTGCTGCTGATGGCCCACAGCGCCTCATGAATGCCCAGTTTTGAGCTGCTAGATCTGTTCTGAATCTATCCCATTTAGCACGGTGGTAGTGCCACACAACACGTTGGATGGTGTCCTCAGTGCGAAGACGGGACTTCATCTCCACGAGGACTGTTCTCTCTGTTCCTGTACACCTTTTAGAGTTGTGCCCTCTAGTTTATATTGCCTCTCCTTGTTCTTCCTACCAAAATATATCACTTTGCATTTTTCTGCGTTAAATTTCATCTGCCACGTGTCCGCCCATGCCACCAGCCTGTCTATATCCTCTTGAAGTCTCTCACTATCCTTCTCACTGTTTACTATCCTTCCAAGTTTTGTGTCATCTGCAAATTTTGAAATTGTGTCCTGTACACCCAAGTCCAATTCATTAATATATAATCAAGAAAAGCAGTGGTCCCAGCACCGACCCCTGGGGAACACCACTGAACACCTTCCTCCAATCTGAAAAACAACCGTTCACCACTACTCTCTGCTTCCTGTCCCTTAGCCAATTCTGTATCCATGTTGCTACTGCCCCCTTTATTCCATGGGCTGCAATCTTGATGATAAGCCTACTATGCGGACTTAATCAAACGTCTTTTGAAAGTCCATATAGCCACATCAACTGCATTCCCCTCATCTACCCTCTCTGTTACCTCATCAAAAAACTTTATCAGGTTAGTTAAACACAATTTGCCTTTAACAAATCTGTTCTGGCTTTCCCTAATCAATCCACACTTGTCCAAGTGACTGTTAATTCTGTCCCGGATTATCGTTTCTAAAAGTTTCCCCACCACTGAGGTTAAACTGACTGGTATATAGTTGCTGGGTTTATCCTTACACCCTTTTTTAAACAAGGGTGTAACACTTGCAATTCTCCAGACCTCTGACATCACCCCCCGTATCTACAGATGTTTGGAAGATTATGGCCAGTACCTCCGCAATTTAAAAGCAGTGTTAAGACCACTGCTTTTATCAATATAGATAAATGATCTGGATTCAGGTATGGTAACACAATAACAACATTTGCAACAATAAGAAGATAGTCAGTGTGGTCAACTGGGAAGAGGACTGTAAGTGACTCCAGGATACAGACAGATTAGTGGACACAAGTATTCAAGATTCTTAAGAGAAGATATGTATGAGATGGCCACAAATTCAAGTACCAGGAAACAGGACTCATGGGGGGGAAGGTGCACAGGCAGTTTAGGATGAACTATTTTATGCTGAGGGTGATCAACGTGTGGAATGAAGGAGAGTGGACGAACAAAGTGTGAAAGAATTTAAGGGAGAATTTGACAGACCTATGGCAGAGTGGCTGATTGAGTTTATGGGAGCTGCCGGGTTCACTGCAGAGTGTTTTCCAGTTCTATACTTTCCTATGCTCCACACTTTTATACATTGTACTTACAGCCGTATTCCACGCACCACTTCATCAACCGGAGTTCCAGAGTGGGATAAACTGGAATGTATTGGGTGGAGCGTCCGAGGAGGATTGCGTCTTCGTGCAGAATGGACTGGGCGGGACAGAGAGGAAACACTATGTTCCAGCAGATGGTTTGAACGAAATCGGTTTGAAGAGAGGGTGCTTGAAAATGGTCGCAGAACAGGCCTCTCATCTGAATCCCTGTAATCAAGTTCACCATAAAACACATCAACAATCCATCTGTCACTCCTTCAAGTATCCCCCAATGCTCCCCCACAAGTCCCCACACACACCCAAACTCACCAACACTGCCCTGCTCTTCCCTTAACGCCAATAACACAAACCTCGATGCCTCAATTATACAGGAAAGAACACATGTCTGGAGATCGATGTCTTCAATGTTACTCTCCACAAACCAGTCGACTGTACTGACTTTGCAACTCAATTTCAATCCTGTCCCAACTTTCAAATAACAATATTGCCAAAAGGTTCTGCTTAAATATACATATTTAAATTGAGGATTTTTATCCTGAATCTCCCTCCAAACTTGCCATCTGGAACTTGCCAGTGATTATATGGTCATGGAAAAGGACAGGGAGGGGCCGGAAATAAAGGTTCTAAATTGGGGGAAGGCCGATTTTAATAGGATAAGGCAGGATCTGGCCAAAATGGACTGGGATCAGCTGCTTGTAGGAAAATCCGCATTGGAGCAATGGGAGTCTTTCAGAAGGGAGATTGAGACCATACAATGGCAACATGTTCCCGTAAAGGTCAAAGGTGGTTCCAAGAACTCCAGGGAACCTTGGATGTCAGGGGATATACGAGAATGGATTAGGAAAAAAAGGAGGGCTTTTGGCAGATACAAAAGGCTAAAGACGGAGGAAGCCCTAGAGGAGTACAAAAAGTGCAGGGGGATACTTAAAAAAGAAATTAGGAGATCAAGGAGGGGCCATGAAAAAACACTGGCGAGCAAAATAAAGGAAAATCCTAAGATGTTTTATAAGTATATTAAGGGTAAGAGGATAACTAGGGAAAAAATAGGGCCCATTAGGGACAAAAATGGCAATCTGTGTGTGGAGCCGGCAGATGTAGGAGGGGTTCTAAATGAATTTTTTGCATCTGTTTTCACTATGGAGAAGGACGACGTAGACAGAGAAATACGACAGGGGGACTGTGATATACTCGAACATATTAACATCGAGCGGGAGGAGGTATTGGCGGTTTTAGCAGGCCTAAAAATGGATAAATCCCCAGGCCTGGACGAAATGTATCCCAGGCTACTGTGTGAGGCAAAGGAGGAGATTGCGGGGGCTCTAACACATATATTCAGAACCTCTCTGGCCACAGGGGATGTGCCAGAGGACTGGAGAACCGCTAATGTAGTACCATTATTCAAGAAGGGGAGTAGGGAAAAACCGGGGAACTACAGGCCAGTGAGCCTAACATCAGTGGTAGGAAAATTATTGGAAAAAATTCTGAAGGACAAAATTAGTCTCCACTTGGAGAAGCAAGGATTAATCAGGGATAGTCAACATGGCTTTATCAAGGGAAGATCATGTCTGACTAATTTGATTGAATTTTTTGAGGGGGTGACTAGGCATGTGGATGAGGGTAACGCAGTGGATGTGGTATACATGGATTTCAGTCAGGCCTTCGATAAAGTCCCGCACAGGAGACTGGTCAAGAAGGTACGAGCCCATGGAGTCCAGGGTGCCTTGGCACTTTGGATACAAACTGGCTTAGTGGCAGAAGGCAGAGGGTGATGGTCGAAGGTTGTTTTTGTGACTGGAAGCCTGTGGCCAGTGGGGTACCACAGGGATCTGTGCTGGGGCCCTTGCTGTTTGTGGTCTACATTAATGACTTGGATATGAATGTAAAAGGTATGATCAGTAAGTTCGCTGATGATACAAAAATTGGTAGGGTGGTAAATAGCGAGGAGGATTGCCTCAGTCTGCAGGACGATATAGATGGGTTGGTCAGATGGGCGGAACAGTGGCAAATGGAATTTAACCCGGAAAAGTGCGAGGTGATGCACTTTGGAGGGACTAACAAGGCAAGGGAATACACAATGAATGGGAAGACCCTAGGCAAGACAGAGGGTCAGAGGGATCTTGGTGTGCAAGTTCACAGATCCCTGAAGGCAGCGCAACAGGTAGATAAGGTGGTAAAGAAGGCATATGGGATACTTGCCTTTGTTAGCCGAGGCATAGAATATAAGAGCAAGGAGGTTATGATGGAGCTGTATAAAACACTGGTTAGGCCACAGCTGGAGTACTGTGTGCAGTTCTGGTCGCCGCACTACAGGAAGGATGTGATCGCTTTGGAGAGGGTGCAGAGGAGATTCACCAGGATGTTACCAGGGCTGGAGCGCTTCAGCTATGAAGAGAGACTGGGAAGATTGGGTTTGTTTTCCTTGGAGCAGAGGAGGCTGAGGGGGGACATGATTGAGGTGTACAAAATTATGAGGGGCATAGATAGGATGGATACTAAGGAGCTTTTTCCCTTCGTTGAGGGTTCTATAACAAGGGGGCATAGATTCAAGGTAAAAGGCGGGAGGTTTAGAGTGGATTTGAGAAAGAACTTTTTCACCCAGAGGGTGGTTGGAGTCTGGAACTCACTGCCTGAGAGGGTTGTGGAGGCAGGAACCCTCATAACATTCAAGAAGCATTTGGATGAGCACTTGAAATGCCATAGCATACAAGGCTACGGACCAAATGCTGGAATATGGGATTAGATTCGACTGGGCTTGATGGCCGGCGCGGACACGATGGGCCGAAGGGCCTCTATCCGTGCTGTATAACTCTATGACTCTACTCTATGACTCTATATGAACTTTGGTTGTTTTTTGAGTTCTAGATAGTAAACAAATAAAATAAATGCAGCTGCTGCAAATATTTACATCACCCAGTTACATCGAGTATACAGCATAGAAACAGGCCATTCGGCCCAACTGGTCCATGCCGGTGTTTATGTTCCACACGAGCCTCCTCCCATCTGACTTCATCTAACCCTATCAGCATATCCTTCTATTCCTTTCTCCCTCATGTGTTTATCTCGCTGCCCCTTAACTATTCGCCTCAACTACACCTTGTGCCAGTGAGTTCCATATTCTCATCACTCTCTGGGTAAAGAAGGTTCTCCTGAACTCCCTATTGGATTTATTAGGGACTATCTTATATTTATGACATCTAGTTTTAGACTCTCCACAAGTAGAAACATTTTCTCTACGTCTACCCCATCCATCCCTTTCATTATCTTAAAGATATAACCAGGTTATAATAAATCATAGGTCATAATCAAGACGTTATCAGCCTTCTCTTTCCTCGAGAAAAGAGTCCCAGCCTGTTCAGCCTTTAATGATAAGTATATCCTCTCAGCTCTGGTATCATCCTTGTGAATCCTTATTGCACCTTCCCCAATGCATCTACATCCTTTTTATAAAATGGAGACCGGAAGTGTGGTCTAACCAAGGTTCTATATGAGTTTAACATAACTTCTCGGTTTTTCAATTCTATCTCTCTTGGAGTTCTTGGATTGCCTTTTTTAGAGCCTTATAGTACGTCGCTACTTTCAGTGATTTGTGTATCTGTACCCCTTTGCTCCTCTATCCCATTTAGACTCTTATTATCCAAGCAGTATGTGGCCTCCTTATTCTTCCCATCAAAATGCACCACCTCACACTTATCTATATTGAAATTCATTTGCCAATTACACGCCCATTCTCCAAGTTTATTAATGTCCTTGCATTTTGACCCATTCTTCCTTTGTATTAACTACACCCCCCAATTTGGTGTCATTTGCAAATTTTGAAATTGTACTTCCGATTCCCAAGTCCAAATCATTTATGTAAATTGTGAACAACGGTGGTCCCAGCACTGATCCCTGTGGAACACAACTTCCTGCCTTTTGCGAGTCTGAGTCGTTACCCTTAACCCCTATTCTGTTTTCTGTTTTCATAGAATCATAGAAAATTTACGGCACAGAAGGAGGCCATTCAGCCCATCATGTCCACGCAGGCTGAGAAACGAACCACCCAGCCTAATCCCACTTTCCCGCATTTGGTCTCTAGCCCTGCAGGTCACGGCTCTTCAGGTGCACATCCAGGTATTTTTTAAATGAGATGAGGGTTTCTGCCTCTACCATCCTCTCAGGCAGTGAGTTCCAGACCCCCACCACCCTCTGGGTGAAAAAACTTTTCCTCATTTCCGCTCTAATCCTTCTACCAATCACTTTAAATCTGTGCCCCCTGGTTATTGACCCCTCTGCCAAGGGAAATAGGACCTTCCTATCCACTCTATCTAGGCCCCTCATAATTTTGTACATCTCAATCAAATCATCCCCCAGCCTCCTCTGTTCCAAGGAAAACAACCCCAGCCTATCCAATTTGTCATCATAGCTAAAATTCTCCAGTCCTGGCAACATCCTCATAAATTTCCTCTGCACCCTCTCGAGTGCAATTACATCCTTCCTGTAATGTGGTGACCAGAACTGTGTGCAGTACTCAAGCTGTGGCCTAACTAGTGTTTTATACATATGTTCCAGCATAACATCTGTGCCTCGGCTAATAAAGGAAAGCATTCCATATGCCTTCTTAACCACCTTGTCTACCTGTTCTGTGGATCTGTGGACAAGCACTCCAAGGTCCCTCACTTCCTCTACACCTCTCAGTATCCTCCCATTTATTGTGTATTCCCTTGCTTTGATTGCTCTCCCCAAATGCATTACCTCACACTTCTCCGGATTGAATTCCATTTGCCATTTTTCTGCCCATCTGACCAGTCCATTGACATCTTCCTGCAGTCTACAGCTTTCCTCCTCACTATCAACCAAATGACCTATCTTTGTGTCATCCGCAAATTTCTTAAACATGCCCTCTACATTTAAGTCCAAATTGTTAATATATACCACAAAAAGCAAAGGACCTAGTGCCGAGCTCTGTGGAACCCCACTGGAAACAGCCTTCCAGTCACAAAAACACCTGTCGACCATTACCCTTTGCTTCCTGCCACTGAGCCAATTTTGGATCCAATTTGCCTCATTCCCTTGGATCCCATGGGCCTTTACTGCCATGTGGGACCTTGTCAAAAGCCTTGATAAAATCCATGTACACTACATCAATTGCGCTACCCTCATCGATCCTCCTGGTCACCTCCTCGAAAAATTCAATCAAGTTAGTCAGACACGACCTCCTCTTAACAAATCCTTGATCAGTCTGTGCCTTTCTAAGTGACAGTTTATCCTGTCCCCCAGAATTGATTCCTCAGAATTGTTTTGTAGCCAGCTTTTTATTTTATTCATTCCTGGGATGTAGGAGTCACTGGCAAGGCCAGCATTTATTAACCATCCCTAGTTGCCACTTGAGAAGGTGGTGGTGAGGCGCCTTCTTGACAACTGAGTGGCTTGCTAGGCCATTTCAGGGGGCAGGTATGAATCAACCACATTGCTGTGGGTCTCGAGTCACATATAGGCCGGGTAAAGACAGCAGGTTTCCTTCCCTAAAGGACATCAGTGAACCAGATGGGTTTTTACAACAATTCAGTAGTTTCATTGTCACCATTACTGATACTAGTTTTTTATTCCAGATTTTTTTATTTTTTAATTAACTGAATTTAAATTCCCCAGCTGCCATGGTGGGATTTGAACTCATGTCTCTGGATTATTAGTCCAGGCCTCTGGATTACTAGTCCAGTAGCATAACCACTATGCTACCGTACCCGTACCCTTGCTATCCATTCTGCTACTATTCCCTGACTCCATGCGCTCAGGCCTTAGTCATGAGTCTAGTGCGGTACGTTGTCGAAGGCCATTTGAAAATCCAAATATATTACATCTACTGCATTACCCTTGTCTACCCTTTCTGTTACTTCTTCAAAGAATTCAATAAGATTGGTCAAGCATGACATTCCCTTCTGAAATCTGTGTTGACCACTTTTTTTTTGTTATCTAGATGTTTTTCGATTACATCTTTGAGTAAAGATTCCATAATCTTTCCTACCATTGACATTAAGCATTACAAAATATAAACAGCTGCTTTGAGACACTGACATTTGAGTCCTTCACCACCAGTCGGGTTTCTCCTCGGCCTTGTCCATGTTTGGCTCTCTTACTGTACATGTTGACTGTAGATGTGGCAGGTCGGCTATTATATAGTGAACATAGCCTTTGCTTCCAAAGTAGGGTGGTCCATCCTTTACCTTGTTTTTCATGTTTTATATATTTTAAAAAATCCAGTTATTTCACTACTCCAGAACAGGTTTCTCAGGGGTTTAGTATAATAGGAGGAGGCTATTCGGCCCATCGTGCCTGTGCCGGCTCTTTGAAAGAGCTATATGGTTAGTCCCACTGTCCTGCTCTTTCCCCATTGCCCTGTAAATTTTTTCCCTTCAAGTATTTATCCAATTCCCCTTTTGAAAGTTACTATTGAATATGCTTCCACCACCCTTTCAGGCAGTCATTCCAGATCATTACAACTCGCTGCCTAACAAAATGTTTCCTCATGTCGCCTCTGGCTCTTTTGCCGATCACCTTAAATCTGTGTCTTCTGGTTACCTACGCTTCTGCCATGGGAAATAATTTTTCCTTATTTACTCCATCAAAACCGTTCATGATTTTGAACACCTCTATCTAAAATGGTGGCTAAGGCAAACGTAGGTCCCTTAGAGGATGAGACCGGGAAATTAATGGTGGGAAACATGGAGATGGCAAAAATGCTGAACAAATATTTTGTTTCAGTCTTTACGGTAGAGGACACTAAGAATATCCCAACACTGGACAAACAGGGGGCTCTAGTGGGGGAGGAGCTAAATACGATTAAAATCACAAAGGAATTGGTACTCAGTAAATTAATGGGACTCAAGGCGGATAAATCCCCTGAACCTGATGGCTTACATCCTAGGGTCTTGAGAGAAGTGGCAGTAGGGATTGTGGATGCTTTGGTAATAATTTTCCAAAATTCTCTGGACTCGGCAAAGGTCCCGGCAAATTGGAAAACTGCTAATGTAACACCCTTATTTAAAAAGGGTATTAGGCAGAAGGCTGGAAATTATAGTTAGCCTAACATCTGTGGTGGGTAAAATTTTGGAGTCTAGTATTAAGGAGACAGTAGCGGAACATTTGGATAAACATAATTTAATAGGACAAAGTCAGCATGGCTTTATGAAGGGGAAGTCATGTCTGACAAATTTGCTTGAGTTCTTTGAGGACATAACGTACAGGGTAGATAAAGGGGAACCAGTGGACGTAGTGTATTTAGACTTCCAGAAGGCATTCGACAAGATGCCACATAAAAGATTATTGCTCAAGATAAAGAATCACTGGATTGGGGGTAATATTCTGGCATGGGTGGAGGATTGGTTATCTAACAGGAAGCAGAGAGTTGGGATAAATGGTTCATTCTCGGACTGGCAACCAGTAGCCGGTGGTGTTCCGCAGGGGTCAGTGCTGGGTCCCCAACTCTTCACAATCTATATTAACGATTTGGAGGAGGGGACCGAGTGTAACATATCAAAGTTTGTAGATTGATACAAAGATGGGAGGGAAAGTAGAGAGTGAGGAGGACATAAAAAACCTACAAGGGGATATAGACAGGCTGGGTGAGTGGGCGGAGATTTGGCAGATGCAATACAATATTGGAAAATGTGAGGTTATGCACTTTGGCAGGAAAAATCAGAGAGCAAGTTATTATCTTAATGGCGAAAAACTGGAAAGTACTGCAGTACAAAGGGATCTGGGGGTCCTAGTGCAAGAAAATCAAAAAGTTAGTATGCAGGTGCAGCAGGTAATCAAGAAGGCCAACGGAATGTTGGCTTTTATCGCTAGGGGGATAGAATATAAAAACAGGGAGGTATTGCTGCAGTTATATAAGGTATTGGTGAGACCGCACCTGGAATACTGCATACAGTTTTGGTGTCCATACTTAAGAAAAGACATACTTGCTCTCGAGGCAGTACAAAGAAGGTTCACTCGGTTAATCCCGGGGATGAGGGGGCGGACATATGAGGAGAGGTTGAGTAGATTGGGACTCTACTCATTGGAGTTCAGAAGAACGAGAGGCGATCTTATTGAAACATATAAGATTGTGAAGGGGCTTGATCGAGTGGATGCGGTAAGGATGTTCCCAAGGATGGGTGAAACTAGAACTAGGGGGCATTATCTTAGAATAAGGGGCTGCTCTTTCAAAACTGAGATGAGGAAAAATTTCTTCACTCAGAGGGTGGTGGGTCTGTGGAATTTGCTGCCCCAGGAAGCTGTGGAAGCTACATCATTAAATAAATTTAAAACAGAAATAGACAGTTTCCTAGAAGTAAAGGGAATTAGGGGTTACGGGGAGCGGGCAGGAAATTGGACATTAATTTAGATTTGAAGTTAGGATCAGATCAGCCATGGCGGAATGGCGGAGCAGGCTCGAGGGGCCGATTGGCCTACTCCTGCTCCTATTTCTTATGTTCTATCAAATCTCCTTCTCTGCTCCAACAAGAACAACCCCAGCTTCTCCAGTCTCTCCACACAACTGAAGTCCCTCATCCCTGGAACCATTCTAGTAAATCCCTTCTGCACCGTCTCTAAGGGTGACATTGTTCCTAAAATGCGGTGCCCAGAATTGAACACAATACTCCATCTGAGGCCTAACCAGTGTTTTATAAAGCTTTAGCATAACTTCTTTGCTCTTGCACTCTATGCCTTCATTAATAAAGCCAAGGATCCCATATGCTTTTTTAACAGCCTTCTCAACCTGCCCTGCTACCTTCAAAGATTTGTGTGTGTGCAACTGCAGGTCTCACTGTTCCTGCATCCAAATTGTACCATTTTGTTTATATTGCCTCTCCTCATTCTTGCTATCAAAATGTATCACTTCACACTTCTCTGTGTTAAATTTCATCTGACATGTGTCTGCCCATTTCACCAGTCTGTCTATGTCCTCCTGGAGTCTGTTATTATCCTCCACATTGTTTACTACATTTCCGAGTTTCGTATTAGCTGTAAACTTGGAAATTATACCCTTTATACCCAAGTCCAGATCATTAGTATATATCGAAAAGAGCAGTGGTCCTAATACTGACCCCTGGGGAACACCACTGTATACTTCCCTCCAGTCTGAAAAACAACTGTTCACCACTACTCTCTGCTTTCTGTCCCTTAGCCAATTTTGTATCCACGCTGCCACTGTCCCTTTAATCCCATGGGCTTTAATTTTGCTAACAAATCTATTATGTGGTACTTTATCAAATGCCTTTTGAAAGTCCATATACACAACATCAACCGTACTACCCTCATCAACCCTCTCTGTTACCTCATCAAAGAACTCAATCAAAGTTAGTCAAACACGATTTTCCTTTCACAAATCTGTGCTGACTTTCATTTTCCCCACCACTAACATTAGGCTGACTGGCCTGTAATTGTCGGGTTTATCCCTCTCCCCTTTTTTGAACAGGGGTGTAACATCTGCAATCCTCCAGTCCTCCGGCATCGTCCCCATATCTAAAGAGGATTGGAAGATTGTGACCAGAGCCTCCGTAATTTCCACCCTTACTTCTCTCAGTAACCGAGGATGCATCTCATCTGGACCAGGTGACTTTTCTACGTTGAGTACTGACAATCTTTTAAGTACCTCCTCTTTATTTATTTTTATCCTATCCAATATCGCTACTACTGCTTTACTGCTACTATGGCAGCATCCTCTTCTCTAGTGAAGATGGATGTGAACTATTCTTAGTGCCTCAGCCATGTCCTCTGCCGCCACAAGATCTCCTTTTTGGTCCCTTATCGGCCCCACCCTTCCTGTGACTACCCTTATACTATTTATACGTTTATAAAAGACTTTTGGGTTGCCTTTTGTGTTAGTCACTAATCTATTCTCGTACTCTCTCTTTTCTCCTCTTATTCCCTTTTTTAGATTCCTCTGTACTTTCTGTATTCAGCTTGATTCTCTACTGTATTATGAACCTCACATTTGTCATAAGTCTCCTTTTTCTGTTTTATTTTAATCTCTATATCTTTAGTCATCCAGGGAGCTCTAGCTTTAGTTAGTAACAATTGTCTATCAATAGATGAGAACTTACAAACAGCAAATCTTGGCACATTATGTACCAGGGCTGAACAGGTTAAATTATGAGTACAGATTGCATAAAGGTGGCTTGTATTCCTTGAGTTTAGAAGGTTGAGGGATGATCTAATTTAAAATGTTTATGGATTCAGCAGGGTAGATAGAGGGAAATTATTTCCTCTGCTGGGGAATCCAGAATGAGGAGGCATAACCTTGAAATTAAAGCCAGGCCATTAAGGAGTGAAATCAGGAAGCATGTTTTCACATTTTTCACAGGGTCGTGGAAATCTGGAACTCTCTCCCCCAAAGGGCTGTAGATGCTGGGGATCAAGTGAAACTTTCAAGACTGAGACTGGTAAGATTTTGGTTAGGTAAGGAATATGGAACCAAGATGGGTAAATGGGGTTGAGGTACAGATCAGCCATGATCTAATTGAATGGTAGAACAGACGGGAGGGGCCGCCTCCTGTTCCTATATTTCTGTGATTGGCCTGTTAAAAAGAAAAAGAAAATTCTGGGTCTCAGGCACAAATCCAGGCTGGCAGTTGTAGTCTGAGTACAAATCTTGAATTTAAAATGTTTCATCAATTTCACCTGAAGAGATAAAATATTTTAAATTCAGGACTTTTACTCAGAACCTCCCTCCAAATTTGAATAATGATAGAAAACACTATGAGGCTCCTAATGTGGTACTGGCACTGTGGCAGTGGGAGTGCTGCCCTTTGGATGCTGCACGCAGCTCTCACACAACGAGCTGACCTTGTGCTGTAATGCCACAATATTGCAATGACCGCCTTAAAGCTGTACTGCTACTAAGGGGTTGGAATGGCTGTAGCAAGACCAAGGCCAAGAAAATCATCCTTCCAGGATTCAGCTTTGGAGATCCTGTTAAAGGAGGCACTGAGACAAAGAGCATCATTTTTGGAGTGAGTAGTGTAACAACAACATGGATGGAGATCTCCCTTTCTCTCTGAATTCCTGGAAAAGGTCACAGCCTCACAACTACACTCCCAGCTCTCTCTGTTCAAAGTCTTCCGAATCAGGCATCCTGCCCACAACATTGACGCATTAATCAAAGTCACCAATAATATCTTATGTGAGTACAGCCACTCCATCAACCTCAACAGCTTCACTCCATGATCCATCTCCATGGCACTTTTCCCTCCTGGTTCTGCTCTTTACCAAAGACATTACATCGTCTCAAATGGTTTCTCCTCCCAGTCAGTTCTGGTGGACCCCAGGATTCCATCCTTGGCTTCCTCCTTAACATTTGGTGATGTTATCAGGAGGATGTGGTCAGCTGTTGTTTTTGACGTTAGTTGGGGGTGTTTTGGTGCCAGGAGAGGGGCGGAAACCTGATTGGAAGGATTCAAACAGGGAGTTGCAGGTGAGATGGCTGCAAATCTGGGAGGTGACGACACAATCAAGGAGTTTGGAAAGGAAACGGAAGTTGGAGATGAGGTGGTAATTTGCAAGAACAGAGGAGTCGAGGTGAGTTTTTTTGAAGGGGTTTTGTTGACCGCAGTTTTGAAAGGGACAGGGTCAATGCCGGAGGAAAAAGAACCATTTATAATTCCAGCTAGTATAGGAGGCAGGAAGGAAAGTTGGGCAGTCAGCAGTTTAGTGGGAATAGGGTGGAAGGCAAAGGGAAGGGGAAAGCAGCAGAAACAGCGGGTCTCTGTTTTGATGGCAAAGATATCCATGGGCTCCTTGCATTTGTTGTTACAGGTGAGGGTGGAAGGTATTGGGGAGAGAGATTTAAGGTCCTCTCATAAGGAGGACCCCCACCCCAACTTTTGCCTCCACACCCATTAACTCAATGGTCCTCTCATAAGAAGTCAAGGTGGATGGTTTTGACAGAGGAGAATGATCTGTTCGAGCTTGATGTGGTCCAGCCAGATCAGGCAACAGACGGTTAAGCTAGTAATGCTCAACTCTGACACCTCCCCCCGCTCCCCACCTCCAGAGTGGACCATTCTTTGCTGGTGTAGGAGTGTACGACACAGGGTGATGTGAAGTGCTGGTTGAGTCCGTACAATTCTCACCGGCTCCTCTCGGGTACCCGGGGCGGAAGAACATTCTTTTCAATACTTGCAGTAAGAAAGTAGACTGGAGTTTATAACACTGACCTGTTACAATGTAGGCCTGTGTGAAAACAACTGATTGAGTAAATAAGGAGATATGCAATGAAAATCGAAGGACACTCGCCATGGGCTTTGGGGAGGCTTCTGAATTCACCGTCTCCCACCCCAACTTTTGCCTCCACACCTATTAACTCAATGGTCCTCTCATAAAGAGTCAAAGGTCAAAGCTTTCGTAATCCTTCAGTCTGAAAATGTTGCCTCTTGTTTTGTGCAGATTTCTCCAGCAAGCAGATATGATACAGACATAAGCAAGAAAGAACTGTGAGCAGATGGGCTCTACAAAAATGCTTAGACAACAGCCATCTGATGTGAGTGTGTGAACATGCAGCAGGAGGAGCCTGGTATCTGGTACTGACCCAACACAGGTATCACCGTGATATAAGAACAGAAGAACATAAGAAATAGGAGCAGGAGTAGGCCAATCGGCCCCTCGAGCCTGCTCCGCCATTCAATAAGATCATGGCTGATCTGATCCTAACCTCAAATTTAAATTCATGTCCAATTTCCTGCCCGCTCCCCGTAACCCCTAATTCCCTTTACTTCTAGGAAACTGTCTATTTCTGTTTTGAATTTATTTAATGATGTAGCTTCCACAGCTTTCTGGGGCAGCAAATTCCACAGACCAACTACCCTCTGAGTGAAGAAGTTTCTCCTCATCTCAGTTTTGAAAGAGCAGCCCCTTATTCTAAGATTATGCCCCCTAGTTCTAGTTTCACCCATCCTTGGGAACATCCTTACCGCATCCACCCGATCAAGCCCCTTCACAATCTTATATGTTTCAATAAGATCGCCTCTCATTCTTCTGAACTCCAATGAGTAGAGTCCCAATCTACTCAACCTCTCTTCATATATCCAACCCCTCATCCCCGGGATTAACCGAGTGAACCTTCTTTGTACTGCCTCGAGAGCAAGTATGTCTTTTCTTAAGTATGGACACCAAAACTGTATGCAGTATTCCAGGTGCGGTCTCACCAATACCTTATATAACTGCAGCAATACCTCCCTGTTTTTATATTCTATCCCCCTAGCAATAAAAGCCAACATTCCGTTGGCCTTCTTGATCACCTGCTGCACCTGCATACTAACTTTTTGATTTTCTTGCACTAGGACCCCCAGATCCCTTCTCCAGATTCTCCAGACCCCATCACCTTCCCAGTACTGACAGAACCAGTAACTCTTCCAATGCTCCCAAACCCTGGGACTCCTTCCCCATAGTGTTCCGAGACTCCAGGAACCCAACAGTGCTCCCCGATCACGGGACATCTCTCCCAGTGCTACTAGACTCCAGGATCTATACTCATATCTAACACACTCCAAGACCTCCTCAGTGGTCCAGACTGTAGCACTCGCCCCAGGGGTACCATATCATAGGACCCCCCCCGCAACTCCCAGTGTGGACAGACTCCAGTAGTTCTCCCCAGTGCTCCCAAATCCTGGAACCTCACTCCACAGTGCTACCAGACTCAAGGAATCACCCAGTGAACCAAACCCCAAATGCCATCCCACAGAGCTACCAAAGTCCAGGCCCCCACTATAGTGCTATCAAGTCCCAGAACCACTTCCCAATGTGAAGTGAAATTGGTTCAAATGAAGTCCTATAAAATGAAATGGGGTCAAATGAAGTGAAATCGGGGCAAATGAATTCAACTGAAGTGAAATGGGGTCAAATTATGTCAAATGAAGTGAAATGGGGTGACTTGAAGCTCAGTGCCTTCCATAACTGTTGGAATATGGTTCCACCTCCAACATAACTATTTACATATTTAATTACAAAAAAACCTTCTCTGCCACCCTGAGCACTGATGTGGTCTTTCTCTCCCAGTTTGCCCGTAGTCTCAATGTGATGGAAAAAGTAACATAGAATCATAGAAGGTTACGGCATAGAAGGACGCCATTCGGCCCATCGTGTCTGTGCCGGCCAAAAAAGAGCTATCCAGCCTAATCCCACTTTCCAGCACTTGGTCCGTAGCCCTGTAGGTTACGGCACTTCAAGTGCACATCCAAATACTTTTTAAATGAGTTGAGGGTTTCTGCCTCTACCACCCTCTCAGGCAGTGAGTTCCAGACCCCCACCACCCTCTGGGTGAAAAAAATTCTCCTGAGCTCCCCTCTAATCCTTCTACCAATTACTTTAAATCTATGCCCCCTGGTCACTGACCCATCTGCTAAGGGAAATAGGTCCTCCCTATCCACTTTATCTAGTCCCCACATAATTTTATATACCTCAATTAAATCTCTCCTCAGCCTCCTTTGTTCCAAAGAAAATAACCCCAGCCTATCCAATCTTTTTTTAGACACAGATACAAACACCTCAATAAGAAAAAAGAGTCACACAGAAAAAGTGAGCAACACCACAGGACATCAAGACATTTACTAATGGACCTTCCACAAGGCCCATAGATAGGAACAGTACTTACTGAATCTTCCCAGGCAGTGGAGGGTTTCTCTGATAAAAGGGAATCCCTTGGATCTGCAAACTATTTGGGCTGCGCTGTACTGCCCCAATATGTGCTCGCTGAACCTGCATGAAAAAGGAATAAGACAGACTCAAACAACCACTTATATAGCAGCTTTAATGTAGAAAAATATCCCATTATGCTTCAGAGGTGCAATCAGACAAAAATGGCCACTAAGCCAAAGAAGGGGCTATCAGGATGGGTGGACCAAAGGCTCAGTCAATGAGGTAGGTCATGAGGATGGTCTTAGAAGGATGAGAAGGAGGTGGAGAGGTATAGGCAGGGAATTCAAGAGCGTGGGGCCTAGGCAGCTGAAGCATGACCACCAGTGGTACGGTGAAATGAGTGAAGGATGCACAAGCATCCAGGCTCAACAGATGGAGAGTTCAGTGGGGGCTGTAAGAGGAGGTTACAGGGCTGCTGGAGGTTACATAGAATTACATAGAATTTACATCACAGGAACAGGCCATTCAGCCCAACAGGTCCATGCCGGTGTTTATGCTCCACACGAGCCTCCTCCCTCCCTACTTCATCTAACCCTATCAGCATATCCTTCTATTACTTTCTCCCTCGTGTTTATCTAGCTTCCCCTTAAATGCATCTATGCTAGTCGCCTCAACTACTCCTTGTGATAGTGAGTTCCACATTCTCACCACTCTCTGGGTAAAGAAGTTTCTCCTGAATTCCCCAGTGGATTTATTAGTGACTATCTTATATTTATGGCCCCTAGTTCTGGTCTTCCCCACAAGTGGAAACATCTTCTCTACGTCTACCCTGTCAAACCCTTTCATTATCTTAAAGACCTCTATCAGGTCACCCCTCAGTCTTCTCTTTTCTAGTGAAAACAGCCCCAGCCTGCTCAATCTTTCCTGATAGGTATATCCTCTCAGTTCTGGTATCATCCTAGTAAATCTTTTTTGCACCTTCTCCAGTGCCTCTATATCCTTTTTATAATATGGAGACCAGAACTGTGCACAGTACTCCAAGTGAGGTCTAACCAAGGTTCTGTACAAGTTTAACATGACTTCCCTGCTTTTCAATTCTATCCCTCTAGAAATGAACCCCAGTGCTGGTTTGCTTTTTTTAAAAAAAAGTCTTATTAACCTGCGTCGCTACTTTTAGTGATTTGTGTTTCTGCACTTCCATGGGAACATAGGAAGATAGGAACAGGAGTAGGCCATTTAGCCCCTCGAGCCCGTTCCGCCATTCAATGAGATCATGGTGATCTGTGTCCTAACTCCATATACCTGCCTTAGCCCCATATCCCTTAACACCTTTGGTTAACAAAAATCTATCAATCTCAGATTTAAAATTAACAACTGAGCTAGCATCAACTGTTAAAATTGGATAGCCATGTGGTAAAGGATAGAACACTAGAGCCTGGTCTTTAGTTGCTTCCAAGCCTTTATTTACATAGATTCCCCTTTACACACACACCATACCCTAGCTAAGCTCTCCCATAGAGGGTTGTTTTTCAAACTGGAGGCCTGTGACCAGCGGTGTGCCTCAGGGATCGGTGCTGGGTCCGCTGTTATTTGTTATTTATATTAATGATTTGGATGAGAATTTAGGAGGCATGGTTAGTAAGTTTGCAGATGACACCAAGATTGGTGGCATTGTGGACAGTGAAGAAGGTTATCTAGGATTGCAACGGGATCTTGATAAATTGGGCCAGTGGGCCGATGAATGGCGGATGGAGTTTAATTTAGATAAATGTGAGGTGATGCATTTTGGTAGATCAAATCGGGCCAGGACCTACTCCATTAATGGTAGGGCGTTGGGGAGAGTTATAGAACAAAGAGATCTAGGAGTACAGGTTCATAGCTCCTTGAAAGTGGAGTCACAGGTGGATAGGGTGGTGAAGAAGGCATTCAGCATGCTTGGTTTCATTGGTCAGAACATTGAATACAGGAGTTGGGATGTCTTGTTGAAGTTGTACAAGACATTAGTAAGGCCACACTTGGAATACTGTGTACAGTTCTGGTCACCCTATTATAGAAAGGATATTATTAAACTAGAAAGAGTGCAGAAAAGATTTACTAGGATGCTACTGGGACTTGATGGTTTGACTTATAGGGAGAGGTTGGATAGGCTGAGACTTTTTTCCCTGGAGAGTAGGAGGTTTCGGGGTGATCTTATAGAAGTCAATAAAATAATGAGGGGCATAGATAAGGTCGATTGTCAAAATCTTTTCCCAAAGGTAGGGGAGTCTATAACGAGGGGGCATAGATTTAAGGTGAGAGGGGAGAGATACAAAAGGGTCCAGAAGGGCAATTTTTTCACTCAAAGGGTGGTGAGTGTCTGGAACGAGCTGCCAGAGGCAGTAGTAGAGGCGGGTACAATTTTGTCTTTTAAAAAGCATTTGGACAGTTACATGGGTAAGATGGGTATCGAGGGATATGGGCCAAGTGCAGGCAATTGGGACTAGCTTAGTGGTATAAACTGGGCGACATGGACATGTTGGGCCGAAGGGCCTGCTTCCATGTTGTAAACTTCTATGATTCTATAAAAAAATACAAGAGAGTCCCCAATTAATACCCACCACATGAATACAACTAACATTAATTGATATAAATCATACAATTAACATCAACTGCCGTTTGCGGAAGAGAATTCCAAACTTCTACCACCCTTTGTGCGTAGAAGTGTTTCCTAACTTCACTCCTAAAAGTCCTGGTTCTAATTTTTAGGCTATGTCCCCCTCGTCCTAGACTCCTCAACCAACAGAAATAGTTTCTCTCTATCTATCCTGTCAGTTCCCCTTAACATCTTGAAAACTTCCATCAAATCGCCCCTTAATCTTCTAAATTCCAGGGAATACAACCCTAGTTTGTGTAATCTCTCCTTGTAACTTAACCCTTGGAGTCCAGGTATCATTCTAGTAAATCTGCGCTGCACTCCCTCCAAGGCCAATATATCATTCCTAAGGTGTAGTGCCATGCTAGATCCCTCTGCTCCTCTAGCCCATTTAGGCTCTTATTATCCAAGCAGTATGTGGCCCCCTTATTCTTCCCACCAAAACATACTACCTCTCACTTACCTATACTGAAATTTGCCAATTATACACCCATTCTGCAAATTTATTAATTTCTCCCTGCATTTTGTTGCAGTCCTCCTGGGTATTAATTATGCCCCCCATTTGGTGTCATCCGCAAATTTTGAAATTGTACTTCCGATTCCCGAGTCCAAATCGTTGATGTAAATTTTGAACAACAGTGGTCCCAGCACCAATCCCTGTGGAACACCACTTCCCACCTTTTGCCAGCCTGAGTAGCTACCCTTAACCTCAACTCTCAGTTTTCTGTTTTGGAGCCAGCTTGCTATCCATTCTGCTACTTGTCCCCTGACTCCACATGCTCTGACCTTAGTCATGGGTCTACCTTATCGAAGGCCTTTTGAAAATCAGAGGTAGGATGGGATGAAGCTATGAAGGGATTTAAATATTTTAAATTTGAGATGTGGGGGCAGGGGAGCAAGGACAGGAGTGAAGAGTGAGTGGGACATGGAATGGTAGGATTTGAGCAGAGTTTTGAATTAGGATGCAGAATGAGAGGCTGGCCAGGTAAAAGGCATGGATAAGGGTTTCAACATCACATGGGCTGAGGTCGGGGTGGAGGTAGGCAATGTTACAGAGGTGGAAGCAGGTAGTCTTTGTGTTAGAGAGGATGTGGGGTCAGAAGCTCAACTTGGCGTTTAATCGGACACCGCAGTTGTGAACAGTCTGGTTCAACCTGAGACAGTGGTCTGGGAGGGGAATGGAATCAGTGCCAAGGGGACGGAGTTTCTGGCAGAGGCTGAAGACAATGGCTTTGGTCTTCCCAATACTTAGCTGGAAGAAATTGTGGCTCATCCAAGACTGGATGTTGGACAAGAAGTTTGACAACACAGAAGCAGTGAAGGGATTTAGAGAAGTGGTGGTGAGGCTGAGTTGGATGCCATCAGGGTACATGTGGAACATGACCTCAAGTCTGTGGATGATATCACCAGAATGCAGCATGTGGACGTGGAACAGCAGGGGACCAAGGATAAATCCATGGGGGAACTCGAGGTAACCAAGCATGTCCACGAAAAGAAGTCCCAATGTGCTGGACAACAGAGGAGAGGTATTGGAGGAGGTTGACCGGGTCAAACGCTGCAGAAAGGCTGAAGGGGGATAATGAACTATGATGACAGCCAGAGGATATCAGTTGTGACTTTAGCTAGAACCGCATTGCTGCAGTTGCGGCTGCCGCGAGTTGCAGGAAACACGGGCATGGATTTGGGAGGCAACATCTCATTTGAGTGCTGTGGGGAGGAAAGGGAGATTGGAGATGGGGCAATAGTTTGCAAAGACAGCAGAGTCAAGGGTGGGTTTTTGGAAGGTGGGTGATGATGGCGGTTTCAAAAGGAAGGGGGAGATAATCTAAGGAGAGAGAATCATTTACTATTTCGGAAAAATATTTCCCTCCTCCCCAATTTTCCTTTTCAGTCCTGAGAGTGCTGACTCGTGCTGGGGTACAATCCCATTGTCATCAGCATCCCTCAGTATCTGACCCATTACCTTTTGGGTTTTGTACTTGATACCTGTGATTATAAAACCTAGGGTCCTGTATGCTTCTTTAAGAAAAGCAGCTCTATCAACTTGACCTTCTACTTTTAAAGATTTGTGTATCTGAACCCTTAACTCTGTCTGCTCCTCAAATGTTTTACAATTTCCTCTCATTCTTTCTCCCAAATTATCACCTCACATTTCCCTGCATTAAATTTCATGAGATATCTCTGCCTCTTAAAGTCACTTACAATTCTCTATTTTTGTGTTGTTTGCAAATTTTGATATTATGCCCTATGCCTAGGTCCCGATGATTTATATGTTGGGAACAGCAGTAGCTCTAAGACTGACCCATGGGCGACATCACTGTTTACATCCCTCCAGTCCAAACAAATCCACATTAGCCACTGTTCCAGCATTCCAGGATCCAGCCATCAGGGTCTAATGCTCTTTCCACTTTGTTCACTACTACCTGGGCAGAAAAGTGGCAAATGGAATTCAATCCGGAGAAGTGTGAGGTAATGCATTTGGGGAAGGCAATCAAGACAAGGAAATACACAATAAATGACCATAAGAGATAGGAGCAGGAGTAGGCCATTCGGCCCCTCGAGCCTGCTCTGCCATTCAATGAGATCATGGCTGATCTGATTTTTACCTCAACTCCACTTTCCCGCCCTTTCCCCATATCCTTTGACTCCCTTGCTGATCAAAAGTTTGTCTAACTCGGCCTTGAATGTATTCAATGACTCAGCCTCCACAGCTTTTTGGGGTAAAGAATTCCAAAGATTCACGACCCTCTGGGAGAAGAGATTTCTCCTCATTTCCTTCTTAAACGGGCGACCCCTTATTCTGAGACTATGCCCCCTAGTTTTAAATGCCCCCATGAGGGGTTACATCCTCTCAGCATCTACCCTATCGAGTCCCCTCAGAATCCTGTATGTTTCAATAAGATCTCCTCTCATTCTTCTAAACTCCAATGAGTATTGACCCAACCTGTTCAACCTTTCCTCATAAGACAACCCTTCCATACCCGGAATCAACCTAGTGAACCTTCTCTGAACTGCTTCTAATGCAAGTATGTCCTTCCTTAAATAAGGGCACCAGAACTGTACGCAGTACTCCGGTCACACCAGCACCCTGTACAGTTGTAGCATGACTTCCCTGTTTTTATACTCCAACCCCCTAGAAATAAAGGCCAATATTCCATTTGCCTTCCGGATTACCTGCTGCACCTGTATGTTGACTTTTTGTGTTTCATGTACGAGGACACCCAGATCCCTCTGTACCGCAGCATTTTGTACTATTTCTCCATTCAAATAATATTTTGCTTTTTTATTTTCCTCCCAAAGTGGGATGACTTTTACATTTTCCCACATTATATTCCATCTGCCAAATTTTTGCCCATTCGCTTAACCTGTCAATATCCCTTTGCAGACACTTTGTGTCCTCATCGCAACTTGCTTTTCCACTAATCTTTGTATCATCAGCAAATTTGGCCACAAGACACTCTGTTCCTTCATTCAAGTCATTGATCGATATTGTAAATAGTTGAGGCCCCAGCACTGATCCCTGCAGCACCCCACTAGTTACAGATTGCCATTTTGAAAATGTTGTAAATGGGAGGATACTGAGAAGTGAAGAGGAACAGGGATACCTTGGAGTGCATGTCCACAGATCCCTGAAGGTAGCAGGACAGGTAGATAAGGTGGTTAAGAAGGCATACAGGATACTTTCCTTTATTAGCCAAGGCATAGAATATAAGAGCAGGGAGGTTATGCTAGAACTGCATAAGACACTAGTTAGGTCACAGCTAGAGAACTGCGTACAATTCTGGTCACCACAAGAGATGGAAAGATGCGATTGCACTAGAGAGGAGATTTACGAGGATGTTGCCAGGACTGAAGAATTTTAGCTACGAGGAAAGATTGGATAGGCTGGGGTTGTTTTCTTTGGAACAGAGGAGACTGTGGGGAAATTTAATTGAGGTCTAAAAAATTATGAGGGGCCTAGATAGAGTGGATAGGAAGGACCTATTTCCCTTATCAGAGAGGTCGATAACCAGGGGGCACAGATTTAAAGTGATTGGTAGAAGGATTAGAGGGGAGTTGAGGAGAATGTTTTTCACCCAGAGGGTGGCAGGGGTCAGGAACTCACCACCTGAAAGGCTATGGACCAAGAGCTGGAAAGTGGGATTAGGCTGGATAGCTCTTTTTTAGCTGGTACAGACACAATGGGCTGAATGGCCTCCTTCTGTGCCGTAAATTTCTATGATTATAGGTTCTTGACCCTTCCGTCAATGGGAACAGTTTCGCTCTGTCTGTTCTGTCTAGACCCTTCATGATTTTAAATACCTCTATCAAATCTCCTCTCAACCTTCTCTGTTCCAAAGAGAACAACCCCAGCTTCTCCAGTCTACCCAGGTAACTGAAGTTCCTCATCCCTGGAATCATTCTAGTAAATCTTTTCTGCACCCTAAGGCCTTCACATCTTTCCTAAAGTACAATGCCCAGAACTGGACACAATACTCCAGTTGTGGTCGAACCAGTGTGTTATAAAACATTCATCATGACTTCCTTGCTTTTGTATCACTGGGTGAAAAAATTTCTCCTCAACTCCCCTCTAATCCCTAGAGAGAAACTGTTCCCATTGGCAGAAGGGTCAAGAACCAGAGGACATAGATATAAGGTGACTGGCAAAAGAACCAAAGGTGACAGGAGGAAAAACTTTTTTAATGCAGCGAGTGGTTATGATCTGGAATGCACTGCCAGGGCGGGTAGTGGAGGCAGATTCGATTGCGGCCCTCAAAAGGGAACTGGATAAGTATTTGAAAGGAAAAAATTTGCAGGGCTACGGGGATAGGGCAGGGGAGTGGGACTAGCTGGATTGCTCTTGCATAGAGCTGGCACAGACTCGATGGACCGAATGGCCTCCTTTCGTGCTGTAACCTTTCTATGATTGGCTCTAGGTTTGTTATATGCCTCTTTTTGTGCCATATTTTAAATTTCTCTACTCATCCAAGAACCCCAAATGCCACGGAGTTTGACATCAACTGCATCAACATGAGGAGCACCAAAGGAAAGGCACTTTTTTGCCTGGGAGCATCAGCAAGGAAGCAGGGAGGGAAAAACATTAAGCATCAATCACTTTTTTTTTAAGAAAAGAGTAACCAAAGGGAACGGCCAAAGGTTCACACTGCAGGTTTGAAGGGCCAAGGTTCACACTGCAGGTTTGAAGGGCCAAGGTTCACACTGCAGGGTTGAACGGCCAAAGGTTCACACTGCAGGGTTGAACGGCCAAGGTTCACACTGCAGGGTTGAAGGGCCAAGGTTCACACTGCAGGGTTGAAGGGCCAAGGTTCACACTGCAGGGTTGAAGGGCCAAGGTTCACACTGCAAGGTTGAAGGGCCAAGGTTCACACTGCAGGGTTGAAGGGCCAAGGTTCACACTGCAGGGTTGAAGGGCCAAGGTTCACACTGCAGGGTTGAAGGGCCAAGGTTCACACTGCAGGGTTGAAGGGCCAAGGTTCACACTGCAGGGTTGAAGGGCCAAGGTTCACACTGCAGGGTTGAAGGGCCAAGGTTCACACTGCAGGGTTGAAGGGCCAAGGTTCACACTGCAGGGTTGAAGGGCCAAGGTTCACACTGCAGGGTTGAAGGGCCAAGGTCCACACTGCAGGGTTGAAGGGCCAAGGTTCACACTGCAGGGTTGAAGGGCCAAGGTTCACACTGCAGGGTTGAAGGGCCAAGGTTCACACTGCAGGGTGTTGCCATACTTTAAAAGAGTAAAAGAGAAGACATGGAAAATTAGGAAATTAGTTAGGTGTTGTCAAAAATTGTAGAAGGAAGGAGGGACAGGCATGTAAGGAGCTGATTACAGACTGGCACTGATGGAAGCCGAGAAGATGCTCGCAGACCTCCACTTTTTTAGAGATCTGCTACTGGTGTAAAGGGCCAAACAGCTTCTTTCTGCGCTGTGTAGGATACGGTGGTGTGGTGGTTATGTTACTGGACGAGTAATGCAGAGGCCTGGACCAATATTCAGGGAACAAGAATCCCACCATAGAAACATAGAAAATAGAAGCAGGAGTGGGCCATTCGGCCCTTCGAGCTTGCTCCGCCATTTAATATGATCATGGCTGATCCTCTATCTCAATACCATATTCCCGCTCTCTCCCCATACCTCTTGATGCCTTTTGTGTCCAGAAATCTATCTAGCTCCTTCTTAAATATATTCAGTGACTTGGTCTCCACAGCCTTCTGTGGTAGAGAATTCCACAGGTTCACCACCCTCTGAGTGAAGAAATTTCTCCTCATCTCAGTCCTAAATGTCCTACCCCGTATACTGAGACTGTGACCCCTTGTTCTAGACCCCCCAGCCAGGGGAAACATCCTCCCTACATCCAGTCTGTCCAGCCCTGTCAGAATTTTATACGTTTCAATGAGATCCCCTCTCATTCTTCTAAACTCGAGTGAATACAGTCCGAGTCGACACAAGCGTTAAACATAGAAATGTACGGGTTGTCTTGCTGCACCGAATCACCTGTCCTGACTACATCAAATTTTTTCTTTCCATAATAAATTCAAGTAGCTTGTTGTGTAAAACCAAACCCATAAAGAGATGTTACAACAATGCCAGCTCCTCGTTGGGTATGACTTCTTTTGCAAAGATCCAAGAAAAATAAACTGGCAAAACTAGAATTCCAGGGTGAAAGGAATTTTGTGTAGATTTTTAAAATTTATTTTCAGGATATGGGCATCGCTGGCAAGGTTGGCATTTATTGCCCATCCCCAATTGCCCTTGAGAAGTTGGTGGTGGGCTTTCTTCTTGAACCGCTGGAGTCCATGAGGTGAAGGTACTCCCACATTGCTGTTAGGTAGGGAGTTCCAGGATTTTGACCCAGCGGCAATGAAGGAACAACTATATATTTCCAAGTCAGGATGGTGTGTGACTTGGAAGGGAACATGGAGTTCCCATGTGCCTGCTGCCCTTGTCCTTCCAGGTGGTGGTGATGAACAGTGTTTTTAAAAGGTGGGAGGGGGATCAAGTGTTTCTACCTTGTCCTGTGTGGATATTCCTTTTCAGAGAAAGGACTAAATTAGATGGGACACCTGCCTAAATGGGAATTTGTAACATGTGTGAATGCTGGCCAAAGTCTACAAGATGTCTACTGAATTTGAATGCATTTGACTGAATGTATTTTACATTTGTCCGTGCTTGCCATTGTCTTACCTTCTGGGTATATATTTCAAACAATTTTAGCTATGAGGAAAGATTGGATTGGTTGGGGTTGTTTTCTTTGGAACCGAGGAGGCTAAGGGGAGATTTAATTTAGGTGTATAAAATTATGAATTATAGAGTGGATAGGAAGGACCTATTTCCCTTAGCAGAGAAGTCAATAACCAGGGGGCATAGATTTCAAGTAATTGGTAGAAGGATTAGAGGGGAGTTGAGGAGAATTTTTTTCACCCAGAGTGGGTTGGAGGTCTGGAACTCACTGCCTGAAAGGATGGTAGAGGCAGAAACCCTCATCACATTTAAAAAGTACTTGGATATGCACTTGAAGTGCCGTAACCTACAACGCATGGACCAGTAGCTGGAAAGTGGGATTAGGCTGGATAGCTCTTTTTCGGCCGGCACAGACACGATGGGCCGAATGGCCTCCTTCTGTGCTGTAAATTTCTATGAATCTATGAATCTCTTCTCATACGGCAGTCCTGCCATCCCAGGAATCAGTCTGGTGAACCTTCGCTGCTCTCCCTCTATGGCAAGTATATCCTTTCTTAGGTAAGATCAAAACTGCACACAATATTCCAGGTGTGGTCTCACCAAGGCCCTGTATAACTGCAGTAAGACATCCTTGCTCCTGTACTCAAATCCTCTTGCAATGAAGGCCAACATACCATTTGCCTTCCTAACTGCTTGCTGCACCTGCAAGGTGACTGGTGTACAAGGACACCCAGGTCCCTTTGTACATCAACATTTCTCAATCTATCACCATTTTAAATAATACTCTGCCTTTCTGTTTTCCTTCCGGAGTGGATAACTTCACATTTATCCACGTTCTTCTGCATCTGCCATGTATTTGCCCACTCATTCAACTTGTCCAAATCGCCTTGAAGCCTCTTTGCATCCTCCTCACAACTTACAATCCCACCTAGTTTTGTGTCGTCAGCAAACTTGGAAATATTACATTTGGTTCCCTCATCCAAATCATTGATATATATTGTGAATAGCTGGGGCCCAAGCACTGATCCCTGCAGTACCCCACTAGTCACTGCCTGCCACCCTGAAGAAGACCCATTTATTCCTACTCTCTGTTTCCTCTCTGTTAACCAATTTTCAATCCATGCCAGTATATTACCCCCAATCCCATGTGCTTTAATTTTGCACGCTAAATTCTTATGTGGGACTTTATCAAAGGCCTTCTGAAAATCCAAATAAACCACATCCACTGGTTCTCCCTTATCTATTCTACCAGTTACATCCTCAAAAAACTTCAGTAGGTTTGTCAAACATGATTTCCCTTTCATAAATCCATGTTGACTTTGTCTAATCTCGTTGATATTTTCTAAGTGTCCTGTTATCACATCCTTTATAATGGACTCTAGCATTTTAGGCTAACCAGTCTGTAGTTCCCTCTCTCCCTTTTCTCTCTCCCTCCTTTTTTAAATAGTGGGGTTACATTTGCCGCCCTCCAATCTGCAGGAATTGTTCCATAATCTAAAGAATTTTGGAAGATGACAACCGATGGGATCCACTATTTCTATGGCTACCTCGTTTAGTACTCTGGGATGCAGATTATCAGGCCCTGAGGATTTATCGGCTTTCAGTCCCATTAATTTCTCCAGCACTGTTTTTTTACGAATACTAATTTTCTTTAATTCCTCCTTCTCACTAGATTCTTGGTTCCCTAGAATTTCTGGGAAGTTATTTGTGTCCTCTTCTGTGAAGACAGAATGCTAAACTGCTCCCAATCCTCAGGCTTGCTACTTTTTCTGGCAACTTTATTTGACTCCTCTTTGGATCTAATACTATCCTTAATTTCTTTTGTTAGCCATGGTTGGGCCGCTTTTCCTTTTGTGTTTTTGCGCCAGAAAGAAATGTATAATTGTTGCAATTCATGCATTCGTTCCTTAAATGTTAGTCATTGCCTATCCACCGTCATGCCTTTTAATGAAGCTCCCCAATCTATCACAGCCAACTCACTCCTCCTACCTGCGTAGTTTCCTTTGTTTAGATTTAGGACCCTAGTTTCGGATTGGACTACTTCTCTTAATTAAGAATTCTATCATGTTATGGTCACTCTTCCCTAAAGGACCCTGCACATCAAGATTATTAATTAACCCCTTCTCATTGCACAATACCCAATCTAGGATAGCCTGTTACCTAGTTGGCTCCTCAAAGTACTGGTCTAAAAAACCATCTCGTACGCACTCCAGGAATTTATCCTCCACAGTATTATTGCTAATTTGGTTTGGCCAGTCTATATGTAGATTAAAATCACTCATGATTACTGTAGCACCCTCGTTACATGCATCTCTAATTTCCTGTTTGATGCCGTCCCCTACATTACCACTACTGTTTGGAGGTCTATAGACAACTCCCACCAATGTTTTCTGCCCCTTGGTGTTTCTTAACTTCACCCAGACTGATTCTACATCTTATTTTTGAGCCAATATCCTTTCTCACTATTGATCTGATTTCCTCCTTTACTAACAACGCCACCCCACCTCCTTTTCCTTTTTGCCTGTCCTTCCTAAATATTGAATACCCTTCGATATTCAGCTCCCAGCCTTGATCAACCTGCAGCCATGTCTCCGTAATTGCAATTATATCATATCCTTTACATCTATTTGTGCTGTTAATTCCTCTACCTTATTACGAATGCTTCGTGCATTCAGATACAGTGACTTTAGATTTGTCTTCTTAACATTTTTAGACATCTTAACATTTTTTGTACAATGGCCCTATTTGTCTTATTACCATGTTTTCTTACCCAGACCCTATTTGTTAATCCACACTTTTGTTTGTACGCTCTGACCCTTCCTGACACAATCCGGTTATCCTTACCCCAATCACTTTCCTGCACTGCTTCCTTGTCTTTTCTCTTTAGCATTCTGGATTTCTCTCCACCGGGACCCTCCCCACCTTTATTTAGTTTAAAGCCCTATCTACCTCCCCAGTTATTCGATTCGCTAGCACTCTGGTCCCAGCATGGTTCAGGTGTAGTCCGTCCAAACAGAACAGCTCTTTCTTTCCCCAGTACTGTGCCAGTGCCCCACGAATTGAAACCCACTTCTCCCACACCAATCTTTGAGCCACGCATTCATCTCCCTGATCCTATTGACCCTATGCCAATTTGCTTGTGGCTCAGGTAATAATCCAGAGATTATTGCCTTTATGGTTCTGCTTTTTAATTTAGTCCCTAGCTGCTCAAACTCTCTCAGCAGAACCTTTTTCTTAGTCCTACCTATGTCGTTGGTACCTACGTGGACCGCGACAACTGGATCCTCCCCCTCCCACTCCAAGTTCTTCTCCAGCCTGGAGGAGATATCCTTAACCCTTGCACCGGGTAGGCAACACAGCCTTCGGGACTCATGCTCCTGGCTGCAGAGAACAGTGTCTATCCCCCTAACTATACTGTCGCCTACTACAACTGCCTTCCTTTTTACTCCCCCCGCTTGAACGGCCTCCTGTACCACGGTGCCGTGGTCAGTTTGCTCGTCCTCCCTGAAGTCCTTGCACTTGTCCACAAGGGTTACAAGAACCTCGAATCTATTGGACAAGTGCAGGGACTGAGGCTCCTACAATACTATCTCCTGTATCCCCGTACCTGCCTCACTCGCAGTCACACCATGACAGTTTGTGAATTTGAATTCAGTTTAACAAAAAATCTTTAAAATAAAAAGCTGGTACCAGTAAAAGTGACCACGAAGCTGTCGGATTGTCATAAAATCTCAAGTGGTTCCTGAATGTCCTTTAGGATCCTTACCTCGTCTGGCCCAAATGTGATTCCAGTTGCACACCAACGTGGTTGACTCCTAACTGCCTTCTGAAGTTGCCCAGCAAGCCAATCAGTTGTACCAAATCGCTAGAAAGGAAAACAAGAATAAAACTGGACGGAACTCTCAACTGTGACCTAGGCATCGAATCAGGACACGACAAAGGACACACGGCCCAGTTGACCTGGAAAAGTCCTCCTCACTAACATATTGGGACTGGTGCCAAGGTTGGGGAGAATTGATCCGCAGACTAGTCAAAAATCATACCTATCAGTCAACCTTCCAGACTCCTCCATCACAATCCTTGGATATGTCCTGTCCTACCCACCAGAGGGGGGGGAAAGACAGTGGTACAGTTGGGTAGGAGTGGTCCTGGGAGTCCTCAACATTGACACCAGACCCCATGAAGTCTTATGGCTTCAGGTCAAACATGGACAAGGAAACCTCCTGCTGATTACCACCTACCGCCCTCCCTCAGCTGATGAATCAGTTCTCCTCAGTGTTGAAGAGCACTTTGAAGAAGCATGAAAGGTATCAAGGGCACAGAATATGGGTGGGGGACTTCAATGTCAATCACCAAGATTGGCTCGGTAGTACTACCACTGACCAAGCTGGCCGAGTCCTGAAGGACATAGGTGCAGGTGATGAGGGAACCAACATGAAGAAATAACCTACTTGACCACGTCCTTATAAATCTACCTGTTGCAGATGCATTTGTCCGTGACAGTATTGGTAGGAGTGACCAAGTCCCGTCTTCACACTGAAGACCATCCTCCATCGTGTCATGTGGCACGATCGACCCTGCTAAGTGGGATAGATTAAAAACAAACCAGGAAGCTCAAAACTGAGCATCTATGAGGCACTGTGGGCCATCAGCAGCAGGAGAATTATATACCACCACAATCTGTAACATCATGGCCTGGCATTTCCTTCACTCCTCCATCACCATAAAGTCAGAAGACCAACACTGATTCAATGAAGAATGTAGAAGAGAATGCACCAGGTGTACCTTAAAAAAATGAGGTGCCAAACTGGTGAAGCTACAAGACATGCAATGCTAAACAGCGGAAGCAGCGTGCTATAGACAGAGTGAAGCGATCCCACAGCCAATGGGTCAGCTTTGCAGTCCTGCCACATCCAGTCGTGAATGGTGGTGGACAATTAAACAACTAACGGGAGGAGGAGGCTCTGTGAACATCCCCATCCTCATCGATGGCGGAGTCCAGCACGTGAGTGAAAAAGACACGGCTGAAGCGTTCACAACCATCTTCAGCCAGAAAGGCTGTGCCCACAACATCCCGGTTGTAGTGCTGAAGACTTGTGTTCCAGAACTAGTCGCTCCTCTAGCTAAGCTGTTCCAGTACAGCTACAACACTGGCATCTACCCGACAATGTGGAAAATTGCCCAGGTATGTCCTGCTAATTACCGCCCCATCAGTCTACTCTCAATCATCAGCAAAGTGATGGAAGGAGTCATCAACAGTGCTATCAAGTGGCACTTACTCACCAATAACCTGCTCACCGATGCTCAGTTTGGGTTCCGCCAGGACCACTCGGCTCCAGACCTCAGTCCAGCCTTGGTCCAAACATGGGCACAAGAGCTGAATTCCAGAGGTGAGGTGAGAGTGACTGCCCTTAACATCATGGCAGCATTTGACCGAGTGTGGCACCAAGGAGACTCAGTAAAACTGGACAATGGGGATCAGAGAGAAACTCTTGTGACTATAGTCATACACAAAGAAAGATGGTTGTGATTGTCAGGGGCCAATCATCTCGGCCCCAGGACATCGCTGTAATTCCTCAGGGCAGCATCCTAGGCCCAACCATCTTCAGCTGCTCCATCGATGACCTTCCCTCCATCATAAGGTCAGTAGTGGGGCTGTTTGCTATTGATTACACAATGTTCAGTTCCATTCGCAATTCCTCAGATAATGAAGCAGCCCATGCCCACATGCAGCAAGACCTGGACAACATAAGTGGCAAGTAATATTTGTTCCACACAAGTGCCAGGCAATGACCAGCTTCAATAAGAGGAATCCTAACCACCTTGACGTTCAGTGACATTACCAGCACTGCGTCCTCCACCTTTAACATCCTGGGGGTCAACTGGACCAGCCACATAAATATCATGGTTACTTGAGCAGGTCAGAGGCTGGGTATTCTGCGGTGAGTGGCTCACCTCCTGACTCCTCAAAGCCTCTCCACCACCTACAAGGCACAAGTCAGCAGTGTGATGGAATACTCTTCATTTTCCTGAATGAGTGCAGCTGCAACAACACTCAAAGAAGCTCGACACCATCCACCTCTCAATCCTTGCCTTCCCTGCCCATTGGGGCTGCACAATGCCCAGACCCATACACTGCAGCCAATCGTGAGCTCAGTGGACCGGCTACCGGCTGTATGGCAAATATTCCTCTGGCTGATAGTAGGGACCCGTGTTAACTCGCCCTCAGGTTTTGCTTCTACATCGTACTATCCTAACTCCTGGTCCCCAAAGCTTGCAACTCAGCAACAGTGAGCAGTAGCCGTAAACCGTTCACACAAAATACTAGCAACAAAGTTTCAGGCACAGTTTTTCTTGCCTGTGAGGGTCTTTTGCAGGCAGTGTGGTCACCTGGAACTCCACCCTTTAGCTTTACCTCAGAGGCCGCCTGACCTGCCCTGTTTCCAGCATTTCCTCTTTTTAATTCTTAGCTTTCCCTCCGTTTTTTGTTAGTTTTATATGGAAGAAGGTGGGAGATGTTGGTGATGGAGAATGGAACACTTTCCATTCCAATCAGTGTCAGCATCAAACACTCTCAGGTTATGTACAGTATAGGTTGCTGCAAAGTTCTTTCTATCTGTCCCAACAATCGGTTAACCTAGGTCTGGGTGCCGTGTGATATTTTTCCGTTTACCAACCAGCCATCCTGCACACTCTCTGGTGAAACTGCCAATTGGGGCCAGGTGTGTACTGCGGCCCCATGCCCACTAGGAATTGGATTAAGACTTCCTATCATGACTCGGGATTTTTTGACCATTTTGCCACAGAAAGGATTTGGCAAAAGTTACCTTCAATGTTGGGTTTCTTAAAAGCGTAGTGTATTCACACAAGTTAAAAGAGGCTCTGAGACAACAGGTAGTTAAAATAGATGGTAAATAATAAGCAGTTTGTTAGACAGTCTCAGCAATCAAATAACACCCCATACCCATTACATTGGAAAGACTTTCACACCACTAGCTGTGAACAGGGCAGGGCAGGGACAGTCAGGGTTTTGGAATAGAATGCTGTGAGACAGATATGCAGCAGAGATTGAGAGATGCGGAAATTATGTTCCTTTAAATCAATTGTAAACAATTTTACAACACCAAGTTATAGTCCAGCAATTTTATTTTAAATTCACAAGCTTTCGGAGGCTTCCTCCTTCGTCAGGTAAATGTTCAGGAGCTCCTTGAAGCCTACGCATTTATACATATAGAACAATACATGGTGTTTACAGACTGCCCCTGCAACTGCCCGTTGCCAAGGCAATCACCGTGTTCAGACAGAGAGGTGTCACCTGCAGAACCCCCGAATACACATTCAACAAAAAAACAAACAGGAAAAAAAAAACAGAGAGAGGCAGAAACATCCGGAAGGCAGAGAAAGCCAGCAAATGACCCATTATATTAAAAACAGATAATATTTGTTCGCTGGTGGGGTAAGGTGTAGCGTGACATGAACCCAAGATCCCGGTTGAGGCCGTCCTCATGGGTGCGGAACTTGATGTCTGTGTCTAAATGCGCGATCTTCTTGGATTTCAAGAGAACAGCGTCCACGACACCACACAACCCTGCCACGGTAACCTCTGCAAGACATGCCAGATCATCGACACAGATACCACCATCACACGAGAGGACACCACCCACCAGGTGCATGGTTCATACTCCTGTGACTCGGCCAACGTTGTCTACCTCATACGTTGCAGGAAAGGATGCCCCAGAGCATGGTACATTGGCGAGACCATGCAGACGCTGCGACAACGGATGAACGGACACCGCGCAACAATCGCCAAACAGGAGGGTTCCCTCCCAGTCGGGGAACACTTCAGCAGTCATGGACATTCATCCACCGACCTTCGGGTAAGCGTACTCCAAGGCGGCCTTCGAGACACACGACAACGCAAAATCGTCGAGCAGAAATTGATAGCCAAGTTCCGCACCCATGAGGACGGCCTCAACCGGGATCTTGGGTTCATGTCACGCTACACGTTACCCCACCAGCGAACAAATGTTATCTGTTTTTAATATAATGGGTCATTTGCTGGCTTTCTCTGCCTTCCGGATGTCTCTGCCTCTCTCTGTTTTTTTTTTCCTGTTTGTTTTTTTGTTGAATGTGTATTCGGGGGTTCTGCAGGTGACACCTCTCTGTCTGAACACGGTGATTGCCTTGGCAACGGGCAGTTGCAGGGGCAGTCTGTAAACACCATGTATTGTTCTATATGTATAAATGCGTAGGCTTCAAGGAGCTCCTGAACATTTACCTGACGAAGGAGGAAGCCTCCGAAAGCTTGTGAATTTAAAATAAAATTGCTGGACTATAACTTGGTGTTGTAAAATTGTTTACAATTGTCAACCCCAGTCCATCACCGGCATCTCCACATCATGACTACCTTTAAATCAAGTAACCCACTAATCTGGCATGTCTTTTATTTTGTATTATTACACGAAGATAAGTTACACTGATTAAATTGAAGTGAGCCTGATCATAACTGCTGTTCTGTATGTTCACTTTACTGTGAAATAAAAGCAGCCTATCGATTTACACCGAGCTTCCTCTAATCAGTTGTTTGCTTGGTCTGCCTTCACAGAGACTGTAAAAGTGTCCGTGCGAAAGACACGAGTCACAAGGGGATACTATTGTTACACCCCTGGGCTACGCTATGTTATATTTAGATATAGGGCAGAGCGAGTCAATTCCCATAGAAGTGAGACGCTCAGACCATTTGATGGATGACTGACGCCATGGAACCCAAGAAGGGATCTACGGCAGACCCAAATTTTTAAACAGTGCCCAAACATCTGTCATGGTCACAACTGGAAGCCTCCTTTTCTGCACTCCTGGAGCAAGATCAAGAGACTCTGCCTGCATTTCCCTTTGCAGCCATTTGTGTGCACAGCAAAGAGCTTCATGGCAGCACAAAAATCAGTCTCTTCTGCCTGGCCGGGTTTTATGGATCCCCGTCAGTAAGTTTGGTGGCCTGCCATTTTCCTATGCGCAGGAAGCCTACTGAAATGAAGGAAGCAGCTTGCCTTGGACAATTTGGTGACAGCGCAGCCTCAGACTAGGCCCATAGACTAGACCCACCCCAAATTTGCTATTCTCTCAAAACTGGGATTGTAGAGTCTTTCTCCGATCTACCTATGCATCTCAGAGTGTGTATTAGTAAGGAACCAGGAGGAAAGAGGGCCCAAGTAAGAGAAAGAAACTACACTTAAAAAGCAAATTTAATCCAGATCGACCAGTATAAAGCTGAATTTTGCTCATTATTGCAAACAGGTTTCTTAGGTCAAAGGCCTTTCTCCGGGGACATTCCCAGCAATTTATCAGCCTCCACCCACCCCCTAACACCATGCGCTGTTGCTTCTCCTCCTCACCCACACTGTCCTTCCCCAATGGCCCACCTCTAGCTACAATATGGATGCTCACCTGCACAGGGGAACATCACTATGGACAAAGGTACCCCATTCTGAGGTGAGTGGGTTTGAGACATGCCGAGACTGCTGATCTCAGCCCGACCAGTATTTGGAGCACTACAACTGGCTTGACTGTCACTGGGCTAAGCAGGGGGGAAATTAGCCAGGGCTTCCACTTTTGAATGCTAACACTGATTTATGTGGCAATGGGATCAGGGTGTACGGTGATACCCCGCATGATTAAATGATCAGTCTCAGCCTACGATGTGAAGGATGGTTAATGGGCACAGTAGTAGAGGGATCTCAGTGTGAGTCGGTGGGTACAGAGGGATCCCAGTGAAGGTCCAGGGGGGGGGGCTCCCAGCGTGGGCCAGTGGGCACGGGGGGGGGGGGGGGGCTCCCAGCATGGGCCAGTGGGCACAGGGGGGCTCCCAGTGTGGGTCAGTGGGTACGGGGGGCTCCCAGTGTGGGTCAGTGGGTACGGGGGGCTCCCAGTGTGGGTCAGTGGGCACAGGGGGGCTCCCAGTGTGGGTCAGTGGGTACGGGGGGCTCCCAGTGTGGGTCAGTGGGTACGGGGGGCTCCCAGTGTGGGTCAGTGGGTACGGGGGGCTCCCAGTGTGGGTCAGTGGGTACGGGGGGCTCCCAGTGTGGGTCAGTGGGTACGGGGGGCTCCCAGTGTGGGTCAGTGGGTACGGGGGGCTCCCAGTGTGGGTCAGTGGGTACGGGAGCTCCCAGTGTGGGTCAGTGGGTACGGGGGGGCTCCCAGTGTGGGTCAGTGGGTACGGGGGGCTCCCAGTGTGGGTCAGTGGGTACGGGGGGCTCCCAGTGTGGGTCAGTGGGTACGGGGGGGCTCCCAGTGTGGGTCAGTGGGTACGGGGGGGCTCCCAGTGTGGGTCAGTGGGTACGGGAGCTCCCAGTGTGGGTCAGTGGGTACGGGAGCTCCCAGTGTGGGTCAGTGGGTACGGGAGCTCCCAGTGTGGGTCAGTGGGTACGGGAGCTCCCAGTGTGGGTCAGTGGGTACGGGGGGGCTCCCAGTGTGGGTCAGTGGGTACGGGGGGCTCCCAGTGTGGGTCAGTGGGTACGGGGGGCTCCCAGTGTGGGTCAGTGGGTACGGGGGGGCTCCCAGTGTGGGTCAGTGGGTACGGGGGGGCTCCCAGTGTGGGTCAGTGGGTACGGGGGGCTCCCAGTGTGGGTCAGTGGGTACGGGAGCTCCCAGTGTGGGTCAGTGGGTACGGGAGCTCCCAGTGTGGGTCAGTGGGTACGGGAGCTCCCAGTGTGGGTCAGTGGGTACGGGAGCTCCCAGTGTGGGTCAGTGGGTACAGGGGGCTCCCAGTGTGGGTCAGTGGGTACAGGGGGCTCCCAGTGTGGGTCAACGGGTACAGGAGCTCCCAGTGTGGGTCAGTGGGTACGGGGGGCTCCCAGTGTGGGTCAGTGGGTACAGGCGCTCCCAGTGTGGGTCAGTGGGTACAGGCGCTCCCAGTGTGGGTCAGTGGGTACGGGGGGCTCCCAGTGTGGGTCAGTGGGTACAGGAGCTCCCAGTGTGGGTCAGTGGGTACGGGGGGCTCCCAGTGTGGGTCAGTGGGTACAGGCGCTCCCAGTGTGGGTCAACGGGTACAGAGAGGAGAAAATGGGAAGGAAAATGAATTTGTGCAAACATACACGAAAAAACAGCTTAAAATTTACTCTCCACAGGGTCAGCAAACGACCTCCCTGCCCTGGTCAGTTTGCCCCTCCCACCTCCAACCATTCCCTGCGCTCCCTATGCCTCACCTCCACCCCGAGCACCCCAACCCAGTTCTGTTCAGTATTTTAAGTTGGAAGTAATAGGGTTTTCATGGCTCAGAGGATGTGTGTTTTTGCCAGTTGCTCTTCAGTCACTTTATACCAACTAGAAAATGATTATTTTTTTTATTATTTATAAATCAGAATCACAATACTTCTACATCATTTTAAGTTGATTGAATTTGAACATACAGGAAGAAGTAGACAGGGTGTTTCAGAAAGATGTACATGAGAATTGCAAGTTATAAACCAATGATGAAGTTGTAACTGTGCCCCTCACTGACTGTGTTGGCCGGGCACTGTGATAATGGAGATCTGACATTGGCTTCAGTTGTGGTGCCCAACAGGCATCTTTGCAAAAGCCCCAGCATAAAGTAGATTTTAAAGTAAGGACGTTACATTTCATCAACCTCTGAAGTCTACTCTCTCCCTTTTTCCAGACTTCAGGTCTTCTTCTGCCACACTCCATTCCTTGGTTGAGGCAGGCAGCACAAAAATGTCCAGGATCAAGCGTCCATCTCCTGACCTGCAGACGTCAGGGAGCTCTCGCCTTGTACTGTGACAGTTTATCCTGAGTATTCGGGGCCAGAAGAGTTTGTAGTATCATTTCACTGCATGTTAATTCTCTCCCTCCCCGATATTCTCCCCAACTTTCCTGAAGCCACTTACTCATGCTGGGATACAGTGAGAAGAACAAGGTGTTTCTCTGGTGAATATTCAGCTTACACGGTGTTAACTGTATCCATGTGATTTATATCAATTAGTGTTAATTGTATTCAGGTCGTGTGTATCAATTGGGGACTCTCTTGCATCCATTTTTATGAGAGCTTATCTCGGGTGTGGTGTGTGTGTGATGAGGAGCTCTGTGAATAAAGGCTTGGAAGCAACTGAAGACCAGGCTCTAGTATTCCATCCTTCACCACCGGGCTATCCAATTTATAACACACAGCGAGTACTGTTGGCCTATTAAACCATGGAGGCTTCACATCACAGCCCCATTCTGTCCTCAGCCAAAACCCACACAGATGCTGGAGGTGCAGTCACTCAGACCAATTGCAACAGGAGAGAACATTGATTTCAGCACTGAGCAGCGATCGAACGTGGGGCCCCTGGTGCATGTGGTAATGTTAGACGGGCAGGTCGCCCACCCCTGGGGTAGCTCAAGTCCATTTCAACAATTAACAGCGACACTAATAAGCCGGTCCTGCCCTTCATGGCTGTCTACTGACATTCCATTCTGCATCATATCAACCTTGTCCATACTAACCTGAGATTTTGTTAAATATGAGCTGAAAGCTGGCACTCGAACTTGTGATATCTGTGGCACCGGCTCAGGAGGCAAGAACAAATTCATAGGATCGGTTCCTGCATCATCGACTGAGGCCGTACTCCTCTCTTCATCTGCAGAACACACAGATTGAACAAAGATCAGTCCATCCCACTAAGGTTAAACACAGTACTCTCTGAGTGACTTGCTTCCAGATCTCTGCAAATACCACTCTATGCTCCGTGGGCCAGCAACCCCCTCCCTCATTTCTTCCCTCGATCACCATAGCCAATAATGGAAACTCAATGTACAGAAGGACATGAGTGTAAAGCTGTTCACTGGCAGAGTCAGTCTGCTGCCTCACCCATTAACAAGAAGCTTCCTTCAGTTTTCTCCCCTCATATCCTGACAGACCACTTGCTGAGAGACAGTACCACTGGTGCGAGACACCACCGGTGCAGGACACCACACCACTGAAGCGAGACACCACCGGTGCTAGACCAGCGTGGGACACCACCGCTGCTGGACACCACGGTACCTCACCTAAGTATGCAAAGCTGTGGAACACTACAGCCGAGTTCAATCTCAACCTCATCTGACAGCCGCACAGTGTACGTATCAGCAGCATTCACTCGATGTAGAGCAGCAGCGTGAACTTGATCCCCCCCCTCACTTCTCATGGAGGAGGCTCACAGCAATTTTAACGTCTCAGCTGTTGCACTGGTCAAGATGTGCAAACTGAGCACAGGCCTGGGGATAGAGTCTGGAATGCTCTGTATGGCTCAGTACTGCACAGGGAGTTCCTTTACCCATCAAGCCACTCGTCAAATCCACCCTGCTTTGTAATTTCATCCAGCTCATCAAGCAGTTTGTCACTGAAAATAAATCGCTCCACTCTGACTGAGTCCTTCAAACTCCAGCACTCAGCCACAGATGTGATTTTAGCCTTTTTGGTCGAGAAGGGAATATTGGGTTAATTGATATTATAATATTGTTATAAAATTAAATTTGGGCTCTAAGGGGTTAACCTCCAACAAGTGCTGGAGATGTGGATTAGGGCCAATCAGTGAGGAGGACTAGATAAAGTAACCAACAGAAGCATGTTTCTCACATACCATATCAGTTTGAGACAATGAACACCTGAAGAAATTTGTACATATAATGTTGGATTGGTTTCATTCATTGAGCAAACAAGGTTTCTGATCAAAGGGAGTAGCTTGATGGCAACTCATGGAGTTACAATCAAGTCTACAGCACAGAAACAGGCCATTCAGCCCAACTGGCCTGTGCTGGGTTCATGCTCCACAGGAGCATCCTCCCACTCCTCTTCATTTAACCTTATCAGCATATCCTTCTATTCCTTTCTCCCTCATGTGCTTTCCCCTTAAACGCATCTATGCTATTCGCCTCAACTACTCCTTGTGGTAGCGCATTCCACATTCTTACCATTCTTTTGGTAAAGAAGTTTCTCCTGAATTCACTATTGGATTTATTAGTGACTATCTTATGTTTATGACCTCTAGTTTTGGACTCCCGCACAAGTGGAAACATTTTCTCTACGTCTACCCTATCAAACCCTTTCATTATCTTAAACACCTCTATCAAGTCACCCCTCAGCCTTCTCTTTTCTAGAGAAAAGAGCCCCAGCCTGTTCAGCTTTCCTAATAAGAATATCCTCACACTTCTGGTATCATCCTTGTGAATCTTTTTTGCACCCTCTCCAATGCCTCTATATCCTTTCTATAAAATGGAGACCAGAATTGTGCAAGTGTGATCTAACCAAGGTCTATACAAGTTTAACATAACTTCATGAATTCTATCCCTCTAGAAATGAACCCATGTGATTGGTTCGCTTTGTTTATGGCCTTATTAACGTGCGTCACTACATTCAGTGATTTGTGTATCTGTATCCCGAGATTCCTTTGCTCCTCTACACGATTTAGGCTCTTATCCAAGCAGTATGCCGAATGGCCTCTTGTGCTGTCATTCTATGATGCTATGATACCACTATCTGGCCTCCTTATTCCTCCTACCAAAATGCATCACATCACACATCTACATTCATAGTATCATAGTAGTTACAGCATAGAAGGAGGCCATTCAGCCCATCGTGCCTGTGCCGGCACTTTGAAAGAGCTATCCAATTAGTCCCATTCCCCTGATTTTTTCCCATAGCCCTGTAATTTTTTTCCCTTCAACTATTTATACAATTCCCTTTTGAAAGTTACTATTGAATCTGTTTCTGCCACCCTTTCAGGCAGTGCATTCCAGATCGTTACAACTCGCTAAGTAAAAAAAAATGTTTCCTCAGGTCGCCTCTGGCTCTTTTGCCGATCACCTATATATACCTCACCAATAAATCTGTGTCCTCTGCTTAATGGCTCTTCTGCCACTGGAAACAGTTTCTCCTTATTTCCTGTGTCAAAACCGTTCATGATCTTGAACACCTCTATCAAATCTCCCCTTAACCTGTTCTAAGGAGAACAACCCCAGCTTCTCCAATCTCTCCACATAACTGAAGTCCCTCATCCCTGGTACCATTCTACTAAATCTCTTCTGCACCCTCTCTAAAGCTTTGACATCCTTCCTAAAGTATGGTGCCCAGAACTGGACAAAATACTCGAGCTGAGGCCTAACTAATGATTTATAAAGCTTTAGAATAACTTCCTTGCTTTTGTACTCTATGCCTCTATTAATAAAGCCCAGGATCCCATATGCTTTTTTAACAGCTTTCTCAACTTGTCGTGCCACCTCCAAAGATTTGTATACATACACCCCCAGGACTGTCTGTTCATCCACCCCCTTTAAAATGTTACCATTTGGTTTATATTGCCTATTTTCATTCTTCCTGCTACACTTCTCTGCGTTATATTTCATCCCGTGTCCTCCTGAAGTCTGTTACTATCCTCCACGTTGTTTACTACATTTCCGAGTTTTGTGTCATCTGCAAACTTTGAAATTATACCCCCACCCTTCCCTCACACAACCCCGATGCTCCCACCCCTCCACCACAAAAAGCAGACCTCAGAGTCCCCCCAACCAAAAATATATAGCTGAGGCTCATTAACCATTCCTGAGATCAAATTAAAAAGTTCTGTCAGTATTAGCAACTTGAGAAATATGCAGATTAATGCTCTTTATAACATTTAGCATAATGTGGCAATTCTGAGAATACTCTTTCCCTTTAATTTAAACCAAAAGTAACCTAAATGGCAGTAATAGGCCGACAGAGCTGGCATTTCTCAGGGATTTTTCGCCTAAAACAACAACTTGTATTTATAGAGCGCCTTTATCATAGAACAATGTTTCAAGGCGCATCACAGTAGCTTAATTAGACAGAATAGGAAGCTGAGCTAAAAAAGGAGCCATTAGGAGAGGTGACTGAGGTTGGTCAATGAGGTGGGCTCTGAGGACAGGGAGGTGGAGAGGGTTAGGGAGGGAATTCTAGAGCATGGGATCTAGCCAGCTGAAGGCACGGCTGCCAATGACGAAGTGAAGGGAGGGGGATGCATAAGGGGCAGAGTCGGAGGAATGCAGAGTTCTCAGATGGTTGTAGGGCTGGAGGAGGTTACAGAGATAGGGAGAGGAAAGGCATGGAGGGATTTAAACATGAGGATGAGAATTTTAAATTGGAGGCATCGGGGGACCGGGAGCCAACGTGGATCAATGAGGACAGGGGTATCATAGAAATCATAGAATCATAGAAAATTTACAGCACAGGAGGCCATTCGGCCCATCATGTCTGCGCCAGTCAAAAATGAGCTGCCCAGTCTCATCCCACTTTCCAGTACTTGGTCTGTAGCCTTGTAGGTTACGGCACTTCAAGTGCACATCCAAGTACTTTTTAAATGAGTTGAGGGTTTCTGCCTCTACCACCCTCTCAGGCAGTGAGTTCCAGACCCCCACCACCCTCTGGGTGAAAAAAATTCTCCTCAGTTCCCCTCTAATCCTTCTACCAATTTACCCCTGGTTATTGACCTCTCTGCTAAGGGAAATAGGTCCTTCCTATCCACGCTATCTAGGCCCCTCATCATTTTATCCATTTAATTAAATCACCCCTCAGCCTCCTCTGTTCCAAAGAAAACAACCCCAGCCTTTCCTCAAAGCTAAAATTCAACCCAATCTTTCCTCATAGCTAAAATTCTCCAGTCCTGGCAACATCCTCGTAAATCTCCTCTGTACCCTCTCTATGCAATTACATCTTTCCTGTAATGTGGCGACCAGAACTATGCCGTACTCAAGCTGTGGCTTAAATAGTGTTTTATACAGTTCTAGCATAACCTCCCTGCTTTTATATTCTATGCCTCAGCTAATAAAGGAAAGTATCCCGTATGCCTTATCTACCTGTCCGACTGTCTTCAGGATCTGTGGACATGCATTTCCTCTACACCTCTCAGTATCGTCCCATTTATTGTCTACTCCCTTGCCTTGTTTGCCCTCCCCAAATGCATTACCTCACTCTTATCTGGATTGAATTCCATTTTCCACTTTTCTGCCCACCTGACCTGTCCATTGATATCTTCCTGCAGTCTACAGCTTTCTTCCTCACTATCAACCACATGGCCAATTTTTGTATCATCTGCAAACCTCTTAACCATGCCCCCTACATTTAACTCCAAATCATTAATATATACCACAAAAAGCAAGAGACCCAGTACTGAGCCCTGCGGAACCCCACTGGAACAGCCTTCCAGTCAAAAAAATGCCCATCGACCATCACTCTTTGCTTCCTGCCACTGAGCCAATTTTGGATCCAACTTGCCACTCTCCCTTGGATCCCATGGGCTTGTACTTTTTTGACCAGTCTGCCATGTGGGACCTTGTCAAAAACCTTGCTAAAATCCATGTAGACTACATCAAAAGTACCACCATCATCAACCCTCCTTGTTACCTCCTCAAAAAATTCAATCAAGTTAATCAGACACGACCTTCCCTTAACAAATCCATGCTGACTGTCCCTGATTACTCCGTGCCTTTCTAAGTGACAGTTTATCCTGTCCCTCGGAATCGATTCTAATAATTTGCCCACAAATGAGGTTAGACTGAGTGGCGTGTAATTACTCGGTCTATCCCTCTCTCCCCTTTTAAACAACAGTACGTTAGCCGTCCTCCAGTCCTCCAGCACTACAGCTGTACCAGGGAGGATTGGAAAATGATGATCAGAGCCTCCGCTATTTCCTCCCTTGCTTCTTTTAACAGTCTGGGATACATTTCATCCGGGCCTGGTAATGAGTGAGTGGGACAGGATACAGAGAGCAGAGGTTTGGATGGTTTATGAAGGATTGGAGGTCGGTCAGGAGAGCATTAGAATAGGCGAGTCTGAAGGTGACAAAGGCATGGATGAGGGTTACAGCAGCAGATCAGCTGAGGCAGGATGGGCGATATTACAGAAGTGGAAAGAGCCGGTCTTGGTGATGATGAGGATATGGGGTCAGAAGCTCAGCTCAGAGTCAAATAGGATGCCGGAGTTATGAACACGCTGATTCAACCCGAAACAGGCTCATGGAAGAAGGATGGAATTAGTGGTGAGAGTACATAGTTTGTGGTGGGGCCAAAGGTGAAGGCTTCAGTCTTCCCAATGTTTAACTGGAGGAAATTGCAACTCTTCAAGATTGAATGTCAGATAAGCAGTCTGATAATTACTGGTGAGACAGTTCCATGAAGAATTGAATGTTTTTTATTTTAAATATTCCTCTTCTCTCCCAGCTCTTGCTGGGTAAAGGCTGCACCAGCACTGATCACCACCCAAAGGGCTATATTTCATGTCTGAGCAGTGCTGACATCTTATTCAATCGTCAGGGTATCACAAACACACACACAGACACACTTTCCACAAAAGACACTGGATTACAATCAGAAGCAGGAACACTTGGTGATTTATTCCCCTCCCCAGCCCAGAGATACCATGGCCACCTATAGCGCCTACCTGTTGCACTCGCCGAGATCAGAAAACTTAGCAGACAGCAGAGGCTGAATCTGAGATCCTCTGATCGGTGACGCTTAGTGCTCACTCGGCAGAACTTTGATTGATGAGTTAATTGAAAGCTGTACATAAATTTTTATAAAGCGATTTAAACAGCAGTAAATTCCAGATTTAGCATTTATCATAAATCTTCACATAGTAGCATACATGTCACAACTCAGAGTTACTGACACTGAAACTGACAATGTCACAGGAACAATCTTCATAATGTTCCACCACTAGTTCAGTCGCCGCTGTACCTGAAACATGTCCTTCCCAGTGCTTGCGGATCAGCTCCTCCATACAACCCAGGACCTCAAGCCACACCTCATCGAACAGCTCTGACACGATTGTATTCCTCCTGCAGTGACTTGGAGAGATTGGAGGCAGCCCCAGTCTGTTTTCATATTGCAAGGCAAGACCCAACTTCTTCTCACAGGAGTCATCTTCCCTGTGTGGACACATGGCACAAACCGTAAACACTGCAAATTAACACGCAAAGGAAAACACATTCTTTCGTAGTTACATCCAGAAAGCAGCAGAAATCTGAAACAATAACAAGGTAAGACTCCACGATAAAACTGCTGAAAATGTCTGTCAGTAATATCTCTTGATCAGATGACAGTCACCTCTGGCACTGTCTGTCCCTTGCATTTGTTAAGCTCGATTGGATCGTAGTGAACAACACTTTGGTGTTGGTATGAACCATTTAACCTCCCCATCCCCTGCCACCCTCCTCATAGTGTTCCAATGGGAAAAGCTACAGCCTGTGGAACTACACCTGAGAATCCTGTGTTCAATTTCTGCTCTGGATTAAGTTAGCTGATCTCAGCTGGGCACAACAATTTGCTTTAGTGCCGGGGTTAGGGAGGAGGTAGAAAATCACACAGAATTTCCCCTTCTTATTCCTATCCAATGACCTTTGCTGGACAGTACACTTGTGGACATCAGGCAGAACAGATCAGGCTCAGTTGCAATGCCTTTTACAGGTGAATATCCTGCCAGCATTCACTGTCCAGGCTCACACAGAATTCTCTCCACTTGCCTGGATGAGTGCAGCAAAAGTCAATGTCTTCACAAAAACGGCTAATGTCAATCCTGGCACAAAGGAAGATGGTAGTGGTTGTTGGAGGCCAATTATCTCAGCCCCAGGACATTGCTGCAGGAGTTCCTCAAGGCAGTGTCCTAGGCCCAACCATCTTCAGCTGCTTCATCAATGACCTTCCCTCCATCATAAGGTCAGAAATGGGGATGTTCGCTGATTGCACAGTGTGCAGCTCCATTCACAATTCCTCAGATAATGAAGCAGACCATGCCCACATGCAGCAAGACCTGGACAACATCTAGGTTTGGGCTGATAAGTGGCAAGTAACATTCGTGCCAGACAAGTGCCAGGCAATGACCATCTCCAACAAGAGAGAGTCTAACCGCCTACTCGTAACATTCAACGGCATTACCATCGCCGAATTGCCCACCATCAACATCCTGGGGGTCACCATTGACCAGAAACTGAACTGGACCAGTCATATAAATACTGTGGCTACAAGAGCAGGTCAGAGGCTGGGTATTCTGCGGCGAGTGACTCACCTCCTGACTCCCCAAAGCCTCTCCACCATCTACAAGACACAAGTCAGGAGTGTGATGGAATTCTCTCCACTTGTCTGGATGAGTGCAGCTCCAACAACGCTCAAGAAGCTCGACACCATCCAGGATAAAGCAGCCCGCTTGATTGGTACCCCATTCACCTAATTAAACATTCACTCTCTCCAACACCTGTGCACTGTGGCTGCAGTGAATATTATCTACAGGATGCACTGCAGCAACTCACCAAGGTTTCTTCGGCAGCACCTCACAAACCCACAGCCTTCACCACCCAGAAGGACAAGGGCAGCAGGCACATGGGAACACCACCACCCACACGTTACCCTCCAAGTCACACACCACTTGGAAATATATTGCCGTTCCTTCAATGCCACTGGGTTAAAATCCTGGAACTCCCTACCTAACAGCATTGTGGGAGCACCTTCACCACACAGACTGAGCAGTTTAAGAAGGCGGCCCATCACCACCTTCTCAAGGGCAACTAGGAACAGGCGATAAATGCCAACCTTGCCAGCGATGCCCAAATCACCAGAATGTCCAAAAAAAGGACATGTGAAAAGTGAAAATTAGGAGAACAAAATGCTTTTTGAACAAGTGCTGCACACGCAATATAATCGGCACATTCCACCTGGGCTGGCCATAGGTCCTTCATTTATACAACGCTTTTTATAGTTTGTAACACGTTTCCATAAATGGTCACTTGTGTTATGTCACTGCTCATGCTAGAATATTTGCAAAAATGCATCAATAGTTGCTCACAGAAAGAGAAATGGGACAGCCCGGTCAGAAACATGCAGGAATCTGAAAGAAGTCAAACAATACACAACAGGTTTGGAGTATACAAGAGAGGCACCATTTTATGGCTTTACTTTATTTTTCCCCTCGTTCTGGTTTGTGGAGCTATGTAAAACCCTATTGGGTTATCTACATTTGCAAAATAATCCTAGGGCAAAGTGCCCATACCACCCCAGATCCCGTGCAGAAAGGGGGCTGAAGTCCAAGCCCGAGATGCCCAGTGTGCTGTCGTCCGGATGGTTGAGTTGGATCTTGTACTGACAAAGCCTCAAGTTAGCAACAGGAACGGTGAGTTTTTGAATTGTCCCTAACGCATTTAATGGGAAACATTAAGACAGCTTGTGATGGTTACCATGAGTTCAGTTAATCATCTTTCAGGATTCCACTACTTACTTAGTGCATAAATGCACTGGCTGGTGTGATACTGAGCCAAATAGACCAGGAGGCTCCAGTTCAGGCACTGGTGTGTGCTGAATTAGCTGATACCAACTGATGAAGTGCTATAACTGTGAGGGAGAAGGAAAATCTTCAGTGATTCCCCCTCTTGACTGCCATCCACCGACCCCCGCTGAAAACTGTATAAAAAATGAGCAAAGGCACCAATGGGCTCAGCTGTGACACCTTTCATAGTCGGACAGGATGACACAAGTGAACTGCAGGGTTGGATGGAATTATACCCTAGCAAGAGTCAGCATGAATTTAGTTAAGAGAGCTGAGTGCAATACCTGGTGATCTGCGAGCAGATAATAAGAGTAGCAGAAACGAACAGCACAAAGATGCAGCATTCTTGAAATTCACAGCTGTTGAGACACTGCCATTCCAGAAAAAGAAATTGCTCAGAGGGAAAAGCTGATAACAGAAATACATCACCGGAAATATAATAGTTCCACAGGGCTGCACTGGGGAACAGTTCCACGGGCACTGACTCCCACCGGGGGACAGTTCCACGGGCACTGACTCCCACCGGGGGACAGTTCCACGGGCACTGACTCCCACCGGGGGACAGTTCCACGGGCACTGACTCCCACCGGGGGACAGTTCCACGGGCACTGACTCCCACCGGGGGACAGTTCCACGGGCACTGACTCCCACCGGGGGACAGTTCCACGGGCACTGACTCCCACCGGGGGACAGTTCCACGGGCACTGACTCCCACCGGGGGACAGTTCCACGGGCACTGACTCCCACCGGGGGACAGTTCCACGGGCACTGACTCCCACCGGGGGACAGTTCCACGGGCACTGACTCCCACCGGGGGACAGTTCCACGGGCACTGACTCCCACCGGGGGACAGTTCCACGGGCACTGACTCCCACCGGGGGACAGTTCCACGGGCACTGACTCCCACCGGGGGACAGTTCCACGGGCACTGACTCCCACCGGGGGACAGTTCCACGGGCACTGACTCTCACCGGGGGACAGTTCCACGGGCACTGAATCTCACCGGGGGACAGTTCCACGGGCACTGAATCTCACCGGGGGACAGTTCCACTGATGGTGGCAGATTCAAGAGTAAGGGGAGCAGGCAGTCAGTTCTACAACTGTAAATATGAATCTCGAATGGTGTGCTGGTTCCGAGATGGCAGGATGGGATGTAAAAAGAGAATATTGAAACTCTTCGAGAAGGAGGGCGAAACTGGCCTGAAGTTGTAGTTCGGGTTGAACCAATGATGTAGTGAATAATAGGATTCAATTCCTGCAAAAACAGTTCCAGAAATTAGGAAGTAGTTTAAGAAGCAGCACTTTCAAGGGTGGTAACCTCAGGATTACTACAAGTGCTATACACTAGCCCGTACAGGAGCAGCTAGATTAGGGAGGTAAGTATGTAGCTGGAGTTGTGGAATTATTCAGATTCTGAAACTATGTTCGGGGCAGGACTGAGCTATACCAGTGGGCCAGTCTATACCTGATTAGAGCTAGGACCAATATCACTGCAGGGAGAATAACTCAAACTAACATAGCAGGGGATGGGAAAATCAGAGGGCGGCATAAGCAGTTTGGAAGGGCATGTAAGCTTTAGGCATACAGATAACAAGGAGGTAAAATGAGAGCCAATTTCAGTGATTTGAGAAGGGATCTAGCACAGGTGGACTGGAAACAAAGACTGGTCAAGAAAACAGTAAATAAGCACTGGCAGGCCTTCAGATAGTTCGGTTACAAACCAAGCACATTCTCATCAGGAGGAAAGATGGGGCCTCCAAAGCTAGAGCTCCCTGGATGACAAAGGAAACAGAGATTAAAACAAGACAGAAAACGGAGGTTTATGGCAAATGTCAGGTACAGAATACAATGGAAAACCAGGCAGAATACAGAGAAAGCAGGAGGAAATTGAAAAAAAAAATAAGAAGGGCAAAGGGAGAATGTGAGAAAAGATTAGCGGGTAACATAAAAGGGAACCGAAAAATCTTTTATCAACATATAAAAAGTAAAAGGAAAAGGGATAGGGACTTCTTGTGGAGGCAGAGGGCATGACTGAGGTACTGAATGAGAACTTTGCATCTGTCTTCACAAAAGAGGATGAAGTTAATGTTGCAGTAGAGGAGGAGGGAGTTGAGATATTGCATGGGATAAAAATAGATCGAGAGGAGATGCTAAATAGGTTGGCATCACTCAAAGTTAACAAGTCACCCGGTCCAGATGGGACGTATCCTAGGTTGCTGAGGGAAGCAAAGGTGGAGATAGAAGAAGCTCTGACCACAATCTTTCAATCCACCTTCAATATGGGAATGGTGCGGGAGGACTGGAGGATTGAAAATGTTACATCCCTGTTCAAAAAGGGGAGAGGGATAAACTTGGTAACTACAGGCTAATCAGTCTAACGTCAGTGGTGGAAAAACTTCTAGAGACCATTGTCAAGGACAAAATTAATTCTCACTCAGTCTGGCGTGAATGTTACTTGCCACTTATCAGCCTAAGCCTGCACATTGTCCAGGTCTTGCTGCACACAGGCACGGACTGCTTCATTATCTGAGGGGTTGCGAATGGAGCTGAACACTGTGCAATCATCAGCGAACATCCCATTTCTGACCTTATGATGGAGGGAAGGTCATTGATGAAGCAGCTGAAGATGGTTGGGCCTTGGACACTGCCCTGAGGAACTCCTGCAGCAATGTCCTGGGGCTGAGATGATTGGCCTCCAACAACCACTACCATCTTCCTTTGTGCTAGGTATGACTCCAGCCACTGGAGTGTTTTCCCCTGCTTCCCATTGACTTCAATTTTACTAGGGCTGCTTGATACTACATTTGGTTAAATGCTGCCTTGATGTCAAGAGCAGTCACTCTCACCTCACCTCTGGAATTCAGCTCTTTTGTCCATGTTTGGACCAAGGCTGTAATGAGGTCTGGAGCCGAGTGCTCGTGGCAGAACCCAAACTGAGCATCGGTGAGCAGGTTATTGGTGAGTAAGTGCCGCTTGATAGCACTGTCGACGATACCTCCTATCACTTTGCTGATGATCAAGAGTAGACTGATGGGGCGGTAATTGGCCGGATTGGATTTGTCCTGCTTTTTGTGGACAGGACATACTTGGGCAATTTTCCACTTTGTCGGGTAGATGCTAGTGTTGTAGCTGTACTAACAGCTTGGCTAGAGGCGCGGCTAGTTCTGGAGCACAAGTCTTCAGCACTACAGCCGGGATGTGGTCAGGGCCCATAGTCTTTGCTGTATCCAGTGCACTCAGCCATTACTTGATATCACGTGGAGTGAATCGAATTGGCTTCTGTGATGCTGGGGATATCGGGAGGAGGCCGAGATGGATCATCCACTCGGCACTTCTGGCTGAAGATGGTTGCAAACGCTTCAGCCTTGTCTTTTCTACTCACGTGCTGGACTCTACCATCATTGAGGATGGGGATGTTTACAGAGCCTTCTCCTCCCGTTAGTTATTTAATTGTCCACCACCATTCACGGCTTGATGTGGCAGGACTGCAGAGCTTTGATATGATCCGTTGGTTGTGGGATCGCTTAGCTCTGTCTATAGCATGCTGCTTCCGCTGTTTAGCATGCATGTAGTCCTGTGTGGTAGCTTCACCAGGCTGGCACCTCATTTTTAGATATGCCTGGTGCTACTCCTGGCATGCTCTTCTACACTCCTCACTGAATCAGGGTTGATCTCGTGGCTTGATTGTAATGGCAGATTGAGGGTTATACCGGGCCATCAGGTAACAGATTGTAATGAAATACAATTCTGCTGCTGCTGATGGCCCAAAGCGCCTCATGGACGGCACATAAAAGGTTGTTACACAAGGTAAGGGCTCATGGGGTTGGGAGTAATATATTAGCACGGATAGAGGATTGGTTAAAGAACAGAAAACAAAGAGTAGGGATTAAACGGGTCATTTTCAAGTTGGCAGGCTGTAACTAGTTGGGTGCTTGGGCCTCAGCTATTTACAATCTATATTAATGACTTAGATGAAGGGACCGAGTGTAATGTATCCAAGTTTGCTGACGATACAAAGCTAGGTGGGAAAGTAATCTGTGAGGAGGACACAAAGAGACTGCAAAGGGATATAGACAGATGAAGTAAGTGGGCAAGAAGGTGGCAGATGGAGTATAAAGTGGGGAAATGTGAGGTTATTCACTTTGGTAGGAAGAATAGAAAAACAGAATATTTTTTAAATGGTGAGAAACTATTAAATGTTGATGTTCAGAAAGATTTGGATGTCCTTGTACAAGAAACACAAAAGTTAACATGCAGGTACAGCAAGCAATTAGGAAAGAAAATGGCATGTTGGCCTTATTGCAAGGGGGTTGGAGTACAAGAGTAAGGAAGTCTTACTACAGTTGTACAGGGCTTTAGTGAGACCTCATCTGGAATATTGCGTACAGTTTTGGTCTCCTTATCTAAGGAAGGATATACTTGCCTTGGAGGCAGTACAACGAAGGTTCACTAGATTAATTCCTGGGAGGAAAAGTTGAGTGGAATGGGCCTATTCTCTCTGGAGTTTAGAAGAATGAGAGGTGATCTAATTGAAACATACAAAATTCTGAGGGGGCTTAATACAAAATTGGCTAGGGGACAGAAAGCAGAGAGTAGTTGTGAACGGTTGTTTTTCAGACTGGAGGGAAGTATACAGTGGTGTTCCCCAGGGGTCAGTTTTAGGACCACTGCACTTTTTGATATATATTAATGGGTATACAGAATATAATTTCTAAGTTTGCAGATGACACAAAACTCAGAAATGTAATAAACAATGTGGAGGATAGTAACAGACTCCAGGAGGACATAGACAGACTGGTGAAATGGGCAGACACATGGCAGATGAAATTTAATGCAGAGAAGTGTGAAGTGATACATTTTGGTAGGAAAAATGAGGAGAGGCAATATAAACTAAATGGTACAATTTTAAAGGGGGTGCAGGAACCGAGAGACCTGGAGGTGCACATACACAAATCTTTGAAGGTGGAAGAAGTACAAGTTGAGAAGGTTGTTAAAAAAGCATACGGGATCCTGGGCTTTACTTAGAGGCATAGAGTACAAAAGCAAGAAAGTTATGCTCAACCTTTATAAAACACTGGTTAGGCCTCAGCTGGAGTATTGTGTTCAATTCTGGGCACCATCCTTTAGGAAGGATGTCAAGGCCTTAGAGAGGGTGCAAAAGAGATTTACCAGAATAGTACTAGGGATGAGGGACTTCAGTTATGTGGAGAGACTGGAGAATCTGGGGTTATTCTCATTAGAACAGAGAAGGTTAAGGGGAGGTTTGATGGAGGTGTTCAAAAACATGAACGGTTTTGATAGAGTAAATAAGGAAAAACTGTTTCCAGAGGCAGAAGGGTCAGAGGACACAGATCTAAGCGATCGGCAGAAGAGCCAGAGGCAACATGAGGGAACATTTTTTTACGCAGCGAGTTATAATGATCTGGAATGCGCTGCCTGAAAGGTTGGTGGAAGCAGATTCAACAGTAACTATCAAAATGGAATTGGATAAATACTTGAAGGGAAAAAATTTATAGGGCTATGGGGAAAGAGCAGGGGATTGGGACTAACCAGATAGCTCTTTCAAAGAGCCGGCACAGGCATGATGGACCGAATGGCCTCCTCCTGTGTTATACCTACTTTGATACTATTAACTTGGATAAGTAATTGGCTACGGGATAGGAGGCAAAGTAGTTGTGAACGGATGTTTTTTGAACTGGAGAGAAATATGCAGCGGGGTCATCCAGAGGTTGGTATTAGGACCATTGCTTTTCTTGTGTTAAATATAAATGATGTGGAGATGCCGGTGATGGACTGGGGTTGACAATTGTAAACAATTTTACAACACCAAGTTATAGTCCAACAATTTTATTTGAAAATCACAAGCTTTCGGAGGCTTCCTCCTTCCTCAGGTGAATGTGGAAATGAAATCCTGGATTTCATTTCCACATTCACCTGAGGAAGGAGGAAGCCTCTGAAAGCTTGTGATTTTCAAATAAAATTGTTGGACTATAACTTGGTGTTGTAAAATTGTTTACAATTAAATATAAATGATCTGGACTTGGGTACAGGGAGTACAATTTTGAAGTTTGCAGATGATACAAAACTTGGCAACAGTCAATAGTGAGGAGGATAGCAGCAGACTTCAGGGGGATATAGACAGACTGGTGAAATGGGCAGACACATGGCAGATGCAATTTAATGCGGATAAGTGTGAAGTGATGCACTTTGGGAGGAACAACATGGAGAGGCAGTATAATCTAAATGGTAATATTTTGAGGTGGGACCTGGGAGTAAATATTCACAAATCTTTGAAGGTGGCAAAGCAAGTTGATAAGACGGTTAAGAAAGTGGATGGGATACTTGGCTTTGTAAATAGGGGCATTGAATACAAAAACAAGGAAGTTTATGCTAAACCTTTACAAATCACTGGTTAGGCTTCAGCTAGAGTATTGTGTACAATTCTGGGCACCGCACTTTAGGAAGGATGTCAGGGCCTTGGAGAGAGTGCAGAGGAAGTTTACCAGGATGGTACCTGGGATGAGAGACTTCAGTTATGTGGCGAGATTGGAGAAGTTGGGATTGTTCTCCTTAGAGCAGAGAAGGTTTAGGGGAGATTTAATAGAGGTATTCAAAATTATGAGGGGTTTTGATAGAGCAATTAGGGAGAAACTGTTTCCTCTGGCAAGTGGGTCAGTAACCAGGGGTCATAGATTTAAAATAATTGGCAAAAGAACTAAAGGGGAAATGAGGAGAAATTTTTTCACGCAGAGGGTTGTTAAGATCTGGATCGCACTATCTGAAAGGGTGGTGGAAGCAGATGCCATAGGAACTTTCAAAAGGCAATTGGACACGTACTTGAAGATGGACTAATTTGCAGGGTTATGGGGAAGAAGCTGGGGTGTGGGACTAAATTGGACAGCTCTTTCAAAGAGCCTGCACAGGCAGGATGGGCCAATGGCCTCCTTCTGTGCTGTAAGATTCTATGATTCTATGAATGACTGAATGAAGATAGTAAAAAATAAAAATGCACTAATTGGAAAATATTGCCAAACCAAGGGAATCCAAACTAAAATACACTAATGCACATTGGATTTGGATCTGCTTGGAGACCAGACACCAGTAGTATCCCACACGGATTGGTGTGGGAACCATTGCTGTTTACTATTTTTATTAATGGTCTAGATGGAGGTGTTGGGGGAATGAGCTGCAAGTTTGCAAATGATTCTAAGATACGTGCGAGAGTCAGGACTGTAGACGATGCTCGACTACTACAGGCAGATCTAGATGCACTGGGGATTGGGCTTGTGACTGGCAAATAATGTTTAACTTAGAAAAGTGCAGTGTTATGCATGTGGGCTGGGTGAATGCTGAACATACATACACCCTTCAGGGAAAAGTATTACAGCAGGTGGAAAAAGAAAGAGATCTGGGCATTCTAGTGCATAGATGTCTAAAGGTTCACGACCAATGTGGTGATGCTATAGCTGGAGTGAAGAGGGTGCTGGGGTGTATTTACAAGACAATTAACTACAAAACAAAGCATACTATTTTGTTCTTGTACAAGATCTTGGTTAGGACTTAGTTAGAATATTGTGTCCAGTTTTGGTCTCATCACATTGAGGCTTTGGAAAAGATCCAGGTGGCCACAAGATTAATTCCCAATCTAAAGCATCTTCGTTACCAAGATAGGCTCAAAAAGCTGGGTCTCAATACTTTATAGAGAAGTGAAGACTTAGAGGTGATTTGGACGAGGTTTATAATATGATGAAGGGAATAGATTGTGTTTGTGTCGACAGTTTGTTTTAACTAAACAGGTGTAGGGCAGGGTTAAAACCCCTTGAACATTGTGAATTCAAAACCCTCTGGACATTACATTAAAGGAAAGGGTTAACTTGCCACTTTGGACACTACAGTTGGACCTTTGGACATTACATTTGAAGGAAAGGGTTAACTTGGACATTTGGACAGGATAAATTTAAAACTGCAAAGACAGCAAAGTGCAGTAAATTTAAAACTGCAGATGTGCAGAAATTTCAACAAGCTTCAGTTTTTAACAACAACTGATAAGAACAAAAGCAACAATATACAGAAGCGTCAAGAAGCTTCTAGAAGCTCGAAAAGGCTCAAAATAACTTTGGTTCTCAAAAACAACTGACTTGGAAAAACAGTGCTGAGACAACAAGAAATCCTTGAGAAAAGACAACTAAAATTATTGCACCTGGATTCACACAGACAAGAAGATACAGCAGGTTTCCCACGGTGAAGAGGCTGCACCTGGGTTCATAAGGTTTTTGAGTGGTCCAGTCAACTGTCCATCATTATGCGACAATGAGTGAGTGGCCAAAATGGAACTTCTACTTACACCCCAATGGGCAAAACTAATATAAAAATGGAACATTGTGGCAGCTTCTTTACTGCAGTCAGAGAAGCTTGACGAAGCTTGGCCTAGAGGAGGGACGTCCATCAAGAAGAAGAAACTTCAAGAGCCAAAGAGATTTGATTACTCTTCTGCCTTGATGCTGCAATCCTTGGCATTTAAGCTTTTATGTATTGCTTGATTTGCTTGCTGCTTGTGTGAATTGTTTAAATCATTAAATAGTCACGTTGCAACCACATAAGTGTATAATGGGTAGAGTAAGATTGTCTGTATTGCTTGATTTGCTCCAGGCTTGTGTGATCTTTTTAAATCATTAAATAATCACTTTGACTAATGAAACTACCGTGTGAGTGTGACTTTGACTGACTATTGTCCAGGTTCACGAATCACTGGAAAAGTTGGTTTTCCCCACACAGGTTAGACCAGGTGTAAGGTCAGAACTAGGCTGGATGTCAGGAGGTGGGTCTTGTCTCAGAGGAGAGTGGACCTGTGGAACAGGCTGCTGGCTCGTGTGGTGGACGCCGTTTCACTAAATTCCTTTAAGCGAGAATTGGACCAGTTTCTGGCTGGGGCAGAGATCACCTCGTAAAAGAGGCAGGCACTGCACAGCATTAATCAGGGCCAGAGTGATCGCCTGGACTAGTTTCAATCGCCTATGGGGGTCGGAGAGAGATTTTCCAGATTTTTCCCCCTAATTGGCCTGAGTGCTTATTTGGTTTCTCGCCTCTCCCAGGAGATTACATTGTGGGGTGGGGAGTGTCTGTATCGTGATGCTCAAGGCATTGCAATTGTGTTGGACAAGCTGGATGGACCAGTGGGTCTCTTCCTGTCAGTCATTTTTGTGTGTTCATATGTATGCAAAATGTCTGTATTAATGCCCAAAGTGTAAGAAACAAAATCGGGGAAATAAAGCCATTGAATAAAGTAGAAAATCAAGACAACGGGTAAATTCGTCTCGGGGAGCAAGTCAATGGAAAAGAAAAAGGTCGGGGGTGGGGGTGGGGGGGGGGGGGGGGGTAGAAAAGAGTGCAAAATGGGCTGCTGATTGGTTATCAATCTGAGAGGGAAGGCGGGGCCTCAGTTTATCGTCTCATCCGAAAGACAGCACCTCCGACAGTGCAGCGCCCCCTCAGTACTGACCCTCCGACCGTGCAGTGCTCACTCAGTACTGACCGTCCGACAGTGCAGCACCCCCTCAGTACTGACCCTCCGACAGTGCAGCGCTCCCTCAGTACTGACCCTCCGACCGTGCAGTGCTCCCTCAGTACTGACCGTCCGACAGTGCAGCGCTCCCTCAGTACTGACCCTCCGACAGTGCAGCGCTCCCTCAGTACTGACCCTCCGACAGTGCAGCGCTCCCTCAGTACTGACCCTCCGACAGTGCAGCGCTCCCTCAGTACTGACCCTCCGACAGTGCAGCGCTCCCTCAGTACTGACCCTCCGACAGTGCAGCGCTCCCTCAGTACTGACCCTCCGACAGTGCAGCGCTCCCTCAGTACTGACCCTCCGACAGTGCAGCACTCCCTCTGTACTAACCCTCCGACAGTGCAGCGCTCCCTCAGTACTGACCCTCCGACAGTGCAGCGCTTCTTCAGTATTGCACTGGAGTGTCAGACTAGATTTTGTGCTCAAGTCTCTGGAGTGGGACTTGAACCCATGACCTTCTGACTCGGAGGTGAGAGTGCTACCCACATGAGCCTACCCATGGCTGACATTTCAGATTCGACTGTTGTAATGCTCTCTTATCTTATCTTCCACCCTCCATAAACTTGAGCTTGTCCAACTCTGCTGTCAGTATCCTAACTCGCACCAAGTCTCATTCACCCATGACCTACATTGGCTCCCGGTCCAACAACGCCTCGATTTTAAAAGTCTCATCTTCGTGTTCAAATCTCTCCATGGCCTCGATCCTCTCCATCTCTGTAACCTCTTCCAGCCCTACAACCCTCCAAGAACTCTGTCTTCCTCCAACTCTGGCCTCTTGTGCATCCCCCATTTCCTTTGCCCCATCATTGGCGGCCTTCAGCTGTCTAGGCACTAAGCTATGGAATTCCCTCCCTAAACCTCTTTTACCTCCTTTAAGATGCTGCTTAAAATCTACCTCTTTGACCAAGCATTTGGTCACCTGTCCTAATATCTGCTTCTTTGGCTTGGTGTCAATATTTTTGTCTGGTTATGCTCCTGTGAAAAACCTTGGGACATTTTACTACATTGAGGGTGCTATAGAAATCTAAGTTGTTGAAGAGATGGGAGAATGAGCGCCAATTGTAGTCATCCAAGTGTTGTTGGTAACCAGGGCAAGGTCTAAGCTTTACTGGAAGGCTGTGAACAGAGAGGGATGACAGTACATATACACACACCCTTTAGTTTTGTTAGTGCTAATTCATAAAGTCTTGAAATTGGTTAACGTTAAATAGGTTAAGTGTTTGCTTGATACTAACAGGTCTCCGTGATGAAATGCCAGATATTCCTCTACAAAGCCATCTGCAACGATCACACCATTCTCTGCCTCTTCATCCTCTTCACCAGGAAATACGGCAATCTTCTGCATAAAGTCGTCTTCTTTGCACTGAGGAAGCCCCGAGAAGGTCACTCTTTGACCGACAACAAAGAGTCTAAAAGAAAGAAATTATAATACCATGCTGCTCAAAAACAGAAGTAACCTGGGGGGTGGGGGGAGTTCTGCAATGGGTCTGCCTTCTCTACTCCCCAGTGACCCAGTTGGTGAAGACAGTGTGTTGCTGAGCCATATTGAGAGGGGAAGTTCCAGGTTCACTCCACAGCCTGCACTGTGTTAGCTGATTTCGAAAAGAGTGGTGCTCGAGCAACTGCAATTGGCCTGAGCTGCCTTGGTTTAGGGAGTAGAAAAATGAGCCAGAGGTCCTGCTCCTGATAACTATCCTCTGCCGGACAATGTACATGTTGCTCTTGGGTGAAGACAGGATCAAGCTTGGCCTTGATATCTCCCTAGTGAAATCGTTTGCTGTCTGAACTACACAAGAACAATTACCTGAGTGAACACCACTCAGCACCAATGGAATCAATGCCTTCAGCAGCGAAAATTGGAGTAAAAAATAGACAGTCCGGGATCTGGGTTCAAATTTAGCCCAGACTGGCGTAATGAAGTCTGCTCTATCTGCTAGCTACAAGGATTCAGTGCAAACTGACCAACTCATATCAGCTAATTCAGTTCAGACAGTGAACTGAACATTAGAACCTTTTGGTCTGTGTACTGACCATTCTGCCCATCACTCCTGTGACTGGAGCGGGCTACTCTAATTCCATTACCCTCCCCTTTTCTCCATATCCTTTTAAATACCTATGCAGTTCCATTTTAAATCATCTTACAGTCTGTGTCTCAACAGCCACTTGTAGTAAAACACTAGGTTCTTCTAGTAATAATCATCAGTCTCTGCCATGTTGTTACCAATTCTGAAACCAGCAGATACAATCTTTCACTATTCACCCTCTATTAGATCCCCCTTAACCTTCTCTGTTCCAGTAAGAAATACCCCAATTTTTCCAGACTTTCTTTATAACCATAACCTTTTATTGCTGGCTTCACTCTATGGCTCTAATATCCCACCAATAATGGGGAGCCCAGAACTATAAGTAATACTACGACTGTGGCCTCAGCAATGTCTTGTCCTTGCTTTTATGTTCACTATCCCATGTATAAACTCCGTTTTATGGACTTTTCTACTTGCACTGGAGGGTGGTAAATGTGTGTACCCCTAATACGATCATTGTGTCTGCACCCTAGATCTTCCTGCTCCTCCAGTCTGTAAGGATCTTACTCTTTAAGGTTTATGCTCTTGTACTGTTCTTTGTCCCTTGATACACTATGCACACTGACCTGCATCTCCCATGTATTTGTCCTCACAGATTGCCACATTTCCCAACGGCATCATCAGCAAACTCTGAAAAATTTCTTCTCATGCCAATGTCCAAATCACTTACATAAAATGGAAAGCAAAGTAAGAGCTTCCAGTCACAGGTCCTGGGGGCACAAATCCCACCAAACAGATCCCACCAGGAACAAAGAGACCTGGGGGTATACGGGCACAAATCATTGAAGGTGGCAGGGCAGGTTGGGAAAGCGGTTAAAAAAAGCATACGGGATCCTGGGCTTTATAAATAGAGACATAGAGTACAAAAGCAAGGGAGTCATGATAAACCTTTATAAAACATTGGTTCAACCACAACTGGAGTATTGTGTCCAGTTCTGGGCACCGCACTTTAGGAAAGATGTGAAGGCCTTAGAGAGGGTGCAGAAAAGATTTACAAGAATGATTCCGGGGATGAGGGACTTTAGTTATGTGGATAGACTGGAGAAGCTGAGGTGGTTCTCCTTAGAACAGAGAAGGTTGAGAGGAGATTTGATCGAGGTATTTAAAATCATGAAGGGTCTAGACAGAGTAGATAGAGAGAAACTGTTCCCATTGGCAGAAAGGTCAAGAACCAGAGGACACAGATTTAAGGTGATTGGCAAAAGAACCAAAGGTGACATGAGGAAAAACTTATTTACACGAGTGGTTAGGATCTGGAATGCACTGTCCGAGGGGGTGGTGGAGGCAGATTCAATCGTGGCTTTCAAAAGGGAACTGGATAAGTACTTGAAAGTAAAAAATTTGCAGGGCTACTTGGAAAGGGCGGGGGAGTGGGACCAGCTGGATTGTCCTTGCATCGAGCCGGCGCAGACTCGATGGGCTGAATGGCCTCCTTCCATGCTGTAACCTTTCTATGATTCTATAAAACTGATAAACATCTACTTGCCCCACTCTATGTTCTCTGTCCCTGGCCATCCATCAATATGGACAAGTTCCCTTGAATACCACAGGCCTTCATTTTTGGTACATGTTTCATGTGGCAATTGATCAAATGCCTTCTGAAAATCTTCTATTCATAAAATAGCCATATAGCTCATTCCCTTTATTTATAAAATTTAATTTCCCCAAATAACTTATGACCCACCATTAACAAATTAACGCTACCTGCCCCCGGCGAGCCCCGTGCCGGCTCGATCCCCGGTTAGCCCCGCGCCGGCTCGCTCCCCGGCTAGCCCCGGGCCGCCTCGCTCCCCGGTTAGCCCCGCGCCGCCTCGCTCCCCGGCGAGCCCCGCGCCGCCTCGCTCCCCGGCGAGCCCCGCGCCGCCTCGCTCCCCGGCGAGCCCCGCGCCGCCTCGCTCCCCGGCGAGCCCCGGGCCGGCTCGATCCCCGGCGAGCCCCGCGCAGCCTCGCTCCCCGGCGAGCCCCGGGCCGCCTCGCTCCCCGGTTACCGCCTCGCTCCCCGGCGAGCCCCGGGCTGCCTCGCTCCCCGGTTAGCCCCGGGCCGGCTCGATCCCCGGGCCGTCTCGCTCCCCGGTTAGCCCCGCGCCGCCTCGCTCCCCGGCGAGCCCCGCGCCGCCTCGCTCCCCGGCGAGCCCCGCGCCGCCTCGCTCCCCGGCGAGCCCCGCGCCGCCTCGCTCCCCGGCGAGCCCCGCGCCGCCTCGCTCCCCGGCGAGCCCCGCGCCGGCTTGCTCCCCGGTGAGCCCCGCGCCGCCTCGCTCCCCGGTTAGCTTATGCCTTTCTAAGTGTTCACTAATTTCACCCCTTTTATTAACACTAGAAGTTTACACAACTGAAAATAAACTGGCAGGCCTATCATTTCCTGGTTTATTCCTTTCCCCTTTCTTGAAAGGGGTAAACGCATTTGCTACCTTCCAGTCGCAGGCACGATTCCTGTTTACAAAGATTTTTTAGATGTTTTGTTGTCCACTGTGGGTTTCTTCCTTTTCTGCTTCCCTTTTCACCTGATGGAATGTACTTGTTGCACAGTCCTGTAACTATATCTCAGAATACATTCCACTGTCATTTGTACCAAGCAGCGTTGGTCCCCCTGACATTGGCCTTCCTGAAATTAATGGTCCTTTCCACCGCAAGTGTTATTTTAATCTCCATCATATGTTGTCAGCTGTTCTCACTATTGCTCTCTGGCTGTGGGCTGACCACCTCCTCCAATGTGTACTCCAGAAACTCTCAGTGTGGGATGCCTTCAACTTTTCCTCGTGCTCAGTAACTTTAAGCTCTACCTGGAGACACTTCTTATACTTATGGTTATCTGGGACATTGGTAGGTTCCAGAAATTCCCATATCATGGAAGTTTCTCACAATACTGCCTTCCACTGTTATGCCATACTAAATAGATACAGAGACTAAAGTAAATAAAAGCAGCTTCACGCCAACTACACTTCAGTGTTGAACTCCAGTTCAAGCCAAACTCCCTCTGCTCATCTGCTGCCCTCTCACCCCACTGGGCTCTCATTTCATCCGAGGTAATTCTTATACATCTGAGTAGCTGGATCAAAAACAACACTGGCAGTGGGCTGCACATTGAACCAGCGCACACAGCACAGCCGAACAAGGGGTTGGGAAGAACATGGGAAATGTATAGATACCATCAGGATTTCTAAACTAAAGGGATGATAGCACAGTGACAGCACCAATAGGTGGACTTCAGCCTGAATATATCAGGTAATGTGGCTCTAAAAACTGACAAAGTGTAATTACATTTCATCTAAATAGTTAGGTTCTGTTGTGGCTGATACTTACTCATTCACGTCTGTACCAGGGCCTGGGCTGGAAGTTGACAGTGGAGTAGTAACCCTCTGTGGGCCAGGATACCAACAATAGGCTTCGTCAACTGGAACCACTATTTGTCTCCCCAAAATCCTGCAGGAGAAAACATAAAATAAATACAATTGTAGGAAGGATCCCAATTAATGATCATACACATTATGCAAGATCATTTCAAACTAACAGGAATGGCAAGATCACTTCAAATGGGACAATACTCCCTGGTGATAAAAGGAAGAAACTGCAAATGCTTCAAATTGAAAAGAAAAACAGGAAATGCTGGAAATACACAACTTGTCTGTCAAAATCTGAAAGAAATAGAAAGGTTAACATTTCAGTGATATCCTTCATTGAAACTGGACAGTCCAGATCAGATCCATCCATCCTAGGTTGCTGAGGGAAGCAAGGTTGGAGATAGCAGAAACTCTGACCACAATCTTTCAATCCTCCTTGGATATGGGAATGGTGCTACAGGACTGGAGGATTGCAAAAAATCAAAAAAGGGGAGAGGGATAAACCTGGCAACTACAGGCCAGTCAGTGGTGGGAAAACTACTAGAGACCATTGTCAAGGACAAAATTGATTCTCACTTGGAGGAGCATGGGTTAATAAGGGACAGCCAGCCAGGATTTGTTAAAGGCAAATTGCATCTGACGAACCTGATTGAGTACATTAAAGAAGTAACAGAGAGGGTTGATGAAGGTATTTGATAAAGTTCCACATATTGGACTTATTCGGAAAATAGAAGCACATGGGATTAAAGGGATGGTGGTAACTTGGGTATGTAATTGGCTAAGGGATAGGAGGCAGAAAGTAGTGGTGAATGGACATTTTTCTGACTGGGGAGTGGGGTCCTCCAGGGGTCGGTATGAGGATTATTGCTTTGTTGGCCAGGGGCTGCAGAAACTACTGAGTTTATTCCGAACTGCTGACACACAGGCAAAAGCAACTTTTGAACTGAAGTAACCTGAGTTCAGTCGCTGGCCTGAGCTGGCTGGAACCAGTTTGAATTAGCTAAGTTTCGTGACAGACAAAGGAGATGTGATAAGACACAAGTCCTTATTTAGAAAAGGAGTAATAAGGTAATGCTACCTAAGTCCTTGGGACAGAGCCAATGAGGAGAAGACACGGACTAGGTGAGCAAGCCTAAACCAACAGGAGAGAGACAGCACAGCTTGAAGAGATAAGATTCGGAATAAGAATGAAGAATCTCGGGCGTGGAGCCAGCGAAGACTCCGGAGACCAGCCATCGCGGAAGTGGAAGAACCTACGTCAGGGACGTAGAGACGACGTCGAAAGAGAGAGAGAACGGAACGCCTGGCCAGTGTCAGCTCTCCTTTTCAGGTATTATCCTTTATATTCTGTGACCACTCAGGGAGTGTCAGAGAAACCTAGTGGGTGTGCGTTTAGATCCTAGTTTGGGTAAAATTGTATTATCTGGTGCAAACTGCATGTCTATATCTAACCAGACGTATAAGCTATATGTATATGATCTAACAACGTGAATAAAGCGAATTGAGAGTTAAGAGAGAACTGACTCTTCTCTTTGTACTAAGCCAATAACCGTAACCGGTGACCTCCTATCAACAGCTTTTCTTGTTATAAATAAATGACCTGGACTTGGGTACAGGGAATACAATTTCGAAGTTTGCAGATGATACAAAACTTGGTAAAGTAGTAAATAGCGAGGAGGATAGTAGCAGACTTTAGGAGGACACAGACAGACTGGTGAAATGGACAGACACATGGCAGGTGCAATTTAATGCGGATAAGTGTGATGTGATGCACTTTGGGAGGAACAACATGGAGAGGCAGTATAATCTAAATGGTAATATTTTGAGGGCCGTGCAAAAGCAGAGGGACCTGGGGGTACACATTCACAAATCTTTGAAGGTGGCAGGGCAAGTTGATAAGTTGGTTAAGAAAGTTTTGTAAATGGGGCATTGAACACAAAAACAAGGAAGTCATGCTAAACCTTTACAATGGCATGAAAACAGTAAACGAGTAGTAAGAGGAGGGGTAGGGCCGATTAGGGACCATAAAGGGACCATGATTTTCTGTTCAAAATCATGAAGGGTCTAGACAGAGTGGATAGGGAGAAATTGTTCCCATTGGTGGAAGGGTCAAGAACCAGAGGGCATAGATTTAAGGTGATTGGCAAAAGAACCAAAGGTGATATGAGGAAAAACTTTTTTACACAGCGAATGGTCACGATCTGGAATGCACTGCCTGAGGGGATGGTGGAGGCAGATTCAATCATAGCCTTCAAAAGGGAACTGGATTAGTACTTGAAACGAAAAAATGTGCAGGGCTACGGGGATAGGGCGGGGCAGTGGGACTAGCTGGATTGCTCATGCAGAGAACCAGTGTGGAATCGATGGGCCGAATGGCCTCCTTCCGTGCTGTAATTTTCTATGATAAAGGAGATCTACTAATGGAGGCAGAGGGGATGGCCGAGGTACTAAGTGAGTACTTTGCACGTGTCTTTACCAAGGAAGAAGATGCCGCCAGCTTAGGCCTCAGTTGGAGTATTAGGTACAATTTTGGCCACCACACTTTAGGAAGGATGTCAAGGCCCTAGAAAGGGTACAGGGGAAGTTTACCAGGATGATACCAGGGATGAGGGACTTCAGTTATGTGGCGAGATTAGAGAAGCTGGGATTGTTCTCCCTCGAGCAGAGAGGGTTAAAGGGAGATCCAATAGAGGTATTCAAAATTATGAGAGGTTTTGATAGTTTCTCCCTACTTGCTCTGTTTCCTCTGGCAAGTGGGTCGGTAACGAGAGGTCAAAGATTTAAAATAATTAACAAAAGAACTTGAAGAAAAATTCAGAGAAATTTTTTCAGAGGGTTGTTACAATTGGAACACATTACCTGGAAGGGTGGTGGAAGCAGATTCCATAGGAACTTTCAAAAGGCAATTGGACATGTACTTGAAAAGGGCTAATTTGCAGGGTTATGGGGGAAAAAGCTGGGGTGTGGGACTAAATTGGACAGCTCTTTCAAAGAGCACAGGCACGACGGGCCGAATGGCCTCCTTCTATGCTGTAAGATTCTATTCGAAAGGCAAGAGAGGCTGTTCCTAAGACTGATCAAAACAAAGGCAAGAATAACAGGTAACAATGCAGAACACAAGTATGCTATGTTAAAAAGACAGCCCACAGAGTTCATCACCAGCAAATAGATTTTTTGTTAAAAGTTGGAAAGTAAAATAATGCTGGATAATGTACAAAGGTAATTTCAATCGGGTTTTATAAAGACATTAGAAAGATAAAAGGTGAGCACTGAGCAGAAGGACTTAGAACCATAGAAAAGATACAGCACAGAAGGGGGCCATTCGGCCCATCGTGTCCGCGCCAGCTTGAAGAACAACCAGGTGCCCATTCTAATCCCACCTTCCAACACCCGGTCCGTAGCCCTGCAGCTTACAGCACTTTAGGTGCAGGTCCAGGTACATTTTAAAAGAGTTGAGGGTCCCTGCCTCTACCACCAATTCAGGCAGCGAATTCCATACACCCACCACCCTCTGGTAAAAAAGTTTTTCCTCATGTCCCCTCTAATCCTTCCGTCAATCAGCTTAAATCTATGTCCTCTAGTTCTTGAACTCTCCGCTAGGGGAAACAGGTACTTCCTGTCTACTCTATCTGGGCCCCTCATAATTTTGTACAGCTCAATCAAGTCTCCCCTCAGCCTCCTCTGCTCCAAGGAAAACAACCCGAGCCTATCCAATCTCTCCTTCTAGCTGCAATTTTCACGACCTGGCAACATTCTTGTAAATCTTCTCTGCACTCTCTCCAGAGCAATTACGTCCTTCCTGTAATGTGGTGACCAGAACTGCGCACAGTACTCCAGCTGTGGCCTTACCAGCGTTTTAAACAGTTCCATCATTACATCCCTGCTTTTGTATTCTATACCTCGGTTAATAACGGAGAGCATTCCGTATGCCTTCTTCACAACCTTATCTACCTGTACTACCACCTTCAGGGACCTGTGCACATGCACTCCAAGGTCTCTCACTTCCTCTGCCCCTCTCAATATATTCCCGCTTACTGCGTATTCCCTTTTACTGTTTGCCCTCCATAAGTGCATTACCTCACACTTCTCCGGTTGAACTCCATTTGCCACTTTTCTGCCCACTCCACCAACCCATTGATATCTTCCTGGAGTCTGCAGCTATCCTCTTCACTATCAACTACACGGCCAATTTTTGTCGTCTGCAAATTTGCCAATCATGCCCTCTACATTCAAATCCAAATCATTAATATATACCACAAACAGCAAGGGACCCAACACTCAGCCCTGTGGCATACCACTGGAAACGGATTTCCATTTGCAAAGACATCCATTGACTTTTACCCTTTGTTTCCTGTTACTGAGCCAATTTTGGATCCAATTCACCACATTTCCCTGTATCCCTTAGGCTTTTACCTTTCTGACCAGTCTGCCATGTGCCTTACTAAAATCCATGTAGACAACATCCACTACACTACCCTCATCAATCCTCCTAGTCACTTCCTCAAAGAATTTTAATCAGATTTGTAAGGCATGACCTTCCCTGAACAAATCCATGCTGACTATCCCTGATTAAACCATGCCTTTCCAAGTGACAGTTTATCCTATCTCTCAGTATTGATTCTAATAGTTTGCCCACCACCGAGGTAAGACTGACCGGCCTATAATTGTTCAGCCTTTCCCACGTACCCTTTTTAAACAATGGCACTACGTTTGCAGTCTTCCAGTCGTCCGGTACCTCCCCTGTATCTAGTGAGGATTGGAAATTATCCTCAGAACACCCGCTATTTCCTCCCTGGCTTCCTTCAATATCCTAGGAAACAATCCATCCGGCCCTGGTGACTTATCAACTTTCAAGGATTCCAGTCCCTCTAGTACTTCCTCTCTCGTAATGTTTACCTTATCCAATATTTCACACCTCTCCTCTTTAACTACTACGTCCGGATCATCCCTTTCCTTTGTGAATACAGAGACAAAATATTCATTTAAAACCCTACCCACATCCTCTGCTTCTACACATAAGCTACTTAGAATGCAATGTATTTTTCTCGATCGTTTTAATCATCTAGAGAAAAATCAGATGTTGGGACCAATATTGAGCAGAAATAATGAGGTAATCTGCCACTTTATAAATCATTGGCCCAACCGTACTTAAAATACTGTACACATTTCTGGTCGTCACAGTACAAAAAGCATATTGCAGCTATTGAAAGGATAAAGGAGAGAGCAACCAGCATGATTGAGGAGATGGAGAGATTGGATTATAAGCAGTGTAAAAGGGCATATTCTCACTGGAAAAGAGAAGTTTGAGAGGTGATATGATTGCTGTTTTAGCATTTTATAGGGAATAGAAAATGTCGACTGTGACAAGCAGTTTCACCTTGTCCGGAACAGTAGAAGCAGAGGACACGGCCTGCACTTGAATTCAAAACTAATCTGCAGAAACAATATTTCAGTGAGCGAGTGGTCAATCTATAGAACAGGCTCCCTAGGGAGATGGTGGAAGCAGTTAGTATTGATTGACTCAATTGCAAAATAGATGGATTTATTTCAGAAAATAACATTTTAGGAAACAGAATATGAGTAATTTGAGACATGACACGAGGTAAGTGTAACAGGTTCGGGAGGAACAGGTGACTATGGACGTTTGGTTCCCAAAGCTCTCTGCCACTGGGGATTTTCCTCGCCTCATGTCTGGATCTGTTGTAGACTCATTGATAAAGGTTGATTGCTGTGATTAGTCAACAACTCCATTATCGTTGTCTCATGCGACTACCAGGATGGTAGAAGGTAAGCTAGAGACATTGGTCTTTTCTCATCTAGTAATTCCCATGTTCCTATCTACATCATCTTATCTACCTTTCATTGAAGGGTTTTTCCAACGCAACATGAGGTATGTTTTCTGAATACCAAACGAGCCAAAGAATCAGTTATTATCTATTGTCTATGAGAAAACAACATTAAGGCTAACTCAACAGCATTTCAACAGCATCGTCTCAGGCCCACTTTGTTTTTAAACTGGTGAACAAGCTGCACACACAGACCAGCCAATCCAGAGCACGTGAATGGCAATCTTCAATCACCACATATGGCAATAGCCCCACAGGGGCTGAGTGACAGCTGGGCCCGGGGGGTCAACGAGCTCGGAGCAGTTTGGGGATTTCTGTTTGCTTGGTGAGGCAGTGAGACAATGCTACTTGTAGCTAATTCATTTTACTTCGTGTCAGTTCATAGAATCATAGAAAGTTACGGCACAGAAGGAGGCCATTCAGCCCATCGTGTCTGTGCCGGCCGAAAAACAGCTATCCAGCTTAATCCCACTTTCCAGCCATAGTAAGTTACAGCACTTCAAGTGCACATCCAAGTACTTTTTAAATGAGTTGAGGGTTTCTGTCTCTACCACCCTTTCAGGCAGTGAGTTCCAGACCCCCACCACCCTCTGGGTAAAAAGAATTCTCCTCAGCTCCCCTCTAATTCTTCTACCAATTACTTTAAATCTATGCCGCTGGTCACTGACCCCTCTGCTAAGGGAAATAGGTCCTCCCTGTCCACTCTATCTAGTCCTGTCATATACTTCAATTAAATCTCCCCTCAGCCTCCTTTGTTCCAAGGAAAACAACCCCAGCCAATCCAATCTTTTCTCACTGCTAAAATTCTCCAGCCCTGGCAACATCCTTGTAAATCCCCTCTGTACCCTCTCTAGTGCAATCACATCTTTCCTGTAATATGGTGACCAGAACTGTACGCAGTACTCAAGCTGTGGCCTAACAATGTTTTATACAGTTCCAGCATAACCTCCCTGCTCTTATAATCTAAGCCTCGGCTAATAAAGGAAAGTAGCCCGTATGCCTTTTTAACCACCTTATCTACTTGTCCTGCTACCTTCAGGGATCTGTGGACATGCACTCCAAGGTCCCTCACTTCCTCTACACCTCTCCGTATCCTCCCATTTATTGTGTACTCCCTTGCCTTCTTTGCCCTCCCCAAATGCATCACCCCACACTTCTCTGGATTGAATTCCATTCAGTCTGCCCAGATAAGTAGAAAGAAAACAGTCATGCAGTAATAAATATTAGAAACGGAAAGCAAGTAAACAAAAGAAATGGTGATACACTTTCAGTTATCCCTTCACTGCATTGCAGATAATATTTCTGATGGTTATTCTGTGACCCTCCTGTGAGAATAAATGTAAATTTGCATAGCTGATATTTTGAAAAATTGGTTTTCTAATTGATGGCAAACAGGAAGTGCAGCATCTTGTTTATATACAAATTGCTGATTTCTGGTCCTTTGTACCTTTCAACCCCTTCAGCTCCGTTTGTTGTTCTCAGCTGCTGCAGTATCTGGGCCGCCACTGCCCATCAGTTGGTCTGAGGCGGTTCTATTATCATAGACAACAGTGACAAAATGGACTTGTTAGCAAAATTGAAGCTCGTGGGATGAAAGGGACAGGGGCAGCATGGATACAAAATTGGCTAAGGGACAGAAAGCAGAGAGTAGTGGGGAACGGTTGTTTTTCAGACTGGAGGGAAGTATACAGTGGTGTTCCCCAGGGGTCAGTATTAGGACCACTGCTCTTTTTGATATATATTAATGACCTTCACTTGGGTATACAGGGTATAATTTCAAAGTTTGCAGATGACACTAAACTCAGAAATGTACTAAACAATGTGGAGGATAGTAACAGACTCCAGGAGGACATAGACAGACTGGTGAAATGGGCAGACACATGGCAGATGAAATTTAACACAGACAAGTGTGAAGTGGTGCATTTTGGTAGGAAGAATGAGGAGAGGCAATCTAAACTAAATGGTACAATTTTCAAGGGAGTGCAGGAACAGAAAGACCTGGGGGTGTACGTACACAAGTCTTTGAAGGTGGCAGGACAAGTGAGAAGGCTGTTAGAAAGGATTACAGGAGCCTGGGCTTTATTAACAGAGGCATAGAGTACAAAAGCATGGAAGTTAAGCTAAACCTTTATAAAACACTGGTTAGGCCTCAGCTGGAGGAGTGCATCCAATTCTGGGCACCACACTTTAGGAAGGATGTCAAGGCCTTAGAGATGGTGCAAAAGAGATTTACTAGAATGGCACCAGGGATGAAAGATTTCAGTTACTTGGAGAGACTGGAGAAACTGGGGTTGTTCTCCTTAGAGCAGAGAAGGTTAAAGTGTTCAAAATCATGAACGACTTTGATAGAGTAAATAAGGAGAAACTTTTTCCATGGCAGAAGGGTCGGTAATGAGAGGACACAGATTTAAGGTGACATGAGGAAAAATTCTTTTTCGCAGCGAGTTGTTATGATCTGGAATGCGCTGCCTGAAAGGGCGGTGGAAGCAGATTCAATAATAACTTTCAAAAGGGAATTGGATAAAGACTTGAAGTGGAAAAATTTGTAAGGCTATGGTGAAAGAGCAGGGGAGTGGGACTAACTGGGATAGCTCTTTCAAAGAGCCGGCACAGGCACAATGGGCCAAATGGCCTGCTCCTGTGCCATATCATTCCACGATTCTGCCAGTTAGTAAATGTTAAATGAATTTGGCAGAAGTTGGTTCCTGTCTAACCACATCATCCCCATTTCCCCATCTCACTCATTCTCTCTCCCCTGCCAATTTTCTCCATCCTCCTCTTTTGCCCACTCCTCTCTCTCCCCCTCTCCCATCCAGCCCATCTTCCCCCAGCTCTGCTCTGACCAGCCTTACCATACAGTGTCATTGGTTGCAGCTTCCTATGGTCACTTGCACTGAGCTCCAAACTTGTTCTGGCGGCCTTTGATTCTTTCCTCCCCATCTCCTCCTCAGACCTCCAGCTCTGCCCTCTTACAATGTTCTCCCTTCCCCCTCTCCTTGGCCTCTAACCCTCCTCCACCTTCTTCCTCTGCCCTATCCTTGACCTGTGTCGCTGCTTTATCTTCACGCTTTCCCTACCTGTAATCCTGCTCTATCTTCCATTGCTCTTAACCCTGCTCTATCTTTAGACTCCCCCCACCCCATTCTATCTTCACCCTTCCACCTCTTCTCACCGACAGCATCACAGTCCTCCCTCACTCCCCCACCCAATTATCACCCGCCTTCGAACCCTGCTTGATCTGAGGAACGCATTTGATCGTGACTCCTGATGTACCATGACACGGGAGATTGATATTGTCGTATTAAATTTGTGTACATGTCCACAAAACCTTACTTTGTTATGTTTCTTGTCAAATTTTTGTGTCAACTTTTTCCAATATAAACTCCTAATTGAACAGTAAGGAACACAACCTTGGAGATTACAGATGAGGATGGGGCCCAGATTCAGCTTTAGTTTCACAAAACAGTCAGGAAGGCAGAGGCCTGTCAGGTGGCATAAGATTGTTTACTAGTGAGTATAATAGTTACAGTGCCCTGGTGACCTGCGGGCAGCTTGGACTAAAGACACCGGAGCTCAAGCTCAGGGCACCAGGGGTCTGGCCAATGGGTTGTCTGCGGCTAAGTATAGAGACTTATATCATTTGCTTGCTTACTATGATTGATGAATTAGGCAGAGGCTAATTCTTATTTTTCTTAATAACATATTAACTTTGCTAAAACTGGACTCTGAAACCTATTAATTAATAAGATATGGTACTGTATTTTTTTCTCCACAAATCACAAAATGCTTTCTGAAAATTTTTCAACCGCCATTTTTTCCTCAGTAATTGGATTGGCATCCGACTTGTTCTGTTGTTGTATAACCTGTTGACACAAAGAATGTCGTGTGGCGGGGTGGGGGGATGATCTTTGTTATCTGTAACTTGTACATTATGAGGAGACAGAAAAGCCATGTCAGGGGCATTAAGAGTTATAAGCACTTTGTTCTTTCCTTACCGAAAATGTGGGAAGCTGCATTTCCATTCCTGACACTCCTTCTCCAGCCCCTGTACACGGGAACATGTCTTCTCTTCAAACAGAAGTTCATCAACCTCACAGAACATTTGTTGAACCTGCTGTGAGGTTGCTTTCTCGAACTCCTAGGACATGCAATATACAGGAAAAAGAAGAGTGCATTGGGCACTTTCAGTACTGAAAATTAAATAGGATTTAAAAAAAGACTGAGCCAGTGGGTAAAAGCACTGTGCACTGCAGCACCAAGCAAGACCTTCCAGTCTGTACAGCAAAGTGCTGCACCACTCAGAGAATTTACTCACTGAGCATGCAGTTCAGAGGCTACTTTAGCCCAACTTGGAAAAGCACTACTCACATTGTCACCCCAGGAGAAGGTAGAGCTGCAGGCAGTGGAGAGCCTGGTTCCTGTGTAGCTGTTGATGGCAGACCCATGGTGTCCAAAATCAGCCAGCAAAGGCTGGCTGCTGGTGTCCTCAGAAGTCTCGGACTCACTGCAACATCATCAGTTAGGTATCAATGCAAACCTGTACCCTGGGAAAGATACTGCATGCACAGAAGCACAACATCCATTGGTCTGAGGACCAGGACCTGAATTTCTTATGTCCTGACCAGCAGAAAGCAATCATTTGAAGGATATTTTGAAAATATTAAACTAGGATGCTGTTTAGAGAGCAGTCGTTTTTAAAATCTTTCTGGATGCTACTATGCACAGTGCTCTTCTAAACTTTCCTCTCAAGCTCCAAATAGGTCAGCCAGAGAAAACAAATTCCCTGACATACAACCTGCACATGACCCATTATTACTCGGAGAAATTCTCCCCCCCCCCCCTTCTTGGTGGCAGACTCCTGTTGGGATATGGTTTCACAGGTGCCTTCTGTATGTCTATAGAGACACCTGATCAAAAGGGATCTTTAGCACGAGCTAAGTATTAATCCCTACAAACCGCACGCAGTATGAGGCTGTTTTCCCTGTGCCCATTGGCTGTGTTTAACAGCACTGCCCATTGTACCAAGATGCACAGTCCAGAAAGTGCCGGGCTCCATACACTGTGCTGAGTTAGTTGGTGTCAGCCAGGGCAGCACTTGGGGCATGACCTCCATGGACTTCGGAGGGAAACACTGACCACAATTTCTGTTCCTTACTATCAAACAACATCTGTTGGAGCTGCATGTACTGACATCAAGTGAAAACAGGATCAAACTCGGCTAGCCTGCCACCACCCACTGCAAACTTTCACACATGAAGAAAAAACAGCATCAGGAGAAGAGGAAAAACTTTATAAAGGAGAAATGACAAGAGTGCAGAAATATCCAAGCATAATACAATTCCTTGTTCTCTCGCCCACATATTAACTTTTTTTTAAAAAGGAAGAACTTGTATTTATACAGTGCCTTTCATGACCTCAGGACATCCCAAAGCGCTTTACAGCCATATAAATACTTTTGAAGTGAAGTCACTGTTGTAATGTAGGAAACGCGACAGCCAATTTTCACACTGCAAGGTCCCACAAACAGCAATGTGATAATGACCAGATATTCTGTTTTAGTGATGTTGGTCAGGATAATACTTGTGCAACTCCCATTGACAGCAGTGACTCTATGCGTGGACACAAGCTGACACCATTCTTTACGTGCGAGTCAACGCTAAGTGTCGACAGGCTCCAAGAGGCTCGATAGCGACCTCACCTCACACAAACTTCCTTCCCTGCTCTGGTCACTGCACAGAGTAACAATCAGAAGCCCTGTTTGATTTCTCCCCTCTGTAGCACACGGGTGCTGAGGTTGTTAACTGCACCATTACGGCCACCTTGCCTGAGAGAAGCTACCTCAACACAGACTACGAATCCAGTGTCGGACTCTCCGGTCAGTGTGGTGCTGCACAAACAGCGCCTTTACCCATCAGGCAAAGCACGAGGCTGCCTCTTCAGTTGTTGCAGACACGCCGTTAATAAAACACCACAACAGTTCAATGAGGCTGGAACAAGTGAAGCTCATACCCACTGCAGGTGAAGTCCGCATCCTCAACGCTGGTGACGGGAGAGGGGGTTGAATGCTCTTCTAGCTTCTCTGGCAGTGGGTGATTTTCTAGGCTGCATCGCGACAGGCCGTGTCTGTGGGAATAGGAGGCAAATTTTACATCAAATTGATGGATTTCTTTTCCTGTTTCCAAATATAAAAATGATTAAGAGGGGGCAAACTTACCCAGGAACGGTTAAACTGGCAGATTGAACCATATTTATAACAAGTGGATCGCCCATGCATTTGTTAACATCTAGTCCAGTCTGGAGCACAGGCAGCCGGTAGCCTGGCCTGTGCCTTTAAGGCCACTGCTCTAAATAGGCAAACCCAGGGGTTGTAGCTGATGAGGTCATTCAAAGCAGAAATGTAAATTTGTAAATTTCAGGTTCCAGGTCAATGATTGTCATTCCATCTATTTTTTAAAAGACTGTTCTGCACTTGTAACAAAATGTGCAATGGGCACCTCCCACACACACATTTTCAAGGTGAGTCTGAGGTGATGGGGGTGGAAGTTTGAGAGAGATGCTCATCTCCAGTGAAAGAAGTTGCAGTCCAGAGAAAATGAAGTGTTTTTTTGATTGGTTTGTAGAAGGTAATGTTTCCCAGACCCACTGCAGTTGGATAAATACAGAGCTAGCACAGCTGCATAAGAAAATTACAGTAAAAGAAAGGGTATTCATTAGAAAGACACCAGCAATGAGGTTTATGGTTATGAAGGCTTGAAAAATTGGGACTTTCCCCACTGGGACAAAGTAGGTTAAGGTGAGATCCGACAGTGCTCTTCAAAAAGAAGAAAGATTGAGAGAGTAATGGGGTGGGGCCGATTAGGGACCAAAAGGAGATCTACTCATGGAGGCAGAGGGCATGGCTGAGGTACTAAATGAATACTTTGCATCTGTCTTTACCAAGGAAGATGCTGCCAAAGTCTCAGTAAAGGAAGATGTAGTTGAGATACTGGATGGGCTAAAAATTGATAAAGAAGAGGTACTAGAAAGGCTGGCTGTACTTAAAGTAGATAAGTCGTCCAGTCCGGATGGAGGGAAGTAAGGGTGGAAATTGCAGAGGTACTGGCCGTAATCTTCCAAACATCCTTAGATTCGGGGGTGGTGCCAGAGGACTGGAGAATTGCAAATGTTACACCCTTGTTCAAAAAAAGGTATAAGGATAAACCCAGCTTCTATAGGCCAGTTAGTTTAACCTCAGTGGTGGGGAAACCTTTAGAAACGGTAATCCGGGATAGAATTAACAGTCACTTGGACAAGGATGGATTGATTAGGTAAATCATGTTTAACTAACCTGATAAGAGTTTTTTGATGAGGTTACAGAGAGGGTAGTTGAGGGCAATGCAGCTGATGTGGTGTATATTGTCTTTCAAAAAGCGTTCGATAAAGACTGAGGATTATCCCTAGAAAATAGTTATAACAACAGGGAATGCCTCAGCACGAGTGAATGGTCAGGCTGAGGCTATACAGTCAATTAAAGGGAAATTGAATAAATATTTGATAATGAAGAATATAAGAGGATACATGGAAAGGGGATCAGAACAAATCGCTACAGCTGAAGATTCAGCAACGGGGCAGGTGGGATTGGTCAACTGGTCTCATTCTGTGCTATAGTTTCATAGAATCATAGAAAGTTACAGCACAGAAGGAGGCCATTTGGCCCATCGTGTCCGTGCCGGCCAAAAAAGAGCCATCCAGTTTAATCTCACTTTCTACCATTGGTCCGTAGCCCTGTAGGTTACGGCACTTCAAGTGCACATCCAAGTACCTTTCAAATAAGTTGAGGGTTTCTGCCTCTACCACCCTTTCAGGCAGTGAGTTCCAGACCTCCACCACCCTCTGGGTAAAAAGATTTCTGCCCAGCTCCCATCTAATCCTTCTACCAATTACTTTAAATCTATGCCCCCTGGTCACTGACCCCTCTGCTATGTGAAATAGGTCCTCCCTTTCCACTCTATCTAGTCCTGTCATAATTTTATACACCTCAATTAAATCTCCCCTCAGCCTCCTTTGTTCCAAAGAAAACAACCCCAGCCTATCCAATCTTTTCTCATAGCTAAAATTCTCCAGCCCTGGCAATATCCTCGTAAATCTCTTCAGTACCCTCTCTAGTGCAATCACATCTTTCCTGTAATGTGGTGACCAGAACTGTACACAGTACTCAAGCTGTGGTCTAACCAGTGTTTTATACAGTTCCAGCATAACCTCCCTGCTCTTATAATCTATGCCTTGGTGAATAAGGCAAGTATCCCTTATGTCTCCTTAAACACCTTATCTACCTGTCCTGCTACCTTCAGGGATCTGTGGACATGCACTCCAAGGTCCCTCACTTCCTCTACACCTCTCAGTATCCTCCCATTTATTGTGTACTCCCTTGCCTTGTTTGCCCTCCCCAAATGCCTTACCTCACACTTCTCCGGATTGAATTCCATTTGCCACTTTTCTGCCCACCTGACCAGTCCATTGATATCTCCCTGCAGTCTACAGCTTTCCTCCTCACTATCAACCACATGGCCAATTTTTGTATCATCTGCAAACTTCTTGATCAAGCCCCCCACATTCAAGCCGTAGCCCTGTAGGTTACGGCACTTCAAGTGCACATCCAAGTACCTTTCAAATAAGTTGAGGGTTTCTGCCTCTACCACCCTTTCAGGCAGTGAGTTCCACACCTGGAATACTGCATACAGTTTTGGTCTCCATACTTCAGAAAAGACATACTTGCTCTCGAGGCAGTACAAAGAAGGTTCACTCGGTTAATCCCGGGGATGAGGGGGCGGACATATGAGGAGAGGTTGAGTAGATTGGGACTCTACTCATTGGAGTTCAGAAGAATGAGAGGCGATCTTATTGAAACATATAAGATTGTGAAGGGTCTTGATCGGGTGGATGCAGTAAGGATGTTCCCAAAGATGGGTGAAACTAGAACTAGGGGGCATAATCTTAGAATAAGGGGCTGCTCTTTCAAAACTGAGATGAGGAGAAACTTCTTCACTCAGAGGGTGGTAGGTCTGTGGAATTTGCTGCCCCAGGAAGCTGTGGAAGCTACATCATTAGATAAATTTAAAACAGAAATAGACAGTTTCCTAGAAGTAAAGGGAATTAGGGGTTATGGGGAGCGGGCAGGAAATTGGACATGAAGCTGAGTTCGGATCGGTCAATGCCCTGTGGGTGGCGGAGAGGGCCCAGGGGCTATGTGGCCGGGTCCTGCTCCGACTTCTTGTGTTCTTTAGATTTGTGGTTGGGATCAGATCAGCCATGATCTTATTGAATGGCGGAGCAGGCTCGAGGGGCCGATTGGCCTACTCCTGCTCCAATTTCTTATGTTCTTATGTTCAAATCATTAATGTATACCACAAAAAGTACTGAACCTTGTGGAACCCCACTGGAAACAGCCTTCCAGTCGCAAAAACATGCGTCAACCATTACCCTTTGCTTCTTGCCACTGAGCCCATTTTGGATCCAACTTGCCACTTTCCCTCGGATCCCATGGGCTTTTACTCTTTTGACCAGTCTGTCATGTGGGACCTTGTCAAAAGCCTTGTTAAAATCCATGTAGACTACATCAAACGCGTTACCCTCATCGACCCTCCTTGTTACCTCCTCAAAAAATTCAATCAAGTTACCTTCCCTTAACAAATCCACGCTGACTGTCCCTGATTAACCCATGCCTTTATAAATAACGATTTATGCTATCCCTCAGAATTGATTCCAATAATTTGCCCACCACCGAGGTTAGACTGACTGGCCTATAATTACTCGGTGAATCTCTTCCTCCCTTTTTAAACAACGGTACAACGTTAGCAGTCCTCCAATCCTCCGGCACCACGCCTGTAGCCAGGGAGGATTGGAAAATGATGGTCAGAGTCTCCACTATTTCCTCCCTTGCTTCTCTTAACAGCCTGGGATACATTTCATCCGGGCCTGGCGATTTATCTATTTTCAAAGATGCTAATCTCTTAATACTTCCTCTCTCACTATGTTTATTGGTTTACCCCAATATTTCACACTCCTCCTCCTCAACTACAATCTCTGCATCGTCCCCCTCTTTTGTGAAGACAGACGCAAAGTATTCATTAAGAACAATACCCACATCTTCCGCCTCCACACACAGGTTACCTTTTTGGTCTCTAATAAGCCCTCCTCTTTCCTTAGTTAACCTCTTGCTCTGTATGTATATATAAAATATTTTTGGGCTTTCCTTGATTTTACTTGCTAGTATTTTTTCATGCCCTCTCTTTGCTTTCCTAATTTCCTTTTTAATTTCATCCCTGCACTTTCTATACTCGTCTAGGCTTTCTGCAGTATTGAGCTCTCGATGTCTGACATAAACTTCCCTTTTCTGCCTTATCTTACCCTATACACTCCTTGTCATCCTGGAGATTCTTGATTTGGCAGTCCCACTCTTTTTCTTTGTGGGTCTCTGAACCCTTGAACCTCCCCCTTGAATGCCTCCCACTGCTCTGACACTGATTTACCTTCAAGTAGCTGTTTCCAGTCCACTTTTGCTAAATCACTTCTCAGCTTAGTAAAATTGGCCTTTCCCCAATTGAGAACTTTTACTCCTGTTCCATCTCCGTCCTTTTCAATAACTATGCCTAATCTAACTGAATTATGATCACTACCACCAAAATGCTCTCTCACTGATACTCCTTCCACCCGCCCAAATTCATTCCCTAAAACTAAATCCAGAACTGCCCCCCCACCCCCACCCCCACCCCTCTCTTGTTGGGTTTGCTATGTACTGGCTAAAAAAGTGCTCCCATGAATGCAATTTAAGAATTCTACGCTCTGTATATCTTTTGCACTGACTGTATCCCAGTTAATATTCGGGTAGTTGAAATCCCCGACTATTACTGCCCTATTGTTTTTGCACTGCTCAGAAATTTGTCTACATATTTGCTCTTCTACCTCCCTCTGACTGTTTCCACGACTTGTGATTCTAAATAAATCTGTTAACAACTATTCTAAAATTCTCAGCAAAAACAACATGAAGCTGACGCACCATTAGCAGTGCGATCAATACATTGGCCGCTTCTGATTCGCCACTATGCACACTCCAGCGCATTTTAATGAGTTCTCCAGCAGTTTTTGGCATAAATTTGCCACTGGAGGGTCGGGGAGCTCACGGTCTCTCCTCTCCCCCACAACCCTTCACAGCCTCTCCCCTCCCCCGTCACAGCCTCTCTCTCCCTCCCTCAACCCCTCCACCTTCACAGCCTCACCCCCACAACACCCTCTCCCTCCCACCCTCCCCAGCCCCTCCCCCTTCACGGCCTCACCCACCCCTCCCCCTTCACGGCCTCACCCCCACAACACCCTCTCCCTCCCACCCTCCCCAGCCCCTCCCCCTTCACGGCCTCACCCACCCCTCCCCCTTCACGGCCTCACCCACCCCTTCCCCCTCATAGCCTCACCCCTCATCCTTCCCCACCCTCCCACTCCACCCCTGCTCCCACCTCCACCGCTCCCCACTTCACGGCCTCCCCTCCTCGTGGCCTTAGTCGGCAGTATCGCCGTTGCAGATACTCAGACACAAAGGACCATTTTATAGGCAAGTCTAAGCACATCCCTGCAAAATATGTAATTTTTTTCTCCTTTATATCGGAAACCTCATTTTGAATCCTGGATATATGAAAAAGATTCAAACAATTATATATTGCACAATCACATGACTAAATTTATCTGGTGAATTATCTTTGAACACTTTCATTAAACTTTTCACTTAAAGGTGTCAGTGTCTCCCAAAAGCCAGGGCTTGGATTTAATATTTTCACCTAGAACTGTGGCACTGAGCACATGCAGTGTACCTAAAATCTGTCGTCAGAGCGAAAAAGGCTGGTGGAAGAAGGAGAGCGAAGAAGGAGGCCATTCGGCCCATCATGCCAGTGCCGGCTCTTTGAAAGAGCTATTCAATCAGTCCCACTCCCTGCTCTTTCCCCATAGCCCTACAAATTTCTCCTTTTCAAGTATTTATCCAATTCCCTTTTGAAAGTTACTACAGAATCGGCTTCCACCACCTTTTCAGGCAGTGCACTGCAGATTACAACAGCTCGCTGCATAAAAAACATTCTCCTGATATCCTCCCTGGATTATTTGCCAATTATCTTAAATCTGTGTCCTCTGGTTACCAACCCTCCTGACAGTTTCTCCTTATTTACTCGATCTAAACCCCTCATAATTTTGAACATCATTTTTCTCTCACAAGGGGAATGAAAGGGCATCCAAAGCTAGAGCTCTGTGAATGACTAAAAATAATGGGCCAGAATTTGTTGTCAAAATAACAGTGAGGCTAATGGCGCTCGTCATTATTTATGCACAAATCAGCAAGTTCAGGCGAGGACAGATGCGCAAAAATCCAAAAGTTGCTGTCCGAGATGCACCTCTCCGCTGTTAACTTCACAACAACGCCATCTCACTGTCTGCCTCATCATTGAAATACATTGAACGGCGTGAAGTTCCTGTATTTTTGCGGTAGATACGAACTAAACTCGCCAGAGAAAGTTAAGTCTTGTCCATTCCAGTGTAAGTACCATTTAATGACATGATAAGTGTTAACTACTGCCAGGCAACCCCTCTGACACTGAAAATTAACTATTACAAGTGTGGAGTCTCATTCCTTCAGGTTTTAATTGTTCTTAGAGATTTTTAAAATGTTAATTTTTTTAAACTTTTCCTTTCTGTGTCTTTTTTCTCTCTCTCTTAATCCAACTTTCTTGCAATCTCTTTATTTCTTTCTGGATTTACACTTCCTTCTCCGTCCTTGCACTGTTTATTTCTCAGTACTTCAATCTGATTGGTTAAGGAGATACCCAGTTGCTTGCCCTGTTCACTCAGGTCCCAGATGCCCTGTTTCCCTCGCTGCCCCATTATCAGCTCACACTTTCAGCAACTTGCCACGCAAAAAATGTGAAAACCGAAACGTGCAGGGGCAAGTCTAACTAACGGCAGAAACTGTTAGATGCCTTGCCACAGCAAATTATGGTCCACAGAGATTAAAATATAACAGAAAAGGAGAGTTATGATAAATGTCAGGTTCATAATACAGTAGAGAACCAAACTGAATACAGAAGGTGCAGAGGAGAACGAAAAGGAAATAAGAGGGGCAAAGAGAGTGCGAGAGAATAGATTGGCGGCTAACATAAAAGGGAGCCCAAAAATCTTTTATAAACATATAAACAGTAAACGGGTAGTTAAAGGAAGGGTGGGGCCGATTCGGGACCAAAAAGGAGATCTTCTAATGGAGGCAGAGGACATGGCTGAGGTACTGAATGAATATTCGCATCTGTCTTCACTAAAGAAGAGGATGCTGCCAATCAATGTTCCCTCTAATTTTCTTCGGCCATGTGCGGAATGAATTTGGGTTTATAAAGGCTGTGTGCACCACCGTAAAAAAAAAATCACAGCTTTGAATAGAACAACTTTTTAGAAAACATTATTCAGGGTAAATAACAAACAGAAAAAATGTACAAAATAATGGATAATTGTAACAATTTAATGTTATGTTGCACTAGGATTGAGCAGACCAGTATCGTTATATCTTATTAAAAAATAACTGATGGGAACGATTCCAATCAGCTTTTTGTTTAATCAGCTTAATGACTGAATCAAAAAGATATGAATTGTGTACAATCAGAATTTTTAAATTGAGTCAGAAATACAAAACAGCTGTCAAATCGGTCAGTGAGAATTTAGGGATCAGGAACAGTTTAATTAAAGGTCTCCAAACCCCCCCCCCCCACAAACCCCACCTCCACTGAATCTTCAGCAGCGTTTTAAAAAAATGATTGCATTACAGTTGTACATCACGCAGGTCTCACTATTTTGGCTGCCGCTGTGTAAGGCAAGGAGCAGTTTGGTCATGCAGACTGTGCACACTGTTTCCCCATTTGTTTCCAAAGGTTGAAGTTATATATTTAAGGAAAGGCAAGGACTTGTATTTATATAGTGCCTTTCGTGGCCTCTAGACATCCCAAAGAGCTTTACAGCCAATTAAGTACTTTTGAAGTGTAGTCATTGTTGTAATGTAGGAAAGGCGGCAGCCAATTTGCGCACAGCAAGCTCCCACAAACAGCAATGAAATAATGACTGGATAATCTGTTTTAGTGATGTTGGTTGAGGGATAAATATTGGCCAGAACACCGGGGAGAACTCCCCGACACTTCAAAAAGTGTCATGGGATTTTTTACATCCACCTGAGAGGTCAAACAGAAGTCAGTTTAACGACTCAGCCAAAGGAAGGCATCTCCGACAGTGTAGCACTCCCTCAGTACTGCACTGGAGTGTCAGCCTACATTATGTACTCAAGTCTCTGGAGTGGAACGTGAACCCACGACCTTCTGATTCAGAGTGCTACCCACTGAGCCACGGCTGCCACGAATGCTATACAGAACCGTGGGGCTTGTACAGATCCACAATGACCACTCCCTGTAACAATCCCTGGCCAGAGGCAATATCATTCTATAAAACAATCATTTATTACCAGTCAGCCATTCAGATTTGACTTTGTGTATTTGAAATGTCCTGTTAATGGTCAGGATTGTTCTAAATGTCTAGTTTAGAGTCTCCCTGCTTGGAGTTCTGTGAATTAAAGGTATCTCACAGGCAAGGGGAGAGCAATTCCATTGCCCGCTGTGTCACTCACTGAAGATTCACTCCAAACATCAGATGGACACCGCTAAGGGCACTGTCCCTTTAAGAAGCCAGCGATTCCCTGTGCAAATACAGGAGCGCTGCCAAGTCCTGAGTGATGGGTTAACGAAGCAGTGTCGATACTGGGGAACACACTCAACTAATCAAACACTGACATGTAACCAAATACCTTTACATGCCTCCCAGACTGACTCAGGACAACTGACCTCTCGCTGTATACTGTTAAACCTCGTTACAGAGCAGCCTGGGTTATAGCGAGACTTCCAAACATGCCTGGGCCGACTCTCCTTTTGCCCTTGGAAGTTTCTCTCTCCCTCTCCTCAAGGTGTCGACTCTCACCGGCCGATAGTGTCACAGCAAACCCTCCAGTGCTTCACCCACAGGTGCACCCAGGCAGTAAATGTCAGCAAGGCTTCTGACCACCGAAGACAGACAGAATCAATCTTCTATCACCCACCAGCCGGCTGTCTGTCCACAGCCTTCAGTCGGGATCACTCGATAATGATCACGAGGAGAAACCCTCGCTCCAGGACAGTGAATCACAGGCAGTGCTCCCACCGCCGATAACAGTTAACTCAACACAGACCAGACAGCATTGGTTTGGTGCACAGACGGAATGTTTAATTGCGCGGCACACAACAGTCTGCTGCGTGGTCACGCACAGCTTAGAGGGGACGGTGCTGCCAATGTCACAGCAAAGGAGGAGTTGCTAGCGATATTGGATAGGGTAAAAATAGATAAAAAGGAGATACTTAAAAGACTGGCAATACGCAAAGGTCACCCTGTCTGGATGTGATGCATCCTAGGTTGCTGAGGGAAGTAAGGGTGGAAATTGCGGAGGCTCTGGCCACAATCTTCCAATCCTCCTTAGATATGGGGACGGTGCCAGGGGACTGGAAGATTGCAAATGTTCAAAAAAGGGGAGAGGGTAACCCGGCAATTACAGGCCAGTCAGCCTAACATCGGTGGTGGGGAAACTTTTAGAGAGAATAATCAGAGACAAAATTAATTGTCACTTGGAAAAATATGGGTTAATAAATGACAGGCAGCATGGATTTGTTGAAAGCAAATCGTGTTTCACTAACATGATTGAGTTCTTTGAAAAAGAAATGGAGAAGGTTGATGAGGATAGTGTGGTTAATGTTATGTATAGGGACTTTCAAAAGGCACCTGATAAGTTGGCTAAGGGACAGAAAGCAGAGAGCGGTGGTCAACGGTTGGTTTTCAGACTAGAGAAAAGTTTACAGTGGTGTTCCCCAGGGGTCAGTATTAGGACCACTGCTCTTTATAATGTATATTAATGACCTGGACTTGGGTATATAGGGCATAATTTCAAGGGTTTGCAGATGACACAGAATTCAGAAATGTAGTAAACAGTGAGGAAGACAGTAACAGACTTCAGGAGGACATAGACAGACTGGTGAAATGGGCAGACACATGGCAGATGAACTTTAACGCAGAGAAGTGTGAAGCGTTGCATTTTGGTAGGAAGAATGAAGAGAGGCAATATAAACTAAATGGTACTATTTTAAAGGGGATGCAGGAACAGAGAGACTTGGGTGTGCACAAGCACAAATCTTTGAAGGTGGTAGGACAAGTTGAGAAGGCTGTTAAAAAAGCATAATAGATCCTGGGCTTTATTAAGAGGCATTGGGCACAAAAGCTTAACCTTTATAAATCACTGGTTAGGCCTCAGCTGGAGCATCGTGTCCAATTCTGGGCACCATATTTTAGGAAGAATGTCAAGGCCTTAGAGAGGGTGCAGAAGAGATTTACTAGAATGGTACCAGGAATGAGGGACTTCAGTGATATGGAGAGACTGGAGAAGCCAGGGTTGTTCTCCTTAGAGCAGAGGTTAAGGGGAGATTTGATAGAGGTGTTCAAAATTATAAGAACATAAGAAATAGGAGCAGGAGTAGGCCATGCTGCTCCTTGAGCCATTCTTCGAACTCAACTCTACTTTCCCACCCGATCCCCATATCCCTTGATTCCCTTAGAGTCCAAATATCTATCAATCTCAGCCTTGAATATACTAAACATCCACGGCCCTCTGGGGTAGAGAATTCCAAAAATTCACAACCCTCATCTCAGGCCCAAATGGCCAACCCCTTATCCTTATGAAGGAATTTGATAGAGTAAATATGGAAAAACTGTTTCCAGTAGCATATGGGTCGGTAACCAGAGGACGCAGATTTAAGGTAATTGGCAAAAGAACCGGAGGCAAGATGAGGAGAAATTTTTTTACGTAGCAAATTTTTATGATTTGGAATGATCAGTCCTGTCACATCCAGTCGTGAATGGTGGCGGACAATTAAACAATTAATGGGAGGAGGAGGCTCCGTGAACATCGCCATCCTCAATGATGACAGCGTCCAGCACTTGAGTGCAAAAGACAAGGCTGAAGGCGTTTGCAACCATCTTCAGCCAGAAGTGCCGAGTGGATGATCCATCTCGGCCTCCACCCGATATCCCCACCATCACAGAAGCCAGTCTTCAGCCAATTCGATTCACTCCACATAATATCAAGAAACGGCTGAGTGCACTGGATACAGCGAAGGCTATGGGCCTCGACAACATCCCGGCTGTAGCGCTGAAGACTTGTGCTCCAGAACTAGCCGCGCCTCTAGCCAAGCTGTTCCAGTACAGCTACAACACTGGCATCTACCTGACAATGTGGATAATTGCCCAGGTATGTCCTGTCCACAAAAAGCAAGACAAATCCAATCCAGCCAATTACCGCCCCATCAATCTACTCTCTATCATCAGCAAAGTGATGGAAGGTGTCGTCGACAGTGCTATCAAGTGGCACTTACTCACCAATAACCTGCTCACTGATGCTCGGTTTGGGTTCCGCCAGGACCACTCGGCTCCAGACCTCATTACAGCCTTGGTCCAAACATGGACAGAAGAGCTGAATTCCAGAGGTGAGATGAGAGTGACTGCCCTTGACATCAAGGCAGCATTTGACCGAGTTTGACACCAAGGAGCCCTAGTAAAATTGAAGTCAATGGGAATCAGGGGGAAAACTCTCCAGTGGCTGGAGTCATACCTAGCACAAAGGAAGATGGTAGTGGTTGTTGGAGGCCAATCATCTCAGCCCCAGGACACTGCTGCAGGAGTTCCTCAGGGCAGTGTCCTAGGCCCAACCATCTTCAGCTGCTTCATCAATGACCTTCCCTCCATCATAAGGTTAGAAATGAGGATGTTCGCTGATGATTGCACAGTGTTCAATTCCATTTGCAACCCCTCAGATAATGAAGCAGTCCGAGCCCGCATGCAGCAAGACCTGGACAACATCCAGCTTGGGCTGATAAGTGGTAAGTAACATTCACACCAGACAAGTGCCAGGCAATGACCATCTCCCCTTGACATTCAATGATGTGGAGATGCCGGTGATGGACTGGGGTTGACAAATGCAAGGAATCTTACAACACCAGGTTATAGTCCAACTGTTTTATTTGAAAATCACAAGCTTTCGGAGGCTTTCTCCTTCGTCAGGTGACACTTGCCAGGATGAGTGTAGCTCCAACAACACTCAAGAAGCTCGACACCATCCAGGACAAAGCAGCCCGCTTGATTGGCACCCCATCCACCACCCTAAACATTCACTCCCTTCACCACCGGCACACTGTGGCTGCAGTGTGTACCATCCACAGGGTGCATTGCAGCAACTCGCCAAGGCTTCTTCGACAGCACCTCCCAAACCCGTGACCTCTACCACCTAGAAGGACAAGGGCAGCAGGCACATGGGAACAACACCACCTGCACGTTCCCCTCCAAATCACACACCATCCCGACTGGAAATATATCGCCGTTCCTTCATCATCGTCGTTGGGTCAAAATCCTGGAACTCCCTACTCTACAGCACTGTGGGAGAACATTCACCACAGACAGCAGCAGTTCAAGAAGACGGCTCACCACCACCTTCTCAAGGGCAATTAGGGATGGGCAATAAATGCTGGCCTTGCCAGCGAGGCCCACTCCCATGAATGAATTTTAAAAAATGCACTGCCTGAAAGGGTTGTTGAAGCAGATTCAGTAATAACTTTCAAAAGGGAACTGGATAAATACTTGAAGGGGAAAAATCTGCAGGGCCCTGGGGAAAGAGCAGGGGGAGTGGTATTAATTGGATAGCTCTTTCAAAGAGTCGGCACAGGCACGATGGGCTAAAGGGCCTCCTTCTGTGCTATAGCATTCTATGATTCTAACAACTCTATTAAATCTCATCTTAACCTTCTCTGTTCTAAGGAGAACAATCCCAGCTTCTCCAGTCTCTCCACATAATTAAAGTCCCTCATCCCTGGTACTATTCTAGTAAATCTCCCCTGCACCCTCTCTAAGGCCTTGACATCCTTCCTAAAGCGCGATGCCCAGAACTGAACACTAACTGAGGCTTAACCAGTGTTTTATAAAGGTTTACCATAACTTTCTTGCTTTTGTACTCTATGCCTCTATTTATAAAGGATCCCGTATGCCCTTTTTAAACAGCTTATGAACTTGTCCTGCCACCTTCTAAGATTTGTGTACATACACTCCCAGGTCCTTCTGTTCCTGCACCCCCTTTAAAATTGTACCATTTAGTTTATATTGCCTCTCCTCATTTTGCCTTCCAAAATGCATCACTTCTCTACATTAAATTTCATTTGCCGTGTGTCTGCCCATTTCACTAGTCTGGCTGTCCTCCTGAAGTCTGCCACTATCCTCCACATTGTTTGTTACATTTCCAAGTTTTGTGTCATCTACAAACTTTGAAATTATGCCCTGTACACCCACGTTAACATATATCAAAAAGAGCAGTGCAACATTGTGGTCAGAGACAGGGGAAGAATGTCTTTCTTCTTACTAATAATTCAGTTTTCAAAAATAAACAATTGGATTTTGAAGCCAATTTGTTATTTCACCTATTTTGCTGAGTCAGAAAAGGTGAATGCAATGTTTTACAACTGTAACAGACTAATTGCTAATAACTAGATAAGATAGACAGTCTTTCCTCATTCTAATTTAATTCTTTTGAAGTTGAATTTTGAAAGGAAACAAAGCCACTGAAGGAAACAGATAGAAAGACTGGTTGGATGGAAACAATGAGGCTGAAGGGGGCCTCACCACATGCTCTTGGATGGAATGAGTGAGAGACAGAGTGGATGGCATGTTCAGTGTAATGCGAATGACAGCAGTTAAAGGAGGATATAGAGGGTCTGCAGGTAGTTCAAAGTTGAAGGGGTAGGGGTAGTAGGAAGGAACAAGGCTAGTGGAGGCAATGGGAGGAGGGGGTGGAGGAATCCCAAGGGATAGCGGCAAGAGACAAAAATAAAAGCGCACAGAATTGAAGGTAACCCTGTGACATGAGTTGGTAATTGGTTATGCTTTAGTTGTACAGAGCCTAGGTCAGATTCTACCTGGAGTACTGCATTCAGTTCTGGGCACCGCGCCTCAGGATATATTGGCCTTGGAGGAGGTGAAGCACAAATTCACCAGAATGATACCGGGACTTAAAGGGTTAAATAATGAGGACACGTTGCATAAATCAAGCCCCTCGAGTCTGATCTGCCATTCAATTAGATCACGGGTGATCTGTATCTTAACTCCATTTACCCTCTTTTGACCCATATCCCTTGCCTGACAAAATTTCTCCCTACCACTCTCCTCATCCCAGCCACCTGATCCCCCAGTCCCAATCTCCCTGACCCTCCCCCCCACAGTCCCAATCTCCCTGACTGCCCCCCCCAATCCCAATCTCCCTGACCCCCTAGTCCCAATCTCCCTGACTGCCTCCCCCAATCCCAATCTCCCTGACTGCCCCCCCCCCACCCCCAGTCCCAATTTCTCTACACCTCCAGTCCCAATCTCCTGACAACCCCCACCTCCCCGACCGTTCCAATCTCCCGTTTCCGCACCCCCCCCCCAGTCCCAATCTCCTGCCCCTTAGTCTCTGGCCACCCTCTTCCAGCCCCGAAGAGTGCAACCCCTGCATCTCTCCCCGCTCCGTCTCTTTCTTCCCTCCACCAGCCGGTAGGGGATGGGCGAGGGTGACGTCACAGAACAAGGGGCTGCCGCTGCGCGGAATTTAAACGGTGCAGTTTTCCCAGGCTGTTAGTGCAGCAACTGGGAAATTCACGTCCCAGTCCAGGACACAGTGTCAACCATATGTTGGACACCCCTGATCTAGGGGTAATACTGCAGCAACTCCCCAAGGCTTCCGTGGCAGCATCTCTCAAACCCATGACCTTCACCATCTAGAAAGACAAGGATAGCAGGCTCATGGGAACACCATATTCCCTTCCTAGTCACACACCATCCTGACTTAAATATATATCGGCCGTTCCTTCATCGTCGCTGGGTCAAAATCCTGGGACTCCCTCCCTAACAGCACTGTGGGAGAACCTTCACCACACGGACTGCAGCGGTTCAAGAAGGCGGCTCACCACCACCTTCTCAAAGGCAATAAATACCGGCGTTGCCATCAACACCCATATCCTGAGAATGATCAAAAAAAGTAATTGATGAAGAGCAGAGGCCCCACTGCAGAACAGGGGGGCACGATCATAAATTAGAGTTCAGCCATTTAGAAGTGAAATCAGGAAACATTTCTTCCCACAAAGGGGAGTGGAAAGCTGGAACTCTCTCCCCCCAAAAAGCTGCTGAGGCTGGGGATTATTGAAAATTTAAAAGCTGAGATTGATGGATTTTTGTTAGGCACAGGGTATTCAGGGATACAGAACCAGGGTATTCAGGGATACAGAACCAGGGTATTCAGGGATACGGAACCAGGGTATTCAGGGATACGGAACCAGGGTATTCAGGGATACGGAACCAGGGTATTCAGGGATACGGAACCAGGGTATTCAGGGATACGGAACCAGGGTATTCAGGGATACAGAACCAGGGTATTCAGGGATACAGAACCAGGGTATTCAGGGATACAGAACCAGGGTATTCAGGGATACGGAACCAGGGTATTCAGGGATACGGAACCAGGGTATTCAGGGATACGGAACCAGGGTATTCAGGGATACGGAACCAGGGTATTCAGGGATACGGAACCAGGGTATTCAGGGATACGGAACCAGGGTATTCAGGGATACAGAACCAGGGTATTCAGGGATACAGAACCAGGGTATTCAGGGATACAGAACCAGGGTATTCAGGGATACAGAACCAGGGTATTCAGGGATACAGAACCAGGGTATTCAGGGATACAGAACCAGGGTATTCAGGGATACAGAACCAGGGTATTCAGGGATACAGAACCAGGGTATTCAGGGATACAGAACCAGGGTATTCAGGGATACAGAACCAGGGTATTCAGGGATACAGAACCAGGGTATTCAGGGATACAGAACCAGGGTATTCAGGGATACAGAACCAGGGTATTCAGGGATACAGAACCAGGGTATTCAGGGATACAGAACCAGGGTATTCAGGGATACAGAACCAGGGTATTCAGGGATACGGAACCAGGGTATTCAGGGATACGGAACCAGGGTATTCAGGGATACGGAACCAGGGTATTCAGGGATACGGAACCAGGGTATTCAGGGATACGGAACCAGGCGGGGAGATGGAGTCAAGGTACAGATTGGCCATGAAATAATTGAATGGCGGAAGAGGCTGGAGGGGCTGAATGGCCTCCTCCTGTTCCGAGGGGAGGGGAGGGGAGGCTGTGGGCCCAACTCCCCGCCAGTCACTTGAAAGAAAGAAAAAGGCAGAACCAGAGGGGCAGGTGAGCGGGGTCTGGGGTCCGAACTCCCGGCCCCGATGCTTCCTTCGGCCCCGATGTTGCTCAGTGTTGCCCGCGGTACCTCTCAGCCCCTCCCGGGCCCCTCCTACTCACATCTCCGGGGCGTTACGGACCGGCCTCCGGTTGTATCTGTGGATCATTCCGCCTCCTGCCTGGCCTGGCCGGGCCGGGCCCAGTGCAGCCTCCTGCCGGCCGCCTCAGTAACCCAGCCCGAGGCCTCCACTCGCTGCTCTCACTCTCCGACCCGGTACCATGGCAACCGCGGGGCCCGCCGGGAGCTGGAGGCCTCCGCCCGCTGCAGCGCCTCGTTGCCTGTCTGCTGACCCGGGAGTTGTGTCGCCAACCCCGGCCCGTCCTGTGATCCCGACAGCGGCCAGATTCAAACTCCGGCCTGGACCGAGTTCACCTGCAGGGAAAAGGGTCAAAGAGAACACGACCTTTCACAGCACAGGAGGCGGCCGATCGGCCCAGAGTGTCGGTGCCTGCTCTTCGATTCATCAAACCTGAACTAATCCCACTGACCCACTCTCTCCCCATAGCCCTGTGTCAATCAAACTAATCCCACTGACCCACTCTCTCCCCATAGCCCTGTGTCAATCAAACTAATCCCCTGTCCCACTCTCTCCCCATAGCCCTGTGTCAATCAAACTAATCCCATTGTCCCGCTCTCTCCCCATAGCCCTGTGTCAATCAAACTAATCCCACTGACCCACTCTCTCCCCATAGCCCTGTGTCAATCAAACTAATCCCACTGTCCCACTCTCTCCCCATAGCCCTGTGTCAATCAAACTAATCCCATTGACCCACTCTCTCCCCATAGCCCTGTGTCAATCAAACTAATCCCATTGACCCACTCTCTCCCCATAGCCCTGTGTCAATCAAACTAATCCCATTGTCCCACTCTCTCCCCATAGCCCTGTGTCAATCAAACTAATCCCCTGTCCCGCTCTCTGCCCATAGCCCTGTGTCAATCAAACTAATCCCACTGACCCACTCTCTCCCCATAGCCCTGTGTCAATCAAACTAATCCCACTGTCCCACTCTCTCCCCATAGCCCTGTGTCAATCAAACTAATCCCCTGTCCCGCTCTCTGCCCATAGCCCTGTGTCAATCAAACTAATCCCATTGTCCCACTCTCTCCCCATAGCCCTGTGTCAATCAAACTAATCCCATTGTCCCACTCTCTCCCCATAGCCCTGTGTCAATCAAACTAATCCCACGAACCCACTCTCTCCTCGTTGCCCTTAATCAATCCCAAAATGATCAACCTTCCCCCCTCCCTCCCCTTTGTAATTCCCAAGCTAATCCCATTGCCATTCTCTACCCAATGCCCTGTATAATTCCCAAACTAATACCATTGCCCCTCTCTCCCCTAGTCCCGTATCAATCCCAAACTAATCCAACAGGCCCGCTCTCCATATTCTTGCATCAATCCTAAACCAATCCCACTGACCCACTCTCTCCCCATAGCCCTGTATCAATCCCAAACTAATCCCACTGGCCCACTCTCTCCCCATAGCCCTGGATCAATCCCAAACTAATACCACTGCCCCACTCTCGCCCAATACCCTGTATCAATCCCAAACTAATCCGACTGCCCCGCTCTCTCCCTTTGCCTTGTATAATTCCCAGACTAATCCCACTGCCCCGCTTTCTCCCCATATTCCGGTATCAATCCCAAACTGATTTCACTGCCCCGCTCTCGCCCCATAGCCCTGTATCAATCCCAAACTAATCCCACTGCCACCCCATAGCCCTGTATCAATCCCAAACTAATCCCACTGCCCCACTCTCTCCTCATAGTCCTGTATCAATCCCAAACTAATCCCACTGGCCCACTCTCTCCCCATAGCCCTGGATCAATCCCAAACTAATCCCACTGCCCCACTCTCGCCCAATACCCTGTATCAATCCCAAACTAATCCGACTGCCCCGCTCTCTCCCTTTGCCTTGTATAATTCCCAGACTAATCCCACTGCCCCGCTTTCTCCCCATATTCCGGTATCAATCCCAAACTGATTTCACTGCCCTGCTCTCGCCCCATAGCCCTGTATCAATCCCAAACTAATCCCACTGTCACCCCATAGCCCTGTATCAATCCAAAACGAATCCCACTGCCCCTTTCTCTCCCAATAGCTCTGTATCAATCCCAAACTAATCCGATTGCCCCTCTCTACCCATTACCCAGTATAATTCCCAAACTAATTCCATTGCCCCTCTCTCCCCATTGTCATGCATCAATCCTGAACTAATCCCACTGCCCTGCTCTCTCCCCATAGTCCTGTATCAACCTCAAACTAATCTCACTGCCCCTCTCTGTCCCCATAGCCCTGTATCAATCCCACTGCCCCACTCTCTCCCCTTTGCCTTGTATAATTCCCATACTAATCCCATTGCCCCTATCTACCCAATGCCCTGTATAATTCCCAAACTAATCCCATTGCCCCTCTCTTCCCCATTGTCCTGCATCAATCCCGAACTAATCCACTGCCCTGCTCTCTTCCCTTAGTACTGTATCAATCCCAAACTAATTGTACGCCCCACTCTCTCCCCAAAGCCCTATAACAGTCCCAAAATAATCACACTGTCCCCCTCTCTCCCCATAGTCATGTGTCAATCCCAAACTAATCCCACTGACCCACTCTCTCCCCATATTCCGGTATCAATCCCAAACTAATCCCACTGCCCCGCTCTCACCCCATGGTCCTGTATCAATCCCAAACTAATCTCATTGCCTCGCTCTCTCCCATAGCCCTGGATCAATCCCAAACTAATCCCACTGCACCGCTCTCTCCCCATAGTCCTCTATCAATCCCAATCTAATCCCACTGCCCCGCTCTCCCCTTTTCTTGTATAATTCCCATACCAATCACATTGCCCCTCTCTACCCAATGCCCTGCATAATTTCCAAACTAATCCCATTGCCCCTCTCCCAATTGTTGCGCATCAATCCCGAACTAATCCACTGCCCTACCCTCTCCCCATTGTCCTGTATCAATCCCAATCTAAACCCACTGCCCCACTCTCTCCCCATAGCCCTGTATCAATCCCAAACAAATCCCACTGACCTCCTCTCTCCCCATATTCCTGTATCAATCCCAAACTAATCCCACTGCCCCACTCACTCCCCATAGCCCTGTAAAACTCCCAAACTAATTCGACTGTCCCACTCTCCCCCAGAGTCCCGTCTCAATCCCAAACTAATTCTACTGCCCCAGTCTCTCTCAATACCCCTGTATCAATCCCAATCTAATCCCACTGCCCCGCTCTCCCCTTTTCTTGTATAATTCCCATACCAATCACATTGCCCCTCTCTACCCAATGCCCTGCATAATTTCCAAACTAATCCCATTGCCCCTCTCCCAATTGTTGCGCATCAATCCCGAACTAATCCACTGCCCTACCCTCTCCCCATTGTCCTGTATCAATCCCAATCTAAACCCACTGCCCCACTCTCTCCCCATAGCCCTGTATCAATCCCAAACAAATCCCACTGACCTCCTCTCTCCCCATATTCCTGTATCAATCCCAAACTAATCCCACTGCCCCGCTCTCACCCCATGGTCCTGTATCAATCCCAAACTAATCTCATTGCCTCGCTCTCTCCCATAGCCCTGGATCAATCCCAAACTAATCCCACTGCACCGCTCTCTCCCCATAGTCCTCTATCAATCCCAATCTAATCCCACTGCCCCGCTCTCCCCTTTTCTTGTATAATTCCCATACCAATCACATTGCCCCTCTCTACCCAATGCCCTGCATAATTTCCAAACTAATCCCATTGCCCCTCTCCCAATTGTTGCGCATCAATCCCGAACTAATCCACTGCCCTACCCTCTCCCCATTGTCCTGTATCAATCCCAATCTAAACCCACTGCCCCACTCTCTCCCCATAGCCCTGTATCAATCCCAAACAAATCCCACTGACCTCCTCTCTCCCCATATTCCTGTATCAATCCCAAACTAATCCCACTGCCCCACTCACTCCCCATAGCCCTGTAAAACTCCCAAACTAATTCGACTGTCCCACTCTCCCCCAGAGTCCCGTCTCAATCCCAAACTAATTCTACTGCCCCAGTCTCTCTCAATACCCCTGTATCAATCCCAATCTAATCCCACTGCCCCGCTCTCCCCTTTTCTTGTATAATTCCCATACCAATCACATTGCCCCTCTCTACCCAATGCCCTGCATAATTTCCAAACTAATCCCATTGCCCCTCTCCCAATTGTTGCGCATCAATCCCGAACTAATCCACTGCCCTACCCTCTCCCCATTGTCCTGTATCAATCCCAATCTAAACCCACTGCCCCACTCTCTCCCCATAGCCCTGTATCAATCCCAAACAAATCCCACTGACCTCCTCTCTCCCCATATTCCTGTATCAATCCCAAACTAATCCCACTGCCCCACTCACTCCCCATAGCCCTGTAAAACTCCCAAACTAATTCGACTGTCCCACTCTCCCCCAGAGTCCCGTCTCAATCCCAAACTAATCTCACTGCCCCACTCTCTCCCAATAGTCCTGTATCAATCCCAAACTAATGCACTGCCTCACTTTCTCCCCATAGCCCTGTATCAATCCCAATCTAATCCCATTGCCCTAATCCCTCCCTTTAGCCCTGTATCAATCCCAAACTAATCCCATTGCCCCTCTCTACCCAGTGCCCTGTAAAATATTCAAACTAATCCCATTGCCCCTCTCTACCCACAGTCCTGTATCAACCCCAAACTAGTCCCACTTCCTCACTCCCTCCCCATATTCTTGTATTAATCCCAAGATAATCCCACTGCACCACTCTCTCCCCATAGCCCGGTATCAATCCCAAACTAATCCCAGTGCCCCACTCTCTCCCCTTTGCCCTGTGTAATTCCCAAACGAAACCCATTGCCCCCCCTCTGCCCATTGCCCTGTAACAATCACAAACTAATCCCACTGCCCCACTCTCTCCAAATTGCCTTGTATCGATCCCAAACTAATCCCTGTGACCTGTTCTTTCCCCATTGCCCGGTATATATCCCAAACTACTCCCACTCTCTCCCCACAGCCCTGTATCAATCCCAAATTAACCCCACTGCCTGTGCTCCCTGTACTCCTGCTTCAAATATTGATCCAATTGTCCCTCAACTACTGTAGGTGGCAAAACAAATAAATGCCAACCTACTAAAGTTACAAAAACTGGCTGTCACTTAAAAAACCAGTGTAGAATTGAATAAATGCCTATGACCAAGGCGACAGAATTAGTTAAATTCCTTTATTAGATTGGATTTTGGGAATTTTATTGGTCTTTTGGGATCATGTCGTTTATTTTTATGAGAACTGAAATCCAATTCACACTTGAGAAGTACTTAATTGGCTGTAAAACACCTTGGGACACCCTGAGGTTGTGAAAGTTCTTTCTTTTCTCGTGCTCCTTATGCTGATGAGGTGATAGTGACAATAAATGGAATGTATATTATCATCACCTTGTTACCAACTGATTTGAATATGTCCGCCTGTATGTGGGTGGGCGATTGCGGCAGAGATTATGCCTGAAAGTATTTCTGGAGTACAGCTTCTGCCCACCCCCAGTGTTAAGATATTAGTGAAAAATCCAGGTTTTTGTCTCCCAAATTCCATGATAAAAATAAGGCTGGAAACTGTTACAACTGAGACACATGTCGTGTCCAAACACTGAGAAGGCTGGGTCTGGCCATGAAGGCTGAGCAGGCCCAGGATGTCCCTTCCCGCCCCCCCACCTGTCCCAGGTGGAGAAATTCCTAAGGAGGAATTCCCTTCGACCACAAGGCCGTCAGACAGTGAAATGTTCTGAGAGTCCTGTAAGGAAAAGAGAGGGTGAACTCGATCGGGCTTTTCCCCGACCAGACGGTCGATGCCATTTGGCAGAATGTCTCATTGTCAGAACTGACCAACAGGCACCAGGATGGTGGAGAAAGGCCCTCCCCAGTGCGGTCCTTCCAACACGCACAGAATCTCAGCGCCACTGCGAGCTGCCCTCGAGGCTGCGGCAGGGAGGAGACCGTCGTCCACCTCCTGATGGACTGTCCGTTCGTACTGAGGGTGTGGAGAGAAATGCTTTGGCATCTGTCCCGGTTCATCCCTAACAGTTGGGTAACACAGGGTCGCACACCGAGACAGATATCACCTGCGGCAGGAAGACCATCAACTCGGTGCAGGAGGCCCTTTGGTTCGCCCGAAACCTGCTGGTCTTCCAGCCGAAGCAGCTGTCCACGACCGAGTGTTGCTCTGAATTGCTATGCTGCATTTTCTGCGCTCTACTTGAACTGTGTGTAACTTTAAATTTTATGAAGAAAATGCCACGTTACGAATGGGAAGATTAAGGCATTTCATTTTATTTTAGGGGACAGGGGGTTAGGGTAAATCAGATTTTAAAATGCCTTCAGCTAGCTGGGTGGCCCACACTCTACTGGAGCAGCGATGACCAAAATACATAACTAGCTGCAGTAATAGACGATGTCTGTGCTTTCAATGGGGAACCTCTCTGCTCCGAGGGGTTTCTTTGGTTTCTGAAGAAAGCCACTGAGACAATGAAGTCAAAAAATAAACAGAGTATAGAAAATTTAGAGGAGAAATAAAAGATTAGAAAAACTAAAGGAGGTGGGGGGGGTGAAGAAAAACTGTCAGAAATAATAATTTATAAAGTAACAGTTTAAGAAAGGGTAAGGCCATTTAGAGATGGAAAAGGAAATCTTGGAGGGAGAAAGAACAGCAGAAATACTAAATGAGGACTTTGCCTCAGTTTTCAACAGTGTAGTGGGGGAATGGAAGGGAACAAGAGTCGTCATCAAGCAATTCGATAGGATGGATATATGGATAAGGGAGAAGCAATGAAAAAACTGGTGGAACTCCAAGAGTGGAAAGTATCGGGCCCTGATGGGTGCATCCTGGAATACTGAGGGAAGTCAGAGAGGGAATAGCAGAGGCTTTGACCTCAAACATCTTTGAATATGGAAGTGGTGCCAGAGGCGTGGAGGGCTGCCAATGTAACACCCTCTGTTCAAAAAGGGACAAAGATAAACCAGGTAACTGGTCAGCCTAACATCAGTTAAAGGTAAGCTTCTAGATATCAAAATATTTAACTGTTGAAAAAAAAACTACTCAAAGATCTGGGTTAATAAAGATGAGGCAGTTTTGTGAAAGGCAAGTCATGTCTAACAATAACTCAACATAAGGCCAATAGGGATACATGTTCTGAGGAAATAACAGTGTATTGATAAAGGAAATGAAATGGATGTTGTGTATATGGATTCTCAAAAGGCATCTGATCAGCGGCTACTTGTTTGTAAAATTAAGACACATGGACATTTAACAGCTACAGGAAGTTGATCAAGGACAGAAAACAGTCATGGGTAATGGCACACAAGCCATTCAGCCCATCACTCCTGTGCTGGCACTCTGAAAGTTTTCCCCTTATTTCCATTCCCCTGCCCTTTGGCCCAGAACATTTTATTTTTTTCTTTTTCAAATATTTATTCCCTTTTAAAAGCTATTATGGATTCTGTTTCTGGTAGAGATTCTATGTCCTAACAATTCCCGCCATAAAAAGACAAAATTCTCCCAACCTCTTCCTTCATTCTTTTGATGTGGAGATGCCGGTGATGGACTGGGGTTGACAATTGTAAACAATTTTACAACACCAAGTTATAGTCCAGCAATTTTATTTTAAATTCACAAGCTTTCGGAGGCTACCTCCTTCCTCAGGTGAACGATGCCACATCGTTCACCTGAGGAAGGAGGTAGCCTCCGAAAGCTTGTGAATTTAAAATAAAATTGCTGGACTATAACTTGGTGTTGTAAAATTGTTTACAATTCATTCTTTTGGGGATGATCTTAAATTTATTCCCTCCAGTTACCAACTCAGTCCAGTATAGTTCTTTTCCATCTTATCAAAAGGTAACTAAAGCTTCTTATCCCTGGTATCACCTTAAATGAATCTCTTCCACACCCTCCTTCTCCATGACCCTGACCACAACTAACTAACCAATGGTTTGTACAGATTTAGCAGTAGTTCCTTGCTTTGTATTTGATGTCCTTATTTATGAAGGCCCGGATCATATAGGCCCTCTTTTTTTTTAACAGTGGTGAAAGCAGAATTCATAATTGGAGGGAAGGGTATAAATATTTGAGAAGAACATTTTTAAAGGGAAAGAAGAAATAGAAAGGGAACGCTCTATCAGAGAGCAAGTGCAGACATGGACTGTGTTGGGTTTATATCATATGTCACTATTGGCCTACATGGAGTTATTATTATAGGATATCGTCATATATCCTTTACCTCGAATACAAGTTTGAGTCGTCGGGAATCACTGAGAAATGTCTGATTAATACTCTATTAAATCCAGTCAATGAGATGATTAAACACAACCTCTTACATGCAATATGTAGGAGATATAGGTACCAATAATACATACCTCAGGAGATGTATTTGTTGCATATACTAACCTCAGAGTGAAAATTGAAGAATTCCCTTTTACTCTGAGCTTCAGAATGTTGTATTCTTATGTTTCATTATGCAAGACAAATGTGTGGATCAGATGTCATCACTACCTCTGTGTTGACACTGGTGCTGTTATCCTCGGCTGCGTCTGCCTTTCCTGTCAAATCTCTTTCAATCTTTATTGCCAAAGGCAATATCTACATTGGCAATCGAAATTCCTTCTTCACATTCCTCCCTGCTGTGATAAAAGTGTCTATTTCAGCTGTGTTTCTTCTCTCAATATGATATAATTCTATATAAGAACATAAGAAATAGGAGCAGGAGTAGGCCAATCGGCCCCTCGAGCCTGCTCCGCCATTCAATAAGATCATGGCTGATCTGATCCTAACCTCAAATTTAAATTCATGTCCAATTTCCTGCCCGTTCCCCGTAACCCCTAATTCCCTTTACTTCTAGGAAACTGTCTATTTCTGTTTTGAATTTATTTAATGATGTAGCTTCCACAGCTTCCTGGGGCAGCAAATTCCACAGACCTACTACCCTGAGTGAAGAAGTTTCTCCTCATCTCAGTTTTGAAAGAGCAGCCCCTTATTCTAAGATTATGCCCCCTAGTTCTAGTTTCACCCATCCTTGGGAACATCCTTACCGCATCCACCCGATCAAGCCCCTTCACAATCTTACATGTTTCAATAAGATCGCCTCTCATTCTTCTGAACTCTAATGAGTAGAGTCCCAATCTACTCAACCTCTCCTCATATGTCCGCCCCCTCATCCCCGGGATTAACCGAGTGAACCTTCTCTGTACTGCCTCGAGAGCAAGTATGTCTTTTCTTAAGTATGGACACCAAAACTGTATGCAGTATTCCAGATGCGGTCTCACCAATACCTTATATAACTGCAGCAATACCTCCCTGTTTTTATATTCTATCCCCCTAGCAATAAAAGCCAATATTCCATTGGCCTTCTTGATCACCTGCTGCACCTTCATACTAACTTTTTGATTTTCTTGCACTGGGACCCCCAGATCCCTTTGTACTGCAGTACTTTCCAGTTTCTCGCCATTAAGATAATAACTTGCTCTCCGATTTTTCCTGCCAAAGTGCATAACCTCACATTTTCCAATATTGTATTGCATCTGCCAAATCTCCACCCACTCACCCAGCCTGTCTATATCCCCTTGTAGGTTTTTTATGCCCTCCTCACTCTCTACTTTCCCTCCCATCTTTGTATCATCTGCAAACTTTGATATGTTACACTCGGTCCCCTCCTCCAAATCGTTAATATAGATTGTAGAGTTGGGGACCCAGCACCGACCCCTGCGGAACACCACTGCCTACTGGTTGCCAGTCCGAGAATGAACCATTTATCCCAACTCTCTGCTTCCTGTTAGATAACCAATCCTCCACCCATGCCAGAATATTACCCCCAATTCAGTGATTCTTTATCTTGAGCAATAATCTCTTATGTGGCACCTTGTCGAATGCCTTCTGGAAGTCTAAATACACTACGTCCACTGGTTCTCCTTTATCCACCCTGTACGTTATGTCCTCAAAGAACTCAAGCAAATTTGTCAGACATGACTTCCCCTTCATAAAGCCATGCTGACTTTGTCCTATTAAATTATGTTTTTCCAAATGTTCCGCGACTGTCTTCTTAATAATAGACTCCAAAATTTTACCCACCACAGATGTTAGGCTAACTGGTCTATAATTTCCAGCCTTCTGCCTATTACCCTTTTTAAATAAGGGTGTTACATTAGCAATTTTCCAATCTGCCAGGACCTTTGCTAAGTCCAGAGAATTTTGGAAAATTATTACCAAAGCATCCACAATCCCTACTGCCACTTCCCTCAAGACCCTGGGATGTAGGCCATCAGGTCCTGGGGAGTTATCCGCCTTGAGTCCCATTAATTTACTGAGTACCAATTCCTTCGTGATTTTAATCGTATTTAGCTCCTCCCCCACTGGAGCCCCCTGTTTGTCCAGTGTTGGGATATTCTTAGTGTCCTCCACCGTAAAGACTGAAACAAAATATTTGTTCAGCATTTTTGCCATCTCCATGTTTCCCACCATTAATTTCCCGGTCTCATCCTCTAAGGGACCTACGTTTGCCTTAGCCACCCTTTTTCTTTGTATATAACTGTAGAAACTCTTGCTATCTGTTTTTATATTTTTTGCTAATTTATTTTCATAATCTATCTTCCCTTTCTTAATCAATCATTTAGTTACTTTTTGCTGTCTTTTGAAGACTTCCCAATCTTCTATCCTCCCACTAAGTTTGGCTACCTTATATGTCCTTGTTTTTAGTCGGATACTATCCTTAATTTCTTTACTTAGCCACGGATGGCTGTCATTTCTTTTACACCCTTTTTTCCTCAGTGGAATATATATTTTTTGAAAGTTGTAAAATAACTCCTTAAATGAACAACACTGCTCATGTACCATCTTACCCTTGTAATCTATTTTCCCAGTCCACTTTAATCAATTCCGCTCTCATACCATCATAGTCTCCTTTATTCAAGCTCAGTACGCTTGTTTGAGAACCAACCTTCTCACCCTCTAATTGGATATGGCATGGAACCATGTTATGGTCACTCATTCCAAGGGGATCCTTAACTAGGACATTAATTAATTAATCCTGGCTCATTACACAGGACCAGGTCCAAGGTTGCTTGCCCCCTTGTAGGATCAGTTACATACTGCTCAAGAAATCCATCCCTAATACGCTCAATAAACTCTTCCTCAGGGCTGCCCTGCCCAATTTGATTTGTCCAGTTAATGATAGTTAAAATCCCCCATAATTATAGCTGTTCCCTTATTACATGCCCCGACTATTTCCTGATTAATACTTCTTCCAGCAGAGTTGCAACTATTAGGAGGCCTATATACTATGCCCACGAGTGTTTTTTGCCCCTTATTATTCCTTATCTCTACCCAAAATGTTTCATTATCCTGATCCTTTGTCCCAATATCATTTCTCTGTATTACAGTGATTCCTTCCCTTATTAACATAGCCACCCCACCTCCCCTTCCTTCCTGCCTGTCCTTCCTGATTGTTAAATACCCTGGCATATTTAATTCCCATTCGTTGTCACCCTGCAGCCATGTTTCTGTAATGGCCACAGGATCATACCCATACGTAGTTATTTGTGCCGTTTTGTTACGAATGCTACGTGCATTCAGATAAAGAACTTTCAAATATGTTTTGTGACACTTAGTTCCTGCTTTTTCCTTTAACACTTTACCTTTTACTCCATACCTTCTGTCCCTTCCTGACACGCTTTCCTCTGTCTCCCTGCTCAGGTTCCCAACCCCCTGCCACAGCTTTGATGCTGGGTTAATCGCCTTACGCCTTCTAGTTTTTATTTTATCTGTCGTGCCTAAAGTACACTTTCTTTCCGCTGCTCTACGCTTTTCCCTTTCACTTGTTCTTGAACAACTGTTTGTACTATTTGTATTGTAGATTTCCCCTGGGTCTTCCACTCTCTTGCTGCTCTCAACTTTATTCCCTTCTGACTCCCCGCTCAGGTTCCCATCCCCCTGCCATTAGTTTAAACCTTCCCCAACAATATAATGCCAATTAGTTTATTCTATTTATTAATTGATACATGCCTATTCTTACTGGCTCTGGCTGGCCTCTACTGTAAAATTATATGATTATGAAATAGTTGCTTGATGGATAAACAGCTTATTTGAAATGGCAGTGGAAAATCTAATCTCTCCAAATGCTGAACCATTAAGGGATGTGCTTGGAGGGAGTAGCAAGTATTCGGGAATTAACGCTTCACCTCTCAAAGTGAGAGCTGTTAAATTCTTAGTCTGTATGTCAAGGAAATGGTTGTAAGAGGACAGACATCCCATGGACAATCACAGCTCCAGTTGGATATTGGATGGTTAGGGGCCAAAGAGCAAATAAGCAGGTGTTTTTCAGATTGGGAGGACATGTGGATCTCTGGATCTACTGGGACCTCTGCCTGTTTCCCATTTGAAGATAGGCACGAGGAATGATACTTAAGTTTGGTGATGGGGAATGGATAAGTGAGGAAGAATGCAAGAGATTGCAGTTTGGACCGACATAGCACAGCGGCAGTTAGACAGCAGAGAAGTCAGACCGAGCGACATTTTGGGAAAAAATTGAAAGGAAGTGTTCCCCAGAGGGTGGAGAAACAGAGATCCAAGGGGGCAGACCTTCAATTTAACCCTTTAAGCCCTGGCATCAATCTGCACTGCACCCCCTCCAAGGCTTAATGTTTGGTGATGGGGTCTGACCTGAATCCCCTGGCTGCAGAGTCCAGAACTGGGGATTGTGGATGCTTTGGTAATAATTTTCCAAAATTCTCTGGACTCGGCAAAGGTCCTGGCAGATTGGAAAACTGCTAATGTAACACCCTTATTTAAAAAGGGTAGTTGGCATAAGGCTGGAAATTATAGACCAGTTCGCACTGAGGACACCATCCAACATGTTGTGTGGCACTATCACTGTGCTAAATGGGATAGATTCAGAACAGATCGAGTAGCTCAAAACTGGGCATCCATGAGGCATTGTGGGCCATCAGCAGCAGCAGAATTGTATTCCAGCACAATCTGTAACCTCATGGCCCGGCATATTCCTCACTCTACCATTACCAACAAGCCAGGGGATCAACCCTGGTTGAATGAGGAGTGTAGAAGAGCATGCCAGGAGCAGCACCAGGCGTACCTAAAAATGAGGTGCCAACCTGGTGAAGCTACAACTCAGGACTACATGTATGCGAAACAGCTGAAGCAACATGCTATAGACAGAGCTAAGCGATTCCACAACCAACGGATCAGATCAAAGCTCTGCAGTCCTGCCACATCCAGTCTTGAAAGGTGGTGGACAATTAAACAACTAACGGGAGGAGGAGGCTCTGCAAACATCCCCATCCTCAATAATGGCGGAGTCCAGCACACGAGTGCAAAAGACAAGGCTGAAGCGTTTGCAACCAGCTTCAGCCAGAAGTGCCGAGTGGATGATCCATCTCGGCCTCCTCCCGATATCCCCACCATCACAGAAGCCAGTTTTCAGCCAATTTGATTCACTCCACGTGATATCAAGAAACGGCTAAGTGCAATGGATACAGCAAAGGCTATGGGCCCCGACAACATCCCGGCTGTAGTGCTGAAGTCTTGTGCTCCAGAACTAGCTGCGCCTCTAGCCAAGCTGTTCCAGTCCAGCTACAACACTGGCATCTACCTGACAATGTGGAAAATTGCCCAGGTATGTCCTGTCCACAAAAAAAAAATGACAAATCCAGGGCAAATATGTGAGGGCAAGGCTGAATGGCATCTATTTTAATGCAAGGAGTCTTGCGAATAAGGTGGATGAACTGAAGGTGTTGATAAACACATGGGAGTATGATATTGTTGCTGTCACAGAGACATGGTTGAGGGAGGGGCAAGACTGGCAGCTCAATATTCCGGGGTACAGAATCTTCAGGCGAGACAGAGGGGGAGGTATAAGAGGAGGGGGGGTCGCAATATTAATTAAAGAATCAATTACTGCCATAAGGAGGGATGATATATTAGCAGGTTCCTCTAATGAGGCCATATGGGTGGAGCTTAAAAACAAAAAGGGGGCAAGCACTTTGATGGGAGTGTACTATCGGCCCCCAAACAGTCAGGGGCAGATAGAGGAACAGATATGTAGGCAAATCTCAGAAAATTGTGCAAATAATAGGGTAATAATAGTGGGGGATTTCAACTTCCCCAATATTAACTGGGATACTCAGAGTGTAAAAGGCTGAGAGGGTACAAAATTCTTAACGTGCATCCAGGAGAGCTTTTTGAGCCAGCATGTAGAAAGTCCTACAAGAGAGGGGGCGGTACTGGACCTAATTCTAGGGAATGTGGCCGGCCAAGTGGAAGAAGTGCTAGTAGGTGAGCACTTTGGTGACAGTGACCATAATTTGGTGAGATTTAAGGTGGTCATGGAAAAGGACAGGGAGGGGCCGGAAATAAAGGTTCTAAATTGGGGGAAGGCCGATTTTAATAGGATAAGGCAGGATCTGGCCAAAATGGACTGGGATCAGCTGCTTGTAGGAAAATCCGCATCGGAGCAATGGGAGTCTTTCAGAAGGGAGATTGAGACCATACAATGGCAACATGTTCCCGTAAAGGTCAAGGGTGGTTCCAAGAGCTCCAGGGAACCTTGGATGTCAGGGGATATACGAGAATGGATTAGGAAAAAAAGGAGGGCTTTTGGCAGATACAAAAGGCTAAAGACGGAGGAAGCCCTAGAGGAGTACAAAAAGTGCAGGGGGATAATTAAAAAAGAAATTAGGAGATCAAGGAGGGGCCATGAAATAACACTGGCGAGCAAAATAAAGGAAAATCCTAAGATGTTTTATAAGTATATTAAGGGTAAGAGGATGACTAGGGAAAAAATAGGGCCCATTAGGGACAAAAATGGCAATCTGTGTGTGGAGCCGGCAGATGTAGGAGGGGTTCTAAATGAATTTTTTGCATCTGTTTTCACTATGGAGAAGGACGATGTAGACATAGAAATACGGCAGGGGGACTGTGATATACTCGAACATATTAACATCGAGCGGGAGGAGGTATTGGCGGTTTTAGCAGGCCTAAAAATGGATAAATCCCCAGGCCCGGACGAAATGTATCCCAGGCTACTGTGTGAGGCAAAGGAGGAGATTGCGGGGGCTCTGACACATATATTCAGAACCTCTCTGGCCACAGGGGATGTGCCAGAGGACTGGAGAACCGCTAATGTAGTACCATTATTTAAGAAGGGGAGTAGGGAAAAACCGGGGAACTACAGGCCAGTGAGCCTAACATCAGTGGTAGGAAAATTATTGGAAAATGTTCTGAAGGACAAAATTAGTCTCCACTTGGAGAAGCAAGGATTAATCAGGGATAGTCAACATGGCTTTGTCAAGGGAAGATCATGTCTGACTAATTTGATTGAATTTTTTGAGGGGGTGACTAGGCGTGTGGATGAGGGTAACGCAGTGGATGTGGTATACATGGATTTCAGTAAGGCCTTCGATAAAGTCCCCCACAGGAGACTGGTCAAGAAGGTACGAGCCCATGGAATCCAGGGTGCCTTGGCACTTTGGATACAAAACTGGCTTAGTGGCAGAAGGCAGAGGGTGATGGTCGAAGGTTGTTTTTGTGACTGGAAGCCTGTGGCCAGTGGGGTACCACAGGGATCGGTGCTGGGTCCCTTGCTGTTTGTGGTCTACATTAATGACTTGGATATGAATGTAAAAGGTATGATCAGTAAGTTCGCTGATGATACAAAAATTGGTAGGGTGGTAAATAGCGAGGAGGATAGCCTCAGTCTGCAGGACGATATAGATGGGTTGGTCAGATGGGCGGAACAGTGGCAAATGGAATTTAACCCGGAAAAGTGCGAGGTGATGCACTTTGGAGGGACTAACAAGGCAAGGGAATACACAATGAATGGGAGGACCCTAGGCAAGACAGAGGGTCAGAGGGATCTTGGTGTGCAAGTTCACAGATCCCTGAAGGCGGCGGAACAGGTAGATAAGGTGGTAAAGAAGGCATATGGGATACTTGCCTTTATTAGCCGAGGCATAGAATATAAGAGCAAGGAGGTTATGATGGAGCTGTATAAAACACTGGTTAGGTCACAGCTGGAGTACTGTGTGCAGTTCTGGTCGCCGCACTACAGGAAGGATGTGATCGCTTTGGAGAGGGTGCAGAGGAGATTCACCAGGATGTTTCCAGGGCTGGAGCGCTTCAGCTATGAAGAGAGACTGGGAAGATTGGGTTTGTTTTCCTTGGAGCAGAGGAGGCTGAGGGGGGACATGATTGAGGTGTACAAAATTATGAGGGGCATAGATTCTATAACAAGGGGGCATAGATTCAAGGTAAAAGGCGGGAGGTTTAGAGGGGATTTGAGAAAGAACTTTTTCACCCAGAGGGTGGTTGGAGTCTGGAACTCACTGCCTGAAAGGGTTGTGGAGGCAGGAACCCTCACAACATTCAAGAAGCATTTGGATGAGCACTTGAAATGCCATAGCATACAAGGCTACGGACCAAATGCTGGAATATGGGATTAGAGTAGACAGGGCTTGATGGCCGGCGCGGACACGATGGGCCGAAGGGCCTCTATCCGTGCTGTATAACTCTATGACTCTAATCCGGCCAATTATCGCCCCATCAGTCTACTCTCAATCATCAGCAAAGCGATGGAAGGTGTCGTCGACAGTGCTATCAAGCGGCACTTACTCACCAATAATCTGCACACCAATGCTCAGTTTGGGTTCCGCCAGGACCACTCGGCTCCAGACCTCATTACAGCCTTGGTCCAAACATGGACAAAAGAGCTGAAATCCAGAGGTGAGATGAGAGTGACTGCCCTTGACATCAAGGCAGCATTTGACCGAATGTGGCACCAAGGAGTCCTAGTAAAATTGAAGTCAATGGGAATCAGGGGGAAAACTTTCCAGTGGCTGGAGTCATACCTAGCACAAAGGAAGATGGTAGTGGTTGATGAAGCCCAACCATCTTCAGCTGCTTCATCAATGACCTTCCCTCCATCATAAGGTCAGAAATGGGGATGTTCGCTGATGATTGCACAGTGTTCAGTTCCATTCGCAACCCCTCAGATAATGAAGCAGTCTGTGCCCGCATGCAGCAAGACCTGGACAACATCCAGGCTTGGGCTGATAAGTGGCAAGTAACATTCGCGCCAGACAAGTGCCAGGCAATGACAGTCTCCAACAAGAGAGTGTCTCACTACCTCCCCATGACATTCAACGGCATTACCATTACTGAATCCCCACCATCAACATCCTGGGGGTCACCATTGACCAGAAACTTAACTGGACCAGCCATATAAATACTGTGGCTACAAGAGCAGGTCAGAGGCTGGGTATTCTGTGGCGAGTGACTCACCTCCTGACTCCCCAAAGCCTTTCCACCATCTACAAGGCACAAGTCAGGAGTGTGATGGAATACTCTCCACTTGCCTGGATGAGTGCAGCTCCAACACTCAAGAAGCTTGACACCATCCAGGACAAAGCAGCCCGCTTGATTGGCACCCCATCCACCACCCTAAATGTTCACTCCCTTCACCACCGGCGCACTGTGGCTGCAGTGTGTCCCATCTGCAGGATGCACTGCAGCAACTCGCCAAGGCTTCTTCGACAGCACCTCCCAAACCCACAACCTCTACCACCTGGAAGGACAAGGGCAGCAGGCAGATGGGAACACCACCACCTGCACGTTCCCCTCCAAGTCACACACAATCCCGACTTGGAAATATATCGCCGTTCCTTCATCGTCGCTGGGTCAAAATCCGGGAACTCCTTCCCAACAGCACTGTGGGAGAACCTTCACCACACGGACTGCAGCGGTTCAAGAAGGCGGCTCACCACCACCTTCTCAAGGGCAATTAGAGATGGCCAGCGACGCCCACATCCCATGAACAAATAAAAAAAAAACCCTGCCTTGGTTCACAGGATGAAACTCCATATTCTTGTCTCTCATTTCCCTTTCCTCCTGCACAACACACATCCTGACCAAAGCTGCTTTGATGACTGTTGTCCTAGTGGTGTTCCAACTGCCCTATAGAATGGGCAATGCAAATGGTTAAACAAAGCTAACAGCAATAATCGACCAATTGAGATCTGCAACAGGATAGAACTAAATGTACAAAATCATGTGAACATCAGGACAGCCTGGGGAGACTCGCAGGACAAACTGGACTGGAAATAGGTGAGAGCAAAATTAGCCTGAGTGTGAATAAAGCTACATAACATTACAACCCACTGCTGAGATCAGGAACCTAGAATGTGGGTGAGCACCGGCAGGAGGTGCCGATTGTTCCAGTGGACAGTCTTGTTGTGCACACACTTTTCTTTACAGTGGAGTGCTCTGGGTGTTAAACTGTGCAGCCCAATCCCAGCAACTTTTACAAGGCCAACCCCAGAGACCTTTTGTGCCCAGAAAGCCAGGGCCCAAATGGTGTCCTTTCCCACTGTCCCCTTCTGGAAACTCAGTGTCCCTAAAACTAACGTCGGGCGTCCAGTTCTGGGTCCTGTCAGACATCAATTCCACAAGCCACATTTAAGATAGGAACTGGAAAAAAAATCATTGACCATGCTGTAGATTAAGAGGAATTTTACTGTTTTCATAAATACACTGTACATCACAGAGCACCGGGTGTTTAAGCTGCACTGTGTGCTGTTTGTCACAGGCCACTTTAGCCTCTGCGGATCCAATTGTTCCCAAAAACTAAGTTGTTTACAGTTACCTTGTAAAGTCCCAGAAAGATTGCAATTTAAAAGTTTTACAAATGTGACCAATCGGCCCTGGTGTTAATACTGGGGACGTTTTGCAGTTTCAGCTGTCTGTCGGCGACTTTGTATGTGAATGGCGAGGCCTAGTGCTTCAGGCTTCGTCAAGCCCCTTTAGGCTGGATTTCATTTTGCGCTTCTCCTTCTGACCCAGAACGCGATAGATTTTCTTGCGAGCTTCTTTTTGCCTCTTAATCTTCTCCTCTTGCTGTTGGTGTTTCTGTGCGAGGAACCTTTTGTGCTGCTGATGCTCCTTTCTGTGCTGCTTCTGTACTTTATACGCATTGACTGTGCCCAGAGCCGAGAGCAGGGCTGAGATCTGAGGACAAACCATTTATTTATTTTTAAAAGGCGGCACTATCCATTTAAATCACACACACATCCTAATGCTCTGGTGCTGACAGTGCAGCTAAAACAGAGAAAGTTGATGATTGTAACGAACCCGCCCCTGCTCCAGTTGTCTTATTGCTGCTCTGTTTCTTCCTTCTGTTCCCTGAAAAGCACCATCCCAAAGGGCCATTCTTTGTGTGTGAATCTTGACAACCAGTGTCAGAAGATTATTCAACTACAGAAGCATCACACACTATCCAGTGATTCTGCTGGAATCTGTGTCAGACTGGACAGACCCTGAACAATCTGATGCATTTTCCTGCAGGGTCGCTGGAGCAGGAGCCCTGGCTGATTTTTCTCCTTTCTTTACTCAGTACTGAGGAGGCTGAGGCCTAACAACATTCAAGAAAGTGGGATAAGGGTGTAGCAATACTGGGAGGAGGACCAACAATACTGGGGAGGCTGTGATCTGACAGGAATGCACCTAGACCTGAACGGGCGGTGGAAGCAGATTCATTAGTAACTTTCAAAAGGGAATTGGATAAATACTTGAAAAAGGAGAAATTAACAGGGCTATGGGGAAAGAGCAGGGAGTGGGACTGATTGGATAGCTCTTTCAAAGAGCCGGCACAGGCACGATGGGCCGAATGGCCTCCTTTGTGCTGTAAGGTTCTATGATTCCAGGACGAGAGAGATTATAAGTGTGATGGGGCCTGGGGCCATTGTTCCCCCCCACACTGCTGGTCAAACAAACGTTACTGGAAGGGAGAGAGCGTTTGTGCAGCAGATTCACCGCCTTCAACACTGGACATTTCAGGCTCCTCGGGTTTTCAAAACAAACTCAAACACTCCCCGTAGCAGCACAGCCATTTGAGTTTAAAATCAGCAGCTCCACTTCCAAACAGGCTCCACTAGTTCGTACCCACAATACCACATCCTGGGTCCAGTTTCCAAACATAGAATCCTGACTTTATTGCAGGAACGGAGAGCGAGATCATTTTGCCAGGCTAAAATTTATGAGCTTTGCTGAGACAGGCTGTAAACTGAGACTGAACTCGCCCGGGAGCCCCCGAGGGGCCGGGGCCGGGACCCCCCCACCCCCCGAGGGGCCGGGCCCGGGACCCCCCACCCACCGAGGGGCCGGGGCCGGGACCCCCCACCCCCCGAGGGGCCGGGGCCGGGACCCCCCACCCCCCGAGGGGCCGGGGCCGGGACCCCCCCACCCCCCGAGGGGCCGGGCCCGGGACCCCCCACCCACCGAGGGGCCGGGGCCGGGACCCCCCCACCCCCCGAGGGGCCGGGGCCGGGGCCGGGACCCCCCCACCCCCCGAGGGGCCGGGGCCGGGACCCCCCCACCCCCCGAGGGGCCGGGGCCGGGACCCCCCCCACCCCCCGAGGGGCCGGGGCCGGGACCCCCCCACCCCCCGAGGGGCCGGGGCCGGGACCCCCCCACCCCCCGAGGGGCCGGGGCCGGGACCCCCCCACCCCCCGAGGGGCCGGGGCCGGGACCCCCCCCACCCCCCCGAGGGGCCGGGGCCGGGACCCCCCCCACCCCCCCGAGGGGCCGGGGCCGGGACCCCCCCCACCCCCCGAGGGGCCGGGGCCGGGACTCCCCCCACCCCCCGAGGGGCCGGGGCCGGGACTCCCCCCACCCCCCGAGGGGCCGGGGCCGGGACTCCCCCCACCCCCCGAGGGGCCGGGGCCGGGACTCCCCCCACCCTCCGAGGGGCAGGTAACAAGCCTCTGCAGGGAAAAGCTATTCCTACCATTTCTGACAAACGTATAGCTAGGTTTAGTTATTTTTTTGACTACTTTAAGCTCCAAATCATTAGCTCAGAGAAACCAAAATGGTGCAGTTTCAAAAGAGACTGCGACTTCATTGGTTGTGTTCAGTCAGCTGTTTCGTGGTTTCCTACCTGTTCAGTCATATTTGAGACAATTGGGTAATATTCAGTTATCAATGATCTTTGTTTTAATCAACAAGCCAAGCTGAATTTTTTTGGCCCACTGAGATCGGAGGGGGGCCTCAGGTCAGGGTATTTGGGGAATCTCTCTCACTCTAATGATGTAAGGAGTCATGGAATGAGATTCACCGTTGGTTCTACGACCCGTTGCATGTCCTTCTAACCCGGTTATCAGACTTCTGTCTTTTACACGGATACACTGAAGCCCCTGCCCATGGGCGGGAGTACAATCTGATCACTTGTTAATTCTCAGACTCCACTGACAGTCAAGTGAACGGAGGCAGAGGCAGAGCGGTGAGTGACTGATATTGCTCCAATCTCTCTGTTCTCACCTGTTCACTCTGCTGTGGTTCTATGACCATGGGGAGGGGACAGTCTGACATCCAAACCTACACATGCAGCAGTGGGCACTGAGCAATAGCTGGAACTCTGCCTGATGCTCACCCTGCCCAGCTCAGGGCACTGAGGCCAATTCTTGTGCCCCCCAATTGCAGCTGTGATCAGCTAAATCAGCAGCAGCTTCACATCTCAACTCCCCACAACCAGCAGATAACACCGCACCTGTACCAGTACTTTCCAATCTTCAGAGTGTGTGAAGCGTGATGTGTAAATTTACAGTCGTTCTGGCCTTGAGACACCACCCAGGTTATCTAAGGCCAACAGACTCTTATTCACTGATCACTACAATACGCTGCTACGCAGAAGGGTTATTTCTGAAATGTACTGTTGTGCTGAAGGAAAACAGACAAAGGATATTGAGTGCGTGAGACACTGAAATAAAGACCATAGAAATCATCTCTAGAGGAGGAATTACATTACACAAGACAGTAGGACGGGACAAAGATCCTGCATCTGATCTGATAGCAGCAACAGGCGGGTGAGAGCCGGGCGCTCTTGGGGCACTGATGCCCTTGAAACGAGTCATTACCTTTCTCTCGTGTGTACTTTTGATCACGGCGACACGCTGCCGATCCCGCGGTACGCTGGCCAGTTTCTCTTGATTTTTGGGCTTGTTCTTGAAGGGCAGGGCTCTCTGCAGCATCTTGGGGATGTAGATGGGGTTGAAATGTTTCATCTTTCTCTCGATGGGCTGCAGGGAAACACACGCAATTAGAAATACAGCACAACACAGCTCAACCACTCACCTTAGGGTCACAGGGTGTGAACCAGTAATAGAATCAATTACTGAGGGACACCAACAACGTGCATCAGTAAAGATGTTCATTGTGAGGGACTCGGTGCCTGAATTATTGATTCTTTACAGCTGGCACCTGGGTTCAGAACTAAGTCAGAGACATAAAATATATCATAGAATCATACAGCACAGGAGGCCATTCGGCCCATCGTACCTGTGCCAGCTCTTTGAAAGAGCTATCCAGTTAGTCCCACTCCACTGCTCTTTCACCCTAGCCCTGCAAATTTTTCCCCTTCAAGTATTCCCTTTTGAAAGTTACTATTGAATCTGCTTCCACCACCCTTTCAGGCAGTGCATTCCAGATCATTACAACTCGCTGTGCAAAAAAAATGTTTCCTCATGTTGCCTCTGGTTCTTCTGCCGATCACCTTAAATCTGAGCCCTCTGGAAACAGTTTCTCCTATCAAAACCATTTATGATTTTGAACACCTATCGAGCTCCCCAAGCAGCTCGAGCCCAATCTTCTCCACTCCTCTCCTGAGGGCACTGACCTCAGGGCGACGGGCCCCGATTGGTGCTGGGACTCAGGGCGAAAACTGCTGCAGCCCTCTGATAGTTCGCTCTAGCATTCTCTTGGCATCACACCAACACTTGGCATCAGCACAGTCTTAAAATGATATCCACAATGTCAGAGAATAGAGCTGACATTTCCTTTCCTGCACCACTGTCCCAGTTGAGATTGACAAATAGCTCTCAGGTCTGTATAACACGCAGCGCCCCGGGGGGGGGGCGCCCAGGACACGCAGCGTCCCGGGGGGGCCGCCCATGCCTCTAACTTCTGGCGGTGAAGCTGGTCCTATGTCAGAGCAATTCCAGGGCAGTTCTGAACTCGTTCAGCAAGACTCAGGTCTATAGTAGCCTGTCTATTCCCACTGTATTTCTGACACTAGGAGTGTACAAACCAGCTTCCGACATTACCTTGTACAAAGAATCCTTGTTTGGTTTCATCTTAATGCCCAAGTCGTGTTTGAGTTGTCCAACGGTCCTCATTCCAGTCCAGGTTTCCCTCTCAGCACTTGGCCTAAGCAATGACGTGACTGGGTTATACAACTTTGGCACCAAAACCGGGTACCACGTTCTCATGAAAACAATATCTGAGAAACAAAACAAGCAGTTTAGCTTCATACTGGCTAACACATTGCAACATGTTTACTGGCTGACAGAAGTCCGTCTCCAAATCGATGAAAGTGAAGGGTGAATCAGCAGCTCCTTCAAACTCCAGATGCCACAGACAATAGGACACGGGTTCATGCTGATTCCACACACAGCCTGCTGCTGCCCGGGATGGGGGGGGTGGGGGAGAGAATGCCAACAAAAGGCAAAGTCTTGCACGAGTTCCATTGTCGTCATTGGTAAAGCTCCAGCAGCCCCAACCCAATGTCTAGTGGGCACTAAATTGGCAATCACACTCAATAAAGTCACAGGATGGCCCGTGAGGTTAGGTACCACGGGTGCAGCAAGGGTGGGCTGAAATTTGTTGTTGGGCAAAGATTACCTCTGACAGACCCAAGAATGCTTGGTGCTGAATTTGTGCCTGAAACAGGAAGTGATCCAATTACTCAGCACTAATGCCCCTCACCTCGATGGGCACAAAATTCATGGGGGAAAAAAAAAAAGTCCATTGTTAAAGATCAGAGGTACAAGGATTAAACAGGATTCAGTGGGCTCTGTTTTATCACACTTTCAGACCTTTTCCTTAACTATTACATTTAAAGACACACCACTCACCGCTCATCAGCAACCTATCCTCAAAGGAGGCTCGGAACGCACCCTCTGGGGTGCGAAGAGCTTTCTTCAGCTGACCACGAACCCCGCTCACACTTCGGATCGATGCATTCTCAAATTTAGCAACTTCCAGCGCAGAGTTAAACATCCCCTGTGTTCAGAGACAAAGCATCCGTCAGCAACCCCAGGGAAAGGATGGACTCACTGTCACATACACCAGTGGGGAAAGCCACTTCCAGATGTGGACTGAGCAAGCCAGCCCAGGAAGGTTCGAGGCTTGGTCACCTGTTCAAAAACAAAGCTCAACCATGGCAGTAACAGGTCCACAATAACTGGTGTGAGGCCATCGCACAGGGGGAGGGGGGGCAGAAGCAGGATGGACCTCTGCACACTTCAGTAAAACAGGTGAGCAGCACTCAAGTGTCCAGACTCACACGAGGAGCGATAACCTGGGGTCAGATGGAAGGTCTCCCTCAACATGAGGAGACACAATGAGGGAAAACAAAAAGAAACATGCAGGATTTCACAGTGATTATCCCCTGGGTATAGTCTGATATTGTATATAGAAGGGTTGGTATAAGATTCAGGGCAGCCACCCATCCCTACCCAGTGAGCCCTAAACAAACGTTGGACAAGGACAGGATCGTCCCAGCTCATTCCCAAATAGGTGGGGGGGGGGGGGGGCGGTGGGGAGAAAGAGAAGTAGAGGAAGGGAGGGGGTTTGGAAGAGGAGAGGAGGGAACGGAAGGGAGAAGGAAGTTAGACCTGGAAAGGGATGATGTGCTTGCGGGTTTTAAGGCAGAATTTATTTGGTTAGAGTTAAGAAGCAGAACAGGAGCTATTACACTGCTGAGTGTTTACTGTAGACGACCAAATAGTGGGAAGCACATTTCAGAAAGATGTAAAAACAATAGAGTAGTGATATTGGGGGAGCTCAATGATTCTAATACAGACTGGGGAAATAACAGTGTAAAAGGGCAAGGAGGGGGAAGAATTCCTGAAATGTGTACAGAAGAACTTTCTTGATCAGTGTGTTTCCAGCCCAACCAGGAAGGAAGCAGTCCTGGATCTAATTCTGGGGAATGAAGTGGAACAGGTGGAGCATGTTTCAGTGGGGGAGCATTTGGGAAACAGTGATCACAATATCATTAGGTTTAGAGTAGTTATGGAAAAGGATGAGGAACAATCAAAGGTGAAGATACTCAACTGGAGGAGGGCAAATTTCAGTGAGTTAAAAAGGCATCTTGCCCTGGTGGATCAGAAACAAAGATTGATGAGTAAAACAGTAAATAAGCAATGGGAGGCCTTCATAGAGGAGATGGCTCAGGCACAGATTAGACACATTCCTATGAGAGGGAAGGAAGGGCATCCAAAGATAGAGCTCCCTGGGTGACGAAAGGTACAGAGATTAAAATAAAACAAAAAAGGAGGCTTATGATAAATTCACGCTCATAATTTAGCAGAAAACCAAGCTGAATACTGGAAGTGCAGAGGGGAGAACTGAAAAAGGAAACAAGAGGGGTAAACAGCATGTATGAGAATAGATTAATGGAAACCCAAGGGGGGAGAAGGAGCCGAGCGGAAGGTGCGGGGGGGAATAGGATTACTAGAGGGGAAACTGCTGTCAGTGGGACGGAAGCTGGTCACCTTTATGAAGGCCGTGTTCTTGTAAATCTTGAACGGGAAGCCAACCAACTTGAGTTTTTTAACGATACTTATGGATTTATCGAGGTCCAGCACCACTCCTGTCGCTGCTATCCTGAAATCCCTCTGCAAAGAGAAATCAACAGTTAGCTTCAGGGATTCTAACATGTAACTCCCACATGGAACCAGGATAAAATACACAAAGATTAAAACTAGTCACCAGGAGGGAGCAGTCACCCGACATTGCTAGACCCAGTATTCAGAAAGCACCAGAGTGTGTCTGAAGGGGGCATTTCCTTGTACGTTTGCAGATGGCAGTGCACTGGGTTTCCACACCTGTACGAGACGTCTCATCACTGCCCATGAGGAAAGAATCATTCTGGATACACAGTGCAACTTGGCCACATGCCCCAAATGAAAGTGGCCATTCGAATCTCATTTGATTTTTCACGAGTCACATGACAGCCTGGCTGCAGCCATCTTGCAGTTTTCATGAACTCAATGTGGCTCCATATTAGTGGATTCGGAATTTGCAAAACAAATTTACTTTCTGCAGCACACAGCTACCCAACTCACACATATGTAAAAAACATTGTGAAATGTGACCTTTATGGTGAAAGTGATGTATTACAGAAAGTGAAGTGTCAGTATTAGCACTGTTGTTAATCTCACATCTTTTTCATTTCTCATTATGCCTCGGTTTGTCCCGTGCAAGTATCACCTGCCTGTTAACCATCTCCCATTCCCATCCTAAATGCCTCATGGGTCTTTTTCTTTTCCGGTGAGTGTGCTCGTTGGCCTTTTTCTCTCCTTTCCTTTTTAAACCCTGTTCGTCTGTAATATCTTCCAATTCTGAGAGCCGGTTTATACCCAAAATGTCAACTTCTGTTCTCTCCACAGATGTTGCCTGACCTGCTGGCTGTTTCCAGCCTTTTCGGATTTTGTTCAGATTTCCAGCGTGTTGTTTTTTGTCCCGTTGCCCATAATGCCTCCCTGGGTGGCCTATCCCACAGATCTCACCACACGATCAACTACCGAGCACGTTGATCAGCCTGTCCCTGGTTGGACATATCCCTCCCTGCCTTCTGGGCTCCACCGTACATTTTCTATCTTCATGTGTCAAAATAACATTCCAATTTCGCCCCATCCCAGTTTACATAACTTCTAGGTTTAAAGGTTCAAACGCAACTGAGGACAATTAACTGACCTGGACTATCCCGGCTGATCCTATTCCCTGTTTTCGAACAGTACGTTACACTCCAGTATTTTTGGCACAATCCTATTTAATCCCTCTGATAGGTCACAGTGTTTTTACCATCGCTCTGATATGTTCCAGTAAGTTTATCAATCCCTCTGATAGGTTGCAGTGTCTTTAACCATCCTCCTTGTTAGGCCCAAGTGTGTTTGATTGGTCTTTTTCCCAACCAATTGATCTGGGCTTGATCCTTGTTCAACCCACTGAAATTTGTTACTTCCCAGCCAGACTCCTTTATCTTTAACTCTTGTTGGTCTTTATTGGTTTTCAATTCTGGTCACTGTTTCTCAATAACTCGAGATTTGACCACATAATTCAGGCTGACACTCCCATTGCAGTACGGAGGGAGTGCTACACTGTCAGAGGTGACGTCTTTCTGATGAGGCGTAAAAGATTCCATTGTTTCATTTTTCTCATTCACCCCTCTATTCTCCCATCTGTTCTATTTCTCCATTGCACAAAAATGAGGAGAGGGCACGGGATGAGGGGGGAGAGCACAGCTGCATTTAACCACTGACCGCCCTACACCCAGATCAGATGCCTCCTGACCCCACCTGCTGAAACTCACCGAAACACCAGCCACAGACGGAATGGCGAAGAATCCTGTGCCTTGTGGAGTAATCGGACCTGGAGCGAGGAAAGAAAACAATCACATCATCGATTCTAAATCTGGGGGTAACACAAAACTCAACAAATAGTGAACTGCAAACACTCACAGGACTTGGTGCATTCCAGCAGTGTTTACAGGGGAGGGAGGGAGGGGACTCCTGGGCAATGATTCCAAATGTTGTGGGAGTGCTTTGAGACCGATGACACGGTAACAGCCTCAGTTTCCAGGAGCTCTCTATGCAACATCCTCCTTTAAACCATGTTCTTCAAATCCAATTCACTCAGGCTGTTCCATCACTGCCCAACCTCAACATCAGCACAGATAGAGCGAAAGGGCTGTGGATGGGCCACAACAATGTCCCTTTGGGTTGGAGCCATCTGAGTCACATTACATCTAGTCACATTCTGCAATTTCACCCCTGCTTTTGGTGATGAGTTGTACAAGAGCCTCTCACTAGGAGCAGGAAAGGTCTTAGCTCCGTGCCCCAGCTCCTGAGGTGTGATAGTGGGCCGTACAAAGCCTCAGGCTTAATCAGCAGTTTAGATTGAGTGAGGTGAACTCAAACAGGCAGCAAGTGGGAAGCTACAATCGTGCTCAGTACCCCAGGCCGAGGGGGAGGGGGGGGGAAGAGAAAAATCCAGAGTTTCCACTTCTAACCACGATTCCTCCTGGATCGGACGAGGGTCAACTTGAGCTAGTGTCCTCGAGTCGATGGCACTCACTGTCAGAGCTCACACTCACTGTCAGAGCTCACACTCACTGTCAGAGCTCACACTCACTGTCAGAGCTCACACTCACTGTCAGAGCTCACACTCACTGTCAGAGCTCACACTTGACGAGTGACCACAAGAGCATGTGGTCACCCATGGCCCCACACCCTAGAGTCACCCTCTGGGAGAGGAGAGGAGGGGGAAATGTGGGCAAGTCTCTTACCCCAGATGGTAGCAGAGCAGTGCATGTGCTCAGGCGTGTATTTGAGCAGTCTGTGGCGCCCATTGTGGTCCTCAATATAATACATTGGGATGGTCTGAAAGCGTCTCCAGCCGAGGGAGAAGATCAGAGGGTCTCTGGTCTTCAGAATCTTCTTGTGCCATCGATGCTTCTTCAAACGCATCTGGTCCAGTGAGAAACAAAGGAACGTTAGTGGATGGGCCACAACAATGTCCCTTTGGGTTGGAGCCATCTGAGTCACATTACATCGAGTCACATTCTGCAATTACACAGGTTAAAATTGGCACACATGTGCTTGTTCTGACAAATATAACATGTTCCTAATAGATGCATCATCTGCTAAATGTACTCCATGGTGAGAGACTGAGTCACAGAATGCAGCAAAGTCTTAGAGTTAAATCAATATCAGCCACAACGGTAGTTGGTTTTAACACTCCTGGACCAGGGAACAGAAAGTCAGGCTGGGTCGCTGTTTGCTACACAGCGAGGACACCTGTGCACTTTGCCCCCCGGCAACTCCAGCCCCCCGCCCCCCGGCAACTCCAGCGGCAGCAGGGAGGGGGAATTTGGGGATATATATTTTATAATATTATTTGTCAAAGAGGTTCCTACAATGTTTACCACTGGTGTGTACATAAGAACATAAGAAATTGGAGCAGGAGTAGGCCAATCGGCCCCTCGAGCCTGCTCCGCCATTCAATAAGATCATGGCTGATCTGATCCCAACCACAAATCTAAAGAACACAAGAAGTCGGAGCAGGACCCGGCCACATAGCCCCTGGGCCCTCTCCGCCACCCACAGGGCATTGACCGATCCGAACTCAGCTTCATGTCCAATTTCCTGCCCGCTCCCCATAACCCCTAATTCCCTTTACTTCTAGGAAACTGTCTATTTCTGTTTTAAATTTATCTAATGATGTAGCTTCCACAGCTTCCTGGGGCAGCAAATTCCACAGACCTACCACCCTCTGAGTGAAGAAGTTTCTCCTCATCTCAGTTTTGAAAGAGCAGCCCCTTATTCTAAGATTATGCCCCCTAGTTCTAGTTTCACCCATCTTTGGGAACATCCTTACCGCATCCACCCGATCAAGACCCTTCACAATCTTATATGTTTCAATAAGATCGCCTCTCATTCTTCTGAACTCCAATGAGTAGAGTCCCAATCTACTCAACCTCTCCTCATATGTCCGCCCCCTCATCCCCGGGATTAACCGAGTGAACCTTCTTTGTACTGCCTCGAGAGCAAGTATGTCTTTTCTTAAGTATGGAGACCAAAACTGTATGCAGTATTCCAGGTGCGGTCTCACCAATACCTTATATAACTGCAGCAATACCTCCTTGTTTTTATATTCTATCCCCCTAGCAATAAAAGCCAACATTCCGTTGGCCTTCTTGATCACCTGCTGCACCTGCATACCAACTTTTTGATTTTCTTGCACTAGGACCCCCAGATCCCTTTGTACTGCAGTACTTTCCAGTCTCTCGCCATTAAGAAAATAACTTGCTCTCTGATTTTTCCTGCCAAAGTGCATAACCTCACATTTTCCAATATTATATTGCATCTGCCAAATCTCCGCCCACTCACCCAGCCTGTCTATATCCCCTTGCAGGTTTTTTATGTCCTCCTCACTCTCTACTTTCCCTCCCATCTTTGTATCATCTGCAAATTTTGATATGTTGCACTCGGTCCCCTCCTCCAAATCGTTAATATAGATTGTAAAGAGTTGGGGACCCAGCACCGACCCCTGTGGAACACCATTGGTTACTGGTTGCCAGTCCGAAAATGAACCATTTATCCCAACTCTCTGCTTCCTGTTCGATAACCAATCCTCCACCCATGCCAGAATATTACCCCCAATCCCGTGATTTTTTATCTTAAGTAATAATCTTTTATGTGGCACCTTGTCGAATGCCTTCTGGAAGTCTAAATACACTACGTCCACTGGTTCCCCTTTATCCACCCTATACGTTATATCCTCGAAGAACTCAAGCAAATTTGTCAGACATGACTTCCCCTTCATAAAGCCATGCTGACTTTGTCCTATTAAATTATGCTTATCTAAATGTTCCGTTACTGTCTCCTTAATAATAGACTCCAAAATTTTACCCACCACAGATGTTAAGCTAACTGGCCTATAATTTCCAGCCTTCTGCCTACTACCCTTTTTAAATAACGGTGTTACATTAGCAGTTTTCCAATCTGCCGGGACCTCTCCTGAGTCCAGGGAATTTTGGAAAACTATCACCAAAGCATCCACAATCCCTACTGCCACTTCCCTCAAGACCCTAGGATGGAAGCCATCAGGTCCAGGGGATTTATCCGCCTTGAGTCCCATTATTTTACTGAGTACCATCTCTTGAGTGATTTTAATCGTATTTAGCTCCTCCCCCCCGAGAGTCCCCTGTTTGTCCAGTGTTGGGATATTCTTAGTGTCCTCTACTGTAAAGACTGAAACAAAATATTTGTTCAGCATTTTTGCCATCTCCATGTTTCCCACCATTAATTTCCCGGTCTCATCCTCTAAGGGACCTATGTTTGCCTTAGCCACCCTTTTTCTTTTTATATAACTATAGAAACTCTTGCTATCTGTTTTTGTATTTTTTGCTAATTTCTTTTCATAATCTAACTTCCCTTTCTTAATCAATCCTTTAGTTACTTTTTGCTGTCTTTTGAAGAATTCCCAATCTTCTATCTTCCCACTAAGTTTGGCTACCTTATATGTCCTTGTTTTTAGTCGGATACTATCCTTGATTTCTTTACTTAGCCACGGGTGGCTGTCATTTCTTTTACACCCTTTTTTCCTCAGTGGAATATATTTATTTTGAAAGTTGTAAAATAACTCCCTAAATGAACACCACTGCTCATGTACCGTCTTACCCTTTAATCTATTTTCCCAGTCCACTTTAATCAATTCCGCTCTCATACCATCATAGTCTCCTTTATTCAAGCTCAGTACGCTTGTTTGAGAATCAACCTTCTCACCCTCTAATTGGATATGGAATTCAACCATGTTGTGGTCGCTCGTTCCAAGGGGATCCTTAACTAGGACATTATTAATTAATCCTGACTCATTACACAGGACCAGGTCCAAGGTTGCCTGCCCCCTTGTAGGATCAGTTACATACTGCTCAAGAAATCCATCCCTGATGCACTCAATGAACTCGTCCTCAAGGCTGCTCTGCCCAATTTGATTTGTCCAGTTAATATGATAATTAAAATCCCCCATAATTATGGCTGTTCCCTTATTACATGCCCCGACTATTTCCTGATTAATACTTCTTCCAGCAGAGTTGCAACTATTAGGAGGCCTATATACTACGCCCACTAATGTTTTTTTTCCCTTATTATTCCTTATCTCCACCCAAACTGTTTCATTATCTTGATGCTTTGTCCCAATATCATTTCTCTGTATTACAGTGATTCCTTCCTTTATTAACATAGCCACCCCACCTCCCCTTCCTTCCTGCCTGTCCTTCCTGATTGTTAAATACCCTGGCATATTTAATTCCCAGTCGTTGTCACCCTGCAGCCATGTTTCTGTAATGGCCACAAGATCATACCCATACGTAGTTATTTGTGCCGTTAACTCGTCCATTTTATTACGAATGCTACGTGCATTCAGATAAAGAACTTTCAAATCTGTTTTGTGACGCTTAGTTCCTGCTTTTTCCTTTTTTAACACTTCACCTTTTACTCCATACCTTCTGTCCCTTCCTGTTACGCTTTCCTCTCTCTCCCTGCTCAGGTTCCCAACCCCCTGCCACTTTAGTTTAAACCCTCCCCAACAAGTATTCTAAAACTAGTATTCATGTTAAATTCATTTGCTGTATTTGCACATTGCAGCAGTGTCACCATCTTTAATTTCTGATGATTATGAGCAGTGATTCAGGAACTGGTGCCCTGGGGTCAACGACAGCTTTCACAGACATACACAAACATCCTGCTCTTACTGTTTAAAACTGCAATTGGACTGAAATGCTGATGAGCGAAGCAGAGGCCTCATTTACTAGCTCATCACTTCCTCCAGAGTCAGCCTGGGCGCACCAGCACTTTGAACACACAGGGCTGCTGCTGACTGACGAGACTGACGGAAGCCCTTCCCAAGTGGCGAGCCAGCCAGGATTTAAAGAAGTGAAAGTTGGCATGTCTTTAAGTGCCGTTCTCCTGGCCGTGTACAGTGCACCATATCTGTACATTTCCCATTTTACAGCACAATAACCCTCAGTGATGCATCTCCCAACATAGTCCATGAACAAAAAGCACAGGAATAAACCCACAGCAGAAACTGCTCCCAACAGCTTCATAGCTGCAATTAAACATTTAGACTGAAGTCATTGTCTTTATCCCCCATCACAAACTCCGATCCTTCGCCACTGATTCCATCCCCATTCCTGGCCTCTGCCTGAGGCTGAAACGGGCTGTTTGTAATCCCAGCGTCCTATTGACCATAAGTTGAGCTTCCGACCCCCATATCCTCTCCATCACATGAAAAAATACTGGCAAGTAAAATTAAGGAAAACCCAAAGATGTTTTATAAATACATAAAGAGCAAGAGTAGGGAAGAGTAGGGCCCATTAGAGACCAAAAAGGTAACCTGTGTGTGGAGGCGGAAGATGTGGGGATGGTTCTTAATGAATACTTTGCGTCTGTCTTCACAAAAGAGGGGGACGATGCAGAGATTGTAGTTAAGGAGGAGGAGTGTGAAATATTGGATGGGATAAAAAGTATTAAGGGTTTTAGCATCGTTGAAAGTAGATAAATCGCCAGGCCCGGATGAAATGTATCCCAGGCTGTTAAGGGAAGCAAGGGAGGAAATAGCAGAGGCTCTGACCATCATTTTCCAATCCTCACAGGCTACAGGCGTGGTGCCGGAGGATTGGAGGACTGCTAACGTTGTACCATTGTTTAAAAAGGGAGAAAAGGATAGACCGAGTAATTATAGGCCAGTCAGTCTAACCTCGGTGGTAGGCAAATTATTAGAATCAAATCTGAGAGACAGTATAAACAATCATTTAGAAAAGCACGGATTAATCAAGGACAGTCAGCATAGATTTGCGAAGGGAAGGTCATATCTGACTAACTTGACTGAATTTTTTGAGGAGGTAACAAGGAGGGTCGATGAGGGTAACACGATTGATGTAGTCTACGTGGATTTTAGCAAGGCTTTTGACAAAGTCCCACATGGCAGACTGGTCAAAAAAGTAAAAGCCCATGGATCCAAGGGAAAGTGGCAAGTTGGATCCAAAATTGGCTCAGTGGCAGGAAGCAAAGGGTAATGGTCGACGGGTGTTTTTGTGACTGGAAGGCTGTTTCCAGTGGGGTCCCGCAAGGCTCAGTACTAGGTCCCTTGCTTTTTGTGGTATATATTAATGATTTGGACTTGAATGTGGGGGGTTCATTTTTGCAGATGATATAAAAATTGGCCGTGTGGTTGATAGCGAGGAAACATAGAAAATTAGCGAGTAGGCCATTCAGCCCCCTCGAGCCTGCTCCACCATTTAATATGATCATGGCTGATCCTCTATCTCAATACCATATTCCCGCTCTCTCCCCATACCCCTTGATGCCTTTTGTGTCCAGAAATCTATCTAGCTCCTTCTTAAATATATTCAGTGACTTGGTCTCCACAGCCTTCTGTGGTAGAGAATTCCACAGGTTCACCACCCTCAGTGAAGAAATTTCTTATCTCAGTCCCAAATATCCTACCCAGTATCCTGAGACTGTGACCCCTCGTTCTGGACCCCCCAGCCAGGGGAAACATCCTCCCTGCATCCAGTCTGTTGAGTCCTGTCAGAATTTTATGTTTCAATGAGATCCCCTCTCATTCTTCTAAACTCGAGTGAATACAGGCCGAGTCGACCCAATCTCTCCTCATACGACAGTCCTGCCATCCCAGGAATCAGTCTGGTGAACCTTCGCTGCACTCCCACTATGGAAAGTATGTCTTTTCTTAGGTAAGGAGACCAAAACTGCATACAATACTCCAGGTGTGGTCTCACCAAGGCCCTGTATGACTGCAGTAAGACATCCTTGCTCCTGTACTCAAATCCACTTGTAATGAAGGCCAACATACCATTTGCCTTCCTAACTGCTTGCTGCACCTGCATGTTTGCTTTCAGTGACTGGTGTACAAGGACACCCAGGTCCCTTTGTACATCAACATTTCCCAATCTATCACCATTTAAATCATACTCTACCTTTCTGTTTTTCCTTCCAAAGTGGATAACTTCACATTTATCCACATTATACTGCATCTGCCATGTATTTGCCCACTCACTCAACTTGTCTAAATCGCCTTGGAGCCTCTTTGCATCCTCCTCACAACTCACAACCCAACCAAGTTTAGTGTTGTCAGCAAACTTGGAAATATTACATTTGGTTCTCTCATCCAAATCATTGATATATATTGTGAAGAGCTGGGGCCCAAGCACTGATCCCTGCAGTACCCCACTAGTCACTCCGAAAAAGACCCATTTATTCCTACTCTCTGTTTCCTCTCTGTTAACCAATTTTCAATCCATGCCAGTTTCTCATCCCCAATCCCATGTGCTTTAATTTTGCACACTAACCTCTTATGTGGGACTTTATCAAAGGTCTTCTGAAAATTGAAATAAACCTCAACCACTGGTTCTCCCTTATCTATTCTACCAGTTACATCCTCAAAAAACTCCAGTAGGTTTGTCAAACATGATTTCCCTTTCATAAATCCATGTTGACTTTGTCTAATCCCGTTGATATTTTTTAAGTGTCCTGTTATCATCTTTTATAATAGACTAGCATTTTCCCTTCCCTGTTTTCTCTCTCCCTCCTTTTTTAAATAGTGGGGTTACATTTGCCACCCTCCAATATGCAGGAACTGTTCCATAATCTATAGAATTTTGGAAGATGACAACTAATGCATCCACTATTTCCACGGCCACCTCTTTTAGTACTCTGGGATGCAGATTATCAGGCCCTGGGGACTTATCTGCTTTAGAACATAAGAAATAGGAGCAGGAGTAGGCCAAGCAGCCCCTCAAGCCTGCTCCTCCATTCAATAAGATCATGGCTGATCTGATCCTAACCTCAAATTTAAATTCATGTCCAATTTCCTGCCCGCTCCCCGTAACCCCAAATTCCCTTTACTTCTAGGAAACTGTCTATTTCTGTTTTTAATTTATTTAATGATGTAGCTTCCACAGCTTCCTGGGGCAGCAAATTCCACAGACCCACCACCCTCTGAGTGAAGAAGTTTCTCCTCATCTCAGTTTTGAAAGAGCAGCCCCTTATTCTAAGATTATGCCCCCTCGTTCTAGTTTCACCCATCCTTGGGAACATCCTTACCGCATCCACTCGATCAAGCCCCTTCACAATCTTATATGTTTCAATAAGATCGCCTCTCATTCTTCTGAACTCGAATGAGTAGAGTCCCAATCTACTCAACCTCTCCTCATATGTCCACCCCCTCATCCCCGGGATTAACCGAGTGAACCTTCTCTGTACTGCCTCGAGAGCAAGTATGTCTTTTCTTAAGTATGGACACCAAAACTGTATGCAGTATTCCAGGTGCGGTCTCACCAATACCTTATATAACTGCAGCAATACCTCCCTGTTTTTATATTCTATCCCCCTAGCAATAAAAGCCAATATTCCGTTGGCCTTCTTGATCACCTGCTGCACCTGCATACTAACTTTTTGATTTTCTTGCACTAGGACCCCCAGATCCCTTTGTACTGCAGTACTTTCCAGTTTCTTGCCATTAAGATAATAACTTGCTCTCTGATTATTCCTACCAAAGTGCATAACCTCACATTTTCCAATATTGTATTGCATCTGCCAAATCTCCACCCAGTCACCCAGCCTGTCTATATCCCCTTGTAGGTTTTTTATGTCCTCCTCACTCTCTACTTTCCCTCCCATCTTTGTATCATCTGCAAACTTTGATACGTTACACTCGGTCCCCTCCTCCAAATCGTTATATAGATTGTAAAGAGTTGGGGACCCAGCACCGACCCCTGTGGAACACCACTGGCTACTGGTTGCCAGTCCGAGAATGAACCATTTATCCCAACTCTCTGCTTCCTGTTAGATAACCAATCCTCCACCCATGCCAGAATATTACCCCCAATCCAGTGATTCTTTATCTTGAGCAATAATCTTTTATGTGGCACCTTGTCCAATGCCTTCTGGAAGTCTAAATACACTACGTCCACTGGTTCTCCTTTATCCACCCTGTACGTTATGTCCTCAAAGAACTCAAGCAAATTTGTCAGACATGACTTCCCCTTCGTAAAGCCATGCTGACTTTGTCCTATTAAATTATGTTTTTCCAAATGTTCTGCTACTGTCTCCTTAATAATAGACTCCAAAACTTTCCCCACCACAGATGTTAGGCTAACTGGTCTATAATTTCCAGCCTTCTGCCTAATACCCTTTTTAAATAAGGGTGTTACATTGGCAGTTTTCCAATCTGCCGGGACCTTTGCAGAGTCCAGAGAATTTTGGAAAATTATTACCAAAGCATCCACAATCCCTACTGCCACTTCCCTCAAGACCCTAGGATGTAAGCCATCAGGTCCAGGGGATTTATCTGCCTTGAGTCTTATTAATTTACTGAGTACCAATTCCTTAGTGATTTTAATCGTATTTAGCTCCTCCCCCCCAGAGCCCCCTGTTTGTCGAGTGTTGGGATATTCTTAGTGTCCTCTACCGTAAAGACTGAAACAAAATATTTGTTCAGCATTTTTGCCATCTCCATGTTTCCCACCATTAATTTCCCGGTCTCATCCTCTAAGGGACCTACGTTTGCCTTAGCCACCCTTTTTCTTTTTATATAACTGTAGAAACTCTTGCTATCTGTTTTTATTTTTTTTGCTAATTTACTTTCATAATCTATCTTCCCTTTCTTAATCAATCCTTTAGTTACTTTTTGCTGTCTTTTGAAGAATTCCCAATCTTCTATCCTCCCACTAAGTTTGGCTACCTTATATGTCCTTGTTTTCAGTCCCATTAATTTTCCAGCACTTTTTTTTTACTAATACTAATTTACTTTAATTCCTCCTTCTCACTAATCCCTTGGTTCCCCAGCATTTCTGGGAAGTTATTTGTGTCCTCTTCCATGAAGACAGAACAAAAGTTTTTGTTTAATTGCTCTGCTATTTCCCTGTTCCCCATTATAAATTCTAAATAAAAGGAGGAAAGCTGTAGACTGCAGGGAGATATTAATGGACTGGTCAGGTGGGCAGAAAAGTGGCAAATGGAATTCAATCCAGAGAAGTGTGAGGTAAGGCATTTGGGGAGGGCAAACAAGGCAAGGGAATATACAATAAATGGGAGGATACTGAGAGGTGTAGAGGAAGTGAGGGACCTTGGAGTGCATGTCCACAGATCCCCGAAGGTAGCAGGACAGGTCGATAAGGTGTTTAAAAAGGCATACGGGATATTTTCCTTTATTAACCGAGACATAGAATATAAGAGCAGGGAGGTTATGCTCGAACTATATAAAACATTTGTTAGGTCACAGCTTGAGTACTGTGTACAGTTCTCGTCACCACATTACAGAAAAGATGTGATTGCACTAGAGAGGGTGCAGAGGGGATTTCCGAGGATGTTGCCAGGACTGGAGAATTTTAGCCATGAGGAAAGATTGGATAGGCTGGGGTTGTTTTCTTTGGAACAAAGGAGGCTGAGGGGAGATTCAATTGAGGTATATAATGACAGGAGTGGATAGGGAGGACCTATTTTCCTTAGCAGAGGGGTCAGTGACCAGGGGGCATAGATTTAAAGTAATTGGTAGAAGGATTAGAGGGGAGCTGAGGAGAATCTTTTTCACCCAGAGAGTGGTGGGGGTCTGGAACTCACTGCCTGAAAGGGTGGTAGAGGCAGAAACCCTCAACTCATTTAAAAAGTACTTGGATGTGCACTTGAAGTGCTGTAACTTACAGGGCTATGGACCAAATGTTGGAAAGTGGGATTACGCTGGATAGCTCTTTTTCGGCCGGCACGGATATGATGGGCCAAATGGCCTCTTTCTGTGCCGTAACTTTCTATGATCACCAAGACCATCTACCTCCATCTCCGTAACATCACCCGATTCCAATGCTCTCTTGGCCAGCCTCCCACTTTCCACCCTCCATAATCTTGAGCTCATCCAAAACTCTGCTGCCCCATATCCTAACTTGCAACAAGTCCCGTTCACCAATCACCCCTGTGCTCATTGACCTACATTGGCTCCTGGTCCGGCAATGGCTCGATTTTAAAATTCTCACTCTCGTGTTCAAATCCCTCCATGGCCTCACCCCCTCCCTCTCCCTGTTAAACTCCTCCGGCCCTACAACCCGCCGAGAGCTCTACGTTCCTCTAATTCTGGCCTCTTGCACATCCCCGATTTCCTTCACTCCACCATTGGCAGCCGTGCTTTCAGCAGCCTCGGCCCTGAACTCTGGAATTCCCTCCTAAACACCTCTGCCTCCTTTGAGGCCCTCCTTAAAATCTACCTCTTTGTCAAAGCTTTTGGTCATTTGTCCTAGTATCTCCTTTGGTTCAGTGTCATTTTTTTTGTCTGACTACTGTCTTGTAAAGCGCCTTGGGATCTTTTCCTATGTGAAAGGCACTGTATAAATGCAAGTTGTTGTCATTGGTGAGCCATTACCTGCAGGTATCCAATATTTCCTTCGCTGCTTCCCAAGCCGCCGAGAATCAACGGATAGCGGGAGTCAAAATTCACCACAAACTCGAAGGGAACATTCTCAACCTCAACCCGGACGTACATTCCGGGTCTAAAACCTTCGTACTGAACTCGGGTCTCATCATCTTGGTCATCAAATTCGGCACGGTTAAGCTGTTTGGAAGGAAAAAACATTTTAAGATATATAAAAAAAAATCACCAGGGCACTGGATAGTGCAAGGGTCAGGCACAACAACTCCCCCCATTTATAGAACGCATTTAATGCAGAAAACGATCCCAAAATATTTCACCGAGGCACAAGACAAAATGGACGTGTTATTAGGAGTGTCCAAAAGCTTGGAAAAAAGCTGGGTTTTTAAGAAGAGTCTCAAAAGGGAGAGAGAGGAAAGAGGATGGGATTCGAGAGTATGGGGGCTAGGCAGCTGAAGCCATGATCTCTAATGGTAGGGTGAAGGAATGGGGGAACGAGAGAGGCTGGAGTCAGAGGAACAGAGGGTTCGTTGGGCTGTGGGAGGGAGACACCCAGGTTATAAAGAGTTTGTTTCAGCCTCAGACTACAGCCAGCAGAAGGGATGGAATTGGAGCAAGGGTATGGAGTTTATGGCAGAAACTGGATGTCAGACAAGCAGTGTGATAGCACAAAGTCAGTGGGCAGTCAAGAGCGGCGATGGAGAGGTAGAGCTGGGTGTCATCGGCGTAAATGTGGAATCTGACCCTGCATCTGTGGATGATTCGTCAAGGGGACCTCTTATAACTGTGATCCAACCCAACTGACGTCACTCCAACTTTGTGAATAGTATTTGTGTACTGCTCCCATTTTATCCTCCCAGGCCAGAGTAACTACGAACTACTCCCATTTAGCCCCAAACGGCAAGTTATTTTTAAAGCTGTATACAAATAGAGATATGTGGGACACACAATTTTCTTATTACAGGAAGTTCTTGCAGCATTGCACCCATCAAAGAGGTACAAGGGAATCCCTCTATGAATGCATGCAGCTTATTTTTTTTAAAAACTGCACATGTACATTTCCCTTGCAATCTGCAAAGTCCGCATTACAATTGTACCAGATTGGTTCAAATTTCATATTCACAAAGAATCAGAGCTCAGTGGGGAGGGAATGGATGAAAAATGAGAAATCCTACCAATGAGGAGCTACTAAGGAACGAAAGCAACCAATCAAACATGAGCAGATAATGAAAGAACGGAGAAGCTGAACCAATCAACGCACTCCAAAATAGGTTTGTGCCACTGTGAATTTTTGACGTTTAGATTCCTGTCCAGTACGTGTTTCACTCGTTCCGCTGGTGATCAGGGGAGTTCAGAGCCCGATCCGGTTGTGAATGTTTATTCTTACCTGTGCCTGCTTCTGCATTTCATCTTTCAGATCGTGGAAGTAACTTCCTTCGCCATCATCATACTCCAAGTCAAACATTTCCTTCAATTTCCGCTTTTTCTCCAAACGCTTGGTCTGTTCCTCCTCCTCTGCGCCTTTGGTATCATCGTTACCTTCATCATCTTCCTCATCCTCTCCCTAATTTGGCAGACAAGTTTGTTTTCAGTTTGAAAGCTGATTAATTTCTACATCCAGATGTTACAATATAAACTAATATGTTTCCAATTCTGCCTTTCCCACCATCACATCCTTAACCTTTGACTAATTTCTAAATTGTTCCCTGGGATATGGGATATCGTCCCACAGGGTCCTTGCTCCAGTGGCCATTCCTAATATGCAAACCTAGACAGCAAGTGTTGAAAGGCTACTCCCCTTGATGGATACGACAGCTGAGCCCGATGCTGTCCGCAGCTGATGGCCATGCACATGTGCTTTACAGCGGAGGTAAGTGTACAGCCAAAAGCAGCAGGAATCCTGGATGATTTCCCCCTACCCATGGGACACTGAGGAAATGAACCAGAGATCCTTCTGGTCACACTGTGTAGTTTCATTAACCTACTGGTGGGGCTCAGTGTCATCAGTCACTGTTCCATGGCATTTATGTTCAATAACCTGATGTGTGAAAACATTTCTTCTAAATATCTCCTTTGCCCATCTAGAGATAATCCCAGTCGATGCCACTTGTTACCGATTTAGGCCAAAACTAAAAGCAAGGAAGTGATGCTGAACTTACACTAAACTTTAGTTAGGCAAAGCAGGAGCATTCTGTAGTTTGGGGAAATGAAAGAAGGTGCAGCATGGATTCACGAGCCCGTTCCCTATGATGTAACCTTACAGTTATGGAGAGACACCAAGAAGGTGAGGCTTTTTTCACAAGAACCGAGAAGGTTAAGGGTGACCTCATACAGGTCTATCAATTATGGAGGGTTTTGATAGAATAAATAGCGATAGGTTGTTTCCACTGGTCAGTGAGATGGTCACAAGAAGCGCACAAATTTATGATCACGAAAAGAATTAAAGGGGAGGGTCACGATTTGAGATTATTGGCTATTTGACCTAAGAGGGACTTCTGTTTAAAGCTCTTATTGAGGAATAAGAGAAGACACAAAACCGTAATGGGAATTGTCTACAGGCCTCCTGATAGCATGAAATGGCAGAATGTATTAATTCAGAGATTAGAGAGGCTTGTAGCAAAATAAGAGTTGTTTTAATGGGAGACTTTAATTTTCATATAGATTGGGAAGAGCAGAGTAACTCAAGTCAGAAAGGTAGTGAATTTCATGAGTGCATTCAAGATAGTTTTCTGGAGTAATATGTTCTAGAATCAAGAGGACAGGCCACACTAGATTTAGTAATGAGTAATGAGTCAGGCTTAGTTAATAATCAAACAGTAAGGGAACATTTATCTAACAGTGATCATAATATGATCGAATTCAATGTTAGGTTTCAAAAGGAGAAATGTAACAGTTACTAAGATTCTAGATTTTGGTAAGGCTAACTTTAACTGGATGAGACAGAGACTGATTAGTTTTGACCAGTTTGCTGTACAGATATCGGGCAAAACTACAGATGAACAGTGGGAGGTGTTCAAAAAATAATTTAGCTTAATACAGGACCAGTATATATCCCTAAGGGGCAAGAGTTTTAGTTACCAAATAAAACAGCCATGAGAGTGAGAGATAACATAAAACTAAAAGAAAGAGCATACAAAAGTGCAAAGAATAGTGTAGATCCAGGGGACTGGGGGAGCTATAAAGAACAGCAAAGGAAGACAAAAAAGATAGTAAGAGCTGCAAAAAGGGAATATGAGGATATCAAGAGTAACACAAAAAGTTTTTATTATATGAGAAAAAAAGGGGCAGTCAAGGATAATGAGGGCCCTTTAAAAACAGATAATGGTGATATTGCAAATGGCAGACTTGTTGAATAATTACTTTGTGACAATCTTCACAGTAGAGGAAATTTGTACACTTCCATCAAGACTCCCCTCAGCCTCCTTTGCTCCAAGGAAAACAACCCCAGCCTATCCAATCTCTCCTTGTAGCTTCAATTTTCAAGCCCTGGCAACATTCTTGTAAATCTTCTCTGCACTCTCTCCACAGCAATTACGTCCTTCCTGTAATGTGGTGACCAGAACTGCGCACAATACTCCAGCTGTGGCCTTACCAGCGTTTTATACAGTTCCATCATTACATCCCTGCTTTTGTATTCTATACCTCAGCTAATGACGGGGAGAATTCTGTATGCCTTCTTCACAACCTTATCTACCTGTACTGCCACCTTCAGGGACCTGTGCACATACACTCCAAGGTCTCTCACTTCCTCTACCCCTCTCAATAAATTCCCGTTTACTGCGTATTCCCTTTTACTGTTTGCCCTCCCTAAGTGCATTACCTTGCACTTCTCCGGGTTGAACTCCATTTGCCACTTTTCCGTCCACTCCACCAACCCATTGATATCTTCTTGGAGTCTACAGCAATCCTCTTCACTATCAACCACACGGCCAATTTTTGTGTCGTCTGCAAATTTGCCAATCATGCCCCCTACATTCAAGTCCAAATCATTAATATATACCACAAACAGCAAGAGACCCAACACTGAGCCCTGTGGCACACCACTGGAAATGGATTTCCATTTGCAAAGACATCCATCGACTTTTACCCTTTGTTTCCTGTTACTGAGCCAATTTTAGATCCAATTCGCCACATTTCCCTGTATCCCTTGGGCTTTTACCTTTCTGACCAGTCTGCCATGTGGGACTTTGTCAAATGCCTTACTAAAATCCATATAGACAACATCCACTGCACTACCCTCATCAATCCTCCTAGTCTCTTCCTCAAAGAATTCAATCAGATTTGTACGGCATGACCTTCCCTGAACAAATCCATGCTGACTATCCCTGATTAAACCATGCCTTTCCAAATGACAGTTTAGCCTATCTCTCAGTATTGATTCTAATAGTTTGCCCACCACCGAGGTAAGACTGACCGGCCAAAAATTGTTCAGCCTTTCCCACGTACCCTTTTTAAACAATGGTACTTCGTTTGCAGTCTTCCAGTCCTCCGGTACCTCCCCTGTATCTAGTGAGGATTGGAAAATGATCCTCAGAGCACCCGCTATTTCCTCCCTGGCTTCCTTCAATATCCTAGGAAACAATCCATCCGGCCCTGGTGACTTATCAACTTTCAAGGATTCCAGTTCCTCTGGTACTTCCTCTCTCGTTATGTTTACCTTATCCAATATTTCACACCTCTCCTCTAACTACTACGTCCGGATCATTCCTTTCCTTTGTGAATACGGAGACAAAATATTCATTTAAAACCCTACCCACATCCTCTGCTTCGATACGCAAGTTACCCTTATCATTCCTGATAGGTCCCACCTTTTCCCTAGCTAACCTCTTGTTCTTAATGTACTGATAAAACATCTTTGGGTTTTCTTTAATCTTACTAGCTAATATTTTTTCATGCCCTCTCTTTGCTTACCTTATTTCCTTTTTTACATCATCCCTGTACTTTCTATACTCCTCTAGGCTTTCTGCAGTATTTAGTTTTCTGTGACAGTCATAAGCTTTCTTTTTCTGCTTTATCTTGCCCCGTATACTTCTAGACAACCAGGGGGCTCTAAATTTGGCAGTGCCACCCTTTTTCTTTGAGGGAACGTGTCTGCATTGTACCCGTAGAATTTCACTTCTTAGTGCCTCCCACTGGCTTGCCATTGATTTCTCCTCAAGTCGTTGTGTCCAGTCCACTTCTGCCAAATCACCTCTTAGTTCTGTAAAATTTGCCTTCCCCCCATTTAAAACGTTTACTCCTGATTTAACTCTGTCCCTTTCCATAATAATGCTAAAACTAACTGAATTGTGGTCACTATCCCCAATATGGTCACCCACTGTCACTTCACCCACTTGCCCATCTTCATTTCCCAGGACTAAATCTAGAATTGCATCCCTTCTTGTTGGCTTGTCACGTACTGGCTAAAAAAAAGTTCTCCTGGACACCGATCAAGAATTTTGCGCCCTCTGTGCCCCTCACACTGTTTGAATCCCAGTTGATGTTAGAGTAGTTGAAGTCCCCTACTATTATTGCCCTCAGAAATTTGCCTACATATTTGTTCTTCTATCTCCCTTTTGCTATTCGGGGGTCTATAGTACACTCCTAGTAGTGTGACTGCCCCTTTTTTATTTCTTAGCTCAACCCGTATGGCCTCGATTGATGATCCATTTAGCATATCATCCCTTCTCACAACTGTAATTGATTCTTTAACCAATAATGCTACCCCCCCTCCTCCTTTTTTATCACCCACTCTATCCTGCCTGAAAACTCTATATCCAGGGATTTTGAGCTGCCAATTATCCCCCTCTTTAAGCCAGGTTCCTGTTATAGCAATGATATCATGCTGCCATGTGTCTATCTGTTCCCTTAGCTCATCTGTAATAGTACAGTATTAGGTGGGATCAGACAGAGAGTACAAGAAAGTCTAAGACTGGTTTGCAGTGCATGTGTGTAAATGCACGCAGCGTGGTAAACAAGTTCAGTGAGCTGCAGGCGCAAATAGCCACGTGGGAATATGATGCCGTGGCGATAACGGAGACCTGGCTCAAAAAAGGGCAGGATTGAGTACTGAATATTCCTGGATACAAGGGTTTCAGGGAAGATATGGAAGGAAAGAAAGAAGGGGGGGTGGGGGGGGGTGGCAGTATTAAGGAGAACATTGCAGTACTGGAGAGAGAGGATATCCTGGAGGGGTCAAGGACAGAATCTATTTGGTTAGAGTTAAGAAATAAAAGAGGTGCCATTACACTACTGGGTGTATTCTAAAGGCCACCAACTAGTGGGAAGGAGATAGAGGAGCAAATTTGCAGGGAAATTACAGAGAGGTGCAAAAGCCATAGAGTAGTGATAACTGGAGACTTCAACTATCCTAATATACACTGGGATAACAATAATAATAAGGGGCGCAGAGGGGGAGGAATTTTTGAAATCTGTTCAGGAGAACTTTCTTAACCAGTACGTTTCAGGCCCAACGAGGAAGGAGGCATTGTTGGACTTGATTCTAGGGAATGAGGCGGGCCAATTGGAGCAAATGTCAGTGGGAGAGCGTTTAGGGAGCAGCGATCATAGTATCATAAGGTTTAGAATAGCTATGGAAAAGGACATGGACCACTCTAAAGTAAAAATACTCAATTGGAGGAGGGCCAATTTCAGTGAGATGAGAACACATCTAGTCCGGGTAAATTGGAAAACTGTAATTGAACAGTGGGCGGCCTTTAAGGAGATAGTTCGGGTACTGTCTAGGCACATTCCCAAGAGGCAGAAAGGTAGGGCAACTAAAGCCAGAGCTCCTTGGATGACAAAACTGTGAGCAAGATGAAATGGAAAAAAGTGGCATATGACAGGTGTCAGGTTGATAACACAAGTGAGAACCAGGCAGAATTTAGAAAGTGCAGAGGGGAAGTGAAAATGGAAATAAGAGGGGCAAACAGAGAGTATGGGAATACACTGGCGGCCAACATAAAAGAGAATCCAAAAGTCTTCTACAGACATGTTAACAGTAAACGGGTAGTAAGAGGAGGGGTGGGGCCGATTAGGGACTATAAAGGAGATCTACTCATGGAGGCAGAGAGGATGGATGAGGTACTAAATGAGTACTATGCATCTGTCTTTACCATGGAAGATGCTGCCAGAGTCTCAGTAAAGGAAGATATAGTTGAGATGCTGGATGGGCTAAAAATTGATAGAGGTACTTGAAAGGCTGGCTGTACTAGAATAAGGGGCTGCTGTTTCAAAACTGAGATGAGGAGAAACTTCTTCACTCAGAGGGTAGTAAGTCTGTGGAATTTGCTGCCCCAGGAAGCTGTGGAAGCTACATCATTAAATAAATTTAAAACAGAAATCGACAGTTTCCTAGAAGTAAAGGGAATTAGGGGTTACAGGGAGCGGGCAGGAAATTGCATATGAATTTAGATTTGAGATTAGGATCAGATCAGCCATGATCTTATTGAATGGCGGAGCAGGCTCGAGGGGCCGATTGGCCTACTCCTGCTCCTATTTCTTATGTACTTAAAGTAGATAAGTCACCCGGTCTGGATGGGATGCATCCTAGATTGCTGAGTGGGTAAGGGTGGAAATTGCAGAGGTACTGGCCATAACCTTCCAAACTTCCTTAGATATGGGGGTGGTGCCAGAGGACTGGAGAATTGCAAATGTTACACCCTTGTTCAAAAAAGGGTGCAAGGACAAACCGAGCAACTATAGGCCAGTCAGTTTAACCTCAGTGGTTGGGAAACTTTTAGAAACGATAATCCGGGTCAGAATTAACAGTCACTTGGACGAGTGTGGATTGATTAGGGAAAGCCAGCATGTATTTGTTAAAGGCAAATCGTGTTTAACTAACCTGATAGAATTTTTTGACAAGGTAACAGAGGGTAGATAGAAACATAGAAACTAGGAGTAGGAGTAGGCCATTCGGCCCTTCAAGCCTGCTCCATCATTCAATATGATCATGGCTGATCCTCTATCTTAATACCATATTCCCGCTCTCTCCCCATACCCCTTGATGCGTTTTGTGTCTAGAAATCTATCTAGCTCCTTCTTAAATTTATTCAGTGACTTGGCCTCCACAGCCTTCAGTGGTAGAGAATTCCATAGGTTCACCACCCTCTGAGTGAAGAAATTTCTCCTCATCTCAGTCCTAAATGTCCTACTCCATATCCTGACCCTCGTTCTAGACCACCAGCCAGGGGAAACATCCTCCCTGCATCCAGTCTGTCCAGCCCTGTCAGAATTTTACACATTTCAATGAGAACCCCTCTCGTTCTTCTAAACTCTAGTGAATACAGGCAATGCAGTTGATGTGGTGTATATTGGCTTTCAAAAGACATTTGATAAAAGTGCTGCACGGTAGGCTTATCAAGAAGATTGCAGCCCATGGAATAAAGGGGGCAGTAGCAACATGGCTAAGGGACAGAAAACAGAGAGTAGTGGGGAACGGTTGTTTTTTTTGGATATATTTGATTTGGACTTGGGTGCACAGGGCAGAGTTTCAAAATTTGCAGATGACACAAAACTTGGAAGGGCAGTAAACAGTGAGGAGGATAGTGATAGACTTCAAGGGAATATAGACAGGCTGGTGGCATGGGCAGACACGTGGCAGATGAAATTTAATGCAGAAAAATGTGAAGTGATACATTTCGGTAAGAAGAACGAGGAGAGGCAATATAAACTAGAGGCAGAACTCTAAAAGGGGTACAGGAACAGAGAGATCTGGGGGTATATGTGCACAGATCGTTGAAGGTGACAAGGCAGGTTGAGAAGGCAATTAAAAAAGCATACAGGATCCTGGACTTTATAAATAGAGGCATAGAGTACAAAAGTATGGAAGTCATGATGAACTGGTTCGGCCACAACTGGAGTATTGTGTCCAGTTCTGGGCACCACACTTTAGGAAAGATGTGAAGGCCTTAGAGAGGGTGCAGAAGAGATTTACTAGAATGATTCTAGGGATGAGGAACTGTATTTACGTGGATAGACTGGAGAAGCTGGGGTTGTTCTTTTTGGACAGAGAAGGTTGAGAGGAGATTTGATAGAGGTGTTCAAAATCATGAAGGGTCCAGACAGAGTAGATAGAAAGAAACTGTTCCCATTGGCAGAAGGGTCAAGGACCAGAGGGCATAGATTTAAGGCAAAAGTACCAAAGGTGACGAGGGAAAACTTTTTTACGCAGTGAGTGGTTATGATCTGGAATGCACTGCTCGAGGGGGTGGTGGAGGCAGATTCAATCATGGCCTTCAAAAAGGAACTGGTAAGTACTTGAAAGGAAAAAATTTGCAGGGCTATGGGGAAAGAGCAGGGGAGTGGGACTAGCTGGATTGCTCTTGTATAGAGCCGGCACGGACTCAATGGGCCGAACGGTCTCCTTCTGTGCTGTAACCTATGATTCTATGATACAAAGTGACTAAGCGCTTAGAGAAATTTGGGCTGATTAGAGAGAGCCAACATGGATTTGTAAAGGATAAATCATCTCTAACGAACCTAACTGAATTTTTTGAGGAAGTAATTAACGTAGTAGACAGGGGAATGTCTATGGATATAGTTTCTATGGACTTCCAGAAGACATTAGATAAGGTTCCACGTTAAGAAACTGCTGGCTAAAATTAAAGCTCACAGAGTTGAAGGCCTGGTTAGGAGACTGGGGAGGCGGTGGAAGTGACTAGTGGTGTCCCACAACGATCTGTGCTGGGGCCTCAACTATTCACTATATTTATTGATGACTTAGATAACACAATAGAGTGTCAAATATCCAAGTTTGCCGATGACACAAATTTAGGTGGCATAGTAAGTATTGTAGTCGGGAGCATAAAAGACATTGATAGATTGGGTGAGTGAGCAAAACTGGCAAATGGATTTCAATGCAGGTAAGTGCAAGGTCATTCACTTTGGACCAAAAAAGGATCGACCAGATTATTTTTTAAATAGTGAAAAGCTCGTAACAGTGGAGATTTAGAGGTCCATGTACATGGATCAATAAAATGTAGTGGGGTCAGGTACAAAAATTAATCAAAAAGGCTAATGCAATGTTAGCCTTTATATCTAGAGGGCTAGAATATAAAGGGGAGGAAGTTTTGCTACACAAAGCCCTGGTTAGACCATATCTGTTGTACTGTGTACAGTTCCGGGCACTGCACCATAGAACGGATATACTGGCCTTGGAAGGAGTGCTGCGCAGATTCACCAGAATGATACCAGGGCTCCAAGGGTTAGATCATGAGGAGAGATTACATAAACTAGGCTTGTATTCCTGGGAATATAGAAGGTTAAGAGGTGATTTGATTGAGGTTTTTAGGATTTTGAAGGAATTGATAGGATAGATAGAGAGAAACTTTTTTCGCCGGTTGGGACAAGTGGCCATAATCTTAAAATCAAAGCCAGGCCATTTAGGAGAGAAGTTAGGAAACACTTCTTCATACAATGGGTGGTAGAAGTGTGGAACTCTCTCCCACAAAAAGCAGTAGATGCTAGCTCAATTAATCATTTACAATCTGAGATTGATAGATTTTTTTGTTAGCCATGGGCATTAAGGGATATGGAGCCAAGTTGGGTAAATGGAGTTAGGATACAGATCAGTCATGATCTCAATGAATGGTGGAACAGGCTCGAAGGACTGAATGGCCTACTCCCATTCCCATGTACAAGCTTCGGATATGAACTCGGGTTCGGGACTTCATTAAATCATACAGCACACAAGGAGGCCATTCTGCCCATCGTATCTGTGCCGACTCTTTGAAAGAGCTATCCAATTAATCCCACTCCTGAATTCACCTTTATGGGTGAATTCACAAAAATGTAACCTTCTCCCAGGTGGAATTTTAAAGGGTACGGGGAGTGAGCAGTAGAGTGGGATTGGACTGGGTGGGATATTAAAGGGTATGTGGAGTGAGCAGGAGCGAGGGATTAGACTGGGTGGGATATTAAAGGGTACATGGAGTGAGCAGGAGTGGGATTAGACTGGGTGGGATATTAAAGGGTACGTGGAGTGAGCAGGAGAGTGGGAATGGACAGGGGGGCTGATGTGGAGAAACACTCGGTTTAAATGCCCAACTCAGTACGAGGACAATCTATGATTTGCCAACCAATGGAAACAATTTATCACTATTTTGCCTCTCAAAACCTTTCATAATTTTTAAAACCTTTATTAGTTTCCCCCTTAATTGGTGGTCTTAAAAAAAAACCCCAATTTCTTTAAAACTATAACCTCTCTTGCTGCCATTAGTCCACTGATGCTTCACTGTACCCTTTCCACAGCTCTAATATCCTTGCCATAATGGGGAGTCCAAAACTACAAGTAATACTCCAACAGAAAACAGGAAGTCAGGGTTAAACAGAAAGTCAGGGTTAAGGGTAGTTCCTCAGACTGGCAAAAGGCGGGAAGTGGTGTTCCACAAGGATCGGTGCTGGGACCACTTTGCATAAACGATTTGGACTCCAGAATCAGAAGTACAATTTCAAAATTTGAGGATGACACCAAATTGGGGGATATAATTAATACGACTAAATACAAGAGGACATTAATAAACTTGCAGAATGGGCATGTAATTGGCAAATGAATTTCAATATAGATAAGTGTGAGGTGAAAGTAACAGTCTAAAAGGGATAGAGGAGCAAAGGGATCTTAGGGTATAGATACATAAATCACTAAAAGTAGCGACGCAGGTTAATAAGTCCATAAAAAAAGCAAACAAAGCACTGGGGTTCATTTCTAGAGGGACAGAATTGAAAAGCGGGAAAGTTATGTCAAACTTGTATCAAACCTTGATTTGAAAACAGAGTTTTGGTCTCCACATTATAAAAATGATATACAGGCAGAGGGTTCAAAAAAGATTTACATGGATGATAGCAGAACTGAGAAGATACATTTATCAGGAAAGACTGAACAGGCTGGGGCTCTTTTCTCTAGAAAAGAGAAGGCTGTGGGGTGACCTAATAGAGGCCTTTAGAATTATGAAGGGGTTTGATAGGGTAGGCGTAGAGAAGAACTTTCCACTTGTGGGAGAGTCCAAAACTAGGGGCCATCAATATAAGATAGCCAACAATAGGGAATTCAGGAGAAACTTTTTTTTTTAACCCAAAGAGTGGTAAGAATGTGGAACTCGCTACCACATGGAATAATTGAACGAATAGCATTTAAGATAAACACACGAGGGAGAAAGGAATAGAAGGATATGCTGACAGGGCGAGATGAAGAGAGGTATGAGGAGGCTTGTGTGGAGGATAAACACTGGCACAGACCAGTTTGGCCGAATGGCCAGTTTCTGTGCTGTAAATGCTATGTCATGTGGGATATTAAAGGGTACGGGGAGTGAGCAGGGGGCTGGGATTAGACAAGGTGGAAATTGAAGGGTAAGGGGAGTGAGGAGAGTGGGACTAGACAAGGTGTTATTTTAAAAGGCATGGGGAGCGAGCAGGAGAGTGGGACCAGACTGGGTGGGATATTAAAGGGTATGGGGCACGAGCAGGAGAGTGGGACCAGACTGGGTGGGATATTAAAGGGTATGGGGCACGAGCAGGAGAGTGGGACTAGACAAGGTGGAATTTTAAAGGTGGTTAGAATGTGGAACTCGTCACCACACGGAGTAGTTGAGGTGAATAGCATAATTGATTGAAGGGGAATCTAGATAAGCACATGAGGGAGAAAGGATTATAAGAGTATGTTGATAGGGTTAGATGAAGAGGGGGTCAGAGGAGGATTGTGTGGAGCACAAGTACCAGCATGGGCCAAATGGCCTGTTTTGTGCTGTATTCTATGTAATGGTCTAACTAACGTCTTGTATGACTCTTCCTTCTATATTTAACACCACCATACGAAAACGTAGAATCTTATTTGCCTCTTTCAAAAAAAAAGCCTTTTCTACCTGTACCCACACCTTTAAACGTCTCTCCACCTGTACCCACACCTTTAAACGTCTCTCTACCTGTACCTACACCTTTAAGCATCTCTCCACCTGTACCCACACCTTTAAGCATCTCTCATGATCCTCCCCCTAAGAATCTTGCTGTTTAGGGTATAATTTCATTGTTCTTTTTCCAAAAGGTACTACTTCACACAGTGCTCATTTTTGTTACCAGCCTTTTATGAAGCATTTCGGTCAGTATCTTGAGAATCACGGAGAGCTGCACACTGAAGCTGCACGGAGTTTGATACTGGTACAATAAAGCCCATCTGTATAAACCCCATCTCAATTTTTATTCTCAAGACCGAACCTTTCAAAAAAAAACCTTCCATGCAACAGGTGCCAATTCATTAATCTGTATGATTTAGTTTTCTTAAACCCCAACCTCCTTGTTCTGTTTTAGTTCCCCAGGTTTCCCCTGATGAACTTCTCCTGTCTCCAGATCCTCAAATGCTCCATATGCAGAATCTGAAAGAAAAACATAAAGTGTGAAAACACTTGCGAACAGTAACAGACAAGGGGATAATGCTCACTGTGGGTGCAGATGGAAAACTGCCAGTAGCAGATCCATAATGAGGAGGAGAATCAGGCAGGGTGTTGAATGGACAGACAATCTGCTACTGCCATTCCCGCCCCATCGAGAGCTGATTCATGGAAATATCCCCCTCCTGCAGGTCAGAGGGGGAGGGGTGGGGTGGATGGGAAGGGATCAGAATGAATTACGCATTGAATTCAACCAAGAGACTACCTAAATCATTGTCCTTGTGTTCAATGCCCTGTGACTGTGAATCCTGAAGGCTTATTTAAAAATCATTGTCGTGGGCCCCCCCTCCCTGTGGGACTCTTCTCCACATTGCCTTAAGTTTGACCCAGCACAATAATGCTATACAGCAAAAACCCTTTTCCGATATAAGCCAAGTTTGGGAGGACAGGGTCCATATAGTATTCTGGGTGTTGTTCAGCAATAGAGAATTGAATGGTATTACTGTATCTCCCACCTACCATCTTCTCCAAGGAGAGTGGTTGCATCTTTATCGGATTCCCATTTTCCTGTCACGAAACAGTCCCGGACACTGTTCATCACCTGTGCAGACAGAATAAACACTTTCAGCGTAAACACCTCATTATATAAAAAAAAAACATTTTCCCCTCAAAAGGTGTTGACTCCTTTTGAAAAGGAAAAATTTGCAGGGCTATGTAGAAAGAGCAGGGCGGCGGGACCAATTGGATAGCTCTTTCAAAGAGTTTGTAGATGACACAAAACTTGGCAATGCAGTAAACAGTGAGGAGGATAGTAACAGACTTCAGGAGGACAGACAGACTGGTGAAATGGGCAGACACATGGCAGATGAAATTTAATGCAGTGAAGTGATGCCCCCTCCTCATTCTTCCTACCAAAATGCAAGTAAAACTAAATTATATAATTTTAAAGGGGGTACAGGAACAGAGAGACCTGAAGGTTCACATACACTAAATCGTTGATGGTGGCAGGACAAGTTGAGAAGGCTGTTAAATAGGCATATGGGATCCTTGGCTTTATAAACAGAGGCAGAGTGCAAATGCAAGGAAGTTATGCTAAACCTTTATAAATTACTGGTTAGGCCTCAGCTGGAGTATTGTATTCAATTCTGGGCACCACACTTTAGGAAGGATGTCAAGGCCTTAGAGAGGGTGCAGAAGAGATTTACTAGAATGGTACCAGGGATGAGGGACTTCAGTTTTGTGGAGAGACTGAAGAAGCTGATGTTAGGGAACTTGGGGAAATAAATAGTGATGTCTTGAGGAGTGTACATATTACAGAGAGGGAGGTGCTGGAAGTCTTAACGCGCATCAAGGTAGATAAATCTCCGGGACCTGATGAAATGTATCCCAGGACGTTATGGGAGGTTAGGGAGGAAATTGCGGGTCCCCTAGCAGAGATATTTCAATCATCAACAGCTACAGGTTAGGTGCCTGAAGATTGGAGGGTAGCAAATGTTGTGCCTTTGTTTAAGGAGGGCGGCAGGGAAAAGCCTGGGAACTACAGACCGGTGAGCCTGACATCTGTAGTGGGTAAGTTGTTAGAGGGTATTCTGAGAGACAGGATCTACAGGCATTTGGAGAGGCAGGGACTGATTAGGAACAGTCAGCATGGTTTTGAGTGGAAAATCATGTCTCACGAATTTGATTGAGTTTTCTGAAGGGGTAACCAAGAAGATAGACGTGGTCTACATGGACTTTAGCAAAGCCTTTGACAAGGTACCGCATGGTAGGTTGTTACATAAGGTTAAATCTCACGGGATCCAAGGTGAGGTAGCCAATTGGATACAAAATTGGATTGACGGCAGAAGACAGAGGGTGGTTGTAGAGGGTTGTTTTTCAAACTGGAGGCCTGTGACCAGCGGTGTGCCTCAGGGATCGGTGCTGGGTCCGCTGTCATTTGTTATTTATATTAATGATTTGGATGAGAATTTAGGAGGCATGGTTAGTAAGTTTGCAGATGACACCAAGATTGGTGGCATTGTGGACAGTGAAGAAGGTTATCTAGGATTGCAACGGGATCTTGATAAATTGGGCCAGTGGGCCGATGAATGGCAGATGGAGTTTAATTTAGATAAATGTGAGGTGATGCATTTTGGTAGATCGAATCGGGCCAGGACCTACTCTGTTAATGGTAGGGCGATGGGGAGAGTTATAGAACAAAGAGATCTGGGAGTACAGGTTCATAGCTCCTTGAAAGTGGAGTCACAGGTGGATAGGGTGGTGAAGAAGGCATTCGGCATGCTTGGTTTCATTGGTCAGAACATTGAATACAGGAGTTGGGATGTCTTGTTGAAGTTGTACAAGACATTAGTAAGGCCACACTTGGAATACTGTGTACAGTTCTGGTCACCCTATTATAGAGTCATAGAGTCATAGAGTTATACAGCACGGATAGAGGCCCTTCGGCAGAAAAGATTTACAAGGATGCTACTGGGACTTGATGGTTTGACTTATAGGGAGAGGTTGGATAGACAGACTTTTTTCCCTGGAGAGTAGGAGGTTTCGGGGTGATCTTATAGAAGTCTATAAAATAATGAGGGGCATAGATAAGGTAGATAGTCAAAATCTTTTCCCAAAGGTAGGGGAGTCTATAACGAGGGGGCATAGATTTAAGGTGAGAGGGGAGAGATACAAAAGGGTCCAGAAGGGCAATTTTTTCACTCAAAGGGTGGTGAGTGTCTGGAACGAGCTGCCAGAGGCAGTAGTAGAGGCGGGTACAATTTTGTCTTTTAAAAAGCATTTGGACAGTTACATGGGGAAGATGGGTATCGAGGGATATGGGCCAAGTGCAGGCAATTGGGACTAGCTTAGTGGTATAAACTGGGCGACATGGACATGTTGGGCCGAAGGGCCTGTTTCCATGTTGTAAACTTCTATGATTCTAAGCTGGGGTTGTTCTCCTTAGAACAGAGAAGGTTAAAGGGAGATTTAATTGAGGTGTTCAAAATTATGAAGGGTTTTGATAGAGTAAATAAGTAGAAACTGTTTCCACTGGCAGAAGGGTCAGTAACCAGAGGGGACAGATTTAAGATAATTGGCAAAAGAACCAAAGGGGGGATAAGGAGACATTTCTTTCATGCAGCGAGTTGTAATGATCTGGAATGCACTGCCTGAAAGGGCAGTGGAAGCTGAATCAATAGTAACTTTCAAAAGGGAATTGGATAAATACTTGAAATGGTGAAATATTAAGGGCTATGGGGAAAGAGGAGGGTTTGGGACTAATTGGATAGCTCTTCCAAAGAGCCGGCACAGGCACGACGGGCCGAACGGCCTCCTTCTCTGCTCATCGTTCTATGAAATTATTGGCTCATGTTGCATTTTCTAATTGGTTTGGTTTTTCTACTGTGGAAAATAATTCATTCACACACCTGCAAAAATCACAGCTCGTGACAGGCTGCTTCTCAGTAGAAAAAAAACAATTAACACCAGGAAAACTAAAGCTTTTCGCTCACCCTGTTTGAGGAAAGAGTCGGTCTGTAGTCTGTTTTCTTCAACACCTCTACCATGCCAACCTAAAATGCCCCTCAATTGTCCAGCTTGGTGGGGCTGCTTGGTTCCATCCGATTGTTCCCACTGTATTCCACCAATGGCTTCTATTCCCGCCCCTGCACTGTCATATCGGGAGTTTCCAAGGATTCATTCTTGGTCCCCTCACCTTCCACGTCTACATGCTGTTATTTAGCGACATCATCTGCAGATGGTGAACCAGCTTTTACAGAAAGGCTAATGACACCCAGCTCCACCTCCCCACCATCGCTCACAACCCCTCCACCATCTCTGTACTGTCAGGCTATTTGTCCAACATCCAGTCTTGGATAAACCATAATTTCCTTCAGCTGAACATTGGGAAGACTGCAGCCAATGGCCCGGAAATTGCTCATGAAATAACAGTGAGGCACACGCGTAGTCAAACACGGAAATCCGGAAACAGCTCTACCATCTGCCCTGCTCATTAAAAGAGATTTCGCCGGCTGAATGAATGGATCAATGTGAACTTGCTGCACTGCCCAGCTGGAAACGAACTAATCTCTCCGTAAAAAAGGTACACTGGTTTCTTTTTAGGTCTACACTAACTTTTAACGGGCACTGAAAAATTAACTTTTAAAAATGTGGTGTCTAATTCCTCCCAATATTAATTGTTACATTGAGTTTCATCGAAACAGCGCAGAATCAGGCCATTTGGCCCAACCGGCCTATGCCCGCGTTTATGCTCCACACGAACCTCCTCCCTCTCTCATCTAACCCCATCAGCATATCCTTCTATTCCTTTCTCCCTCATGTGCTTATCTAGCTTCCCCTTAAATGCATCTATGCTATTTGTCTCAACTACTCCATGTGGTAGCGCATTCCACATTCTTACCGCTCTTGGGTAAAGACTTTTCTCCTAGTATCATAGAAAGGTTTCAGCACGGAAGGAGGCCATTCAGCCCATCGAGTCCGTGCCGGCTCTATGCAAGAGCAATCCAGCTAGTCCCACTCCCCCGCCTTATCCCTGTAGCCCTGTAAATCTTTTCCTTTCAAGTACTTATCCAGTTCCCTTTTGAAAGTCATGATTGAATCTGCCTCCACTATCCCCTCGGGCAGTGCATTCCAGATCATAGCCACTCACTGAATAAAGTTTTTCCTCATCACCTTTGGTTCTTTTGCCAATCACCTTAAATCTATGTCCTCTGGTTCTTGACCCTTCCATTAATGGGAACAGTTTCTCTCCATCTACTCTGTCTAGACCCTTCATGATTTTAAATACCTCTATCAAATCTCCTCTCAACCTTCTCTGTTCCAAAGAGAACCCCAGCTTCTCCAGTCTATCCACGTAACTAAAGTCCCTCATCGCTGGAATCATTCTAGTAAATCTTTTTTGCACCCTCTCTAAGGCCTTCACATCTATCCTAAAGTGCGGTGCCCGGAACTGGACACAATACTCCAGTTGTGGTTGAACCAGTGTTTTATAAAGGTTCATCATGACTTCCTTGCTTTTGTACTCTATGCCTCTATTTATAAAGCCCAGGATCCTGTATGCTTTTTTAACCGCTTTCTCAATCTGCCCTGCCACCTTCAATGATTTGTGCACATATACCTCCAGATCTCTCTGTTCCTCCACCCCTTTTAGAATTGTGCCCTCTAGTTTATATTGCCTCTCATCATTTTTCCTACCGAAATGCATCACCTCGCATTTTTCCGCGTTAAACTTCATCTGCCACGTGTCTGCCCATGCCAATAGAATATCTATATCCTCTTGAAGTCTATCACTATCCTTCTCACTGTTCACTACATTTCCAAGTTCTGTGTCATCTGCAAATTTGGAAATTGTGCCCTCTACACCCAAGTCCAAGCCATTAATATCAAGAAAAGCAGTGGTCCTAGTACTGACCCCTGGGGAACACCACTGTGCACTCCCCTCCAATCTGAAAATCAACCGTTCACCACTACTCTCGGTTTCCTGTTACTTAGCCAATTCTGTATCCATGTTGCTACTGCCCCCTTTATTCCATGGGCTTCAGTCTTGATGACAAGCCTATTATGCGGCACTTTATCAAATGCCTTTTGAAAATCCATATACACCACATCAACTGCATTGCCCTCACTGACTCTCTGTTACCTCATCAAAAAACTCTATCAAGTTAGTTAAATACGATTTGCCTTTAACAAATCTGTGCTGGCTTTCCCTAATCAATCCACACTCGTCCAAGTGACTGTGAATTCTGTCCCGGATTATTGTTTCTAAAAGTTTCCCCACCACTGAGGTTAAACTGACTGTCTTGTAGTTGCTGGGTTTATCCTTACACCCTGAATTCCCTATTGGATTTATTAGCGACTATTTTATATTTATGCCCTCGAGTTTTGGACTCCCCCACAAGTGGAAGCATTTTCTCAGTCAAATTTTATTTGGTTGCTTCTATAAAGCGCCTTGGGACGTTTTAATACATTAAAAGTGCTATATAAATGCAAGTTGTTGTTGTCTACCCTATCAAACCCTTTCATTATCTTAAAGACCTCTATCAGGTTACCCCACAGCCTTCTCCTTTCTAGAGAAAAGGGCCCCATCCTGTTCAATCTTTCCTGATAAGGATATCCTCAGAGTTCTGGTATCATCCCTGGGAATCTTTTTTGCATCCTCTGCATCTTTATCCTTTCTATAATATGGAGACCAGAACTGTGCACAGTACACCAAGTGCGGTCTAACCAAGATTCTACACAAGTTTAACATAACTACTCTGCTTTTCAATTCTATCCCTCTAGAAATCAACCCGAGTGTTTGATTTGCCATTTTTATGACCTAAAAAACCCGCATCACTACTTTTAGTGATTTGTGTATCTGTACCTCTCGATCCCTTTGCTCCTTTACCCCATTTAGACTATTATCCAAGCAGTATGTGGCCTCCTTATTGCACCTCACATTTACCTATATCGAAATTCATTTTCCAATTGTTGTTGGGAACATTTAAAAAAAAGTTTAAAAAATTTAAAATTGTTATTTGCTTACTTATTGTGTCTCTTATCTCAGTCTTTCAATCTTACCCTCTATTTTACTTTCTCTGGCTGATTTTATAGTGAATTTACTAATCTGTCTGACATTTCCAACTTCTGCATGGCTTATCAAGGATGCTTCCAGCTCTCACAGCTCCAAGACCACTGCAATTCTTGCAGGTCTCCATTGAAACAAGTTGGCGCCCAGAAGCCTGCGAAATGTTTGTGGGTGAGTTAGTTACTTACGAGCGGTGGGAGACGTTCATTCACCGCTCACCGCAATTTCTGGGCTATTGTCTTCGGTCCCTGCCACAAATTCCGTTCCCTTGCCACCGATTCTACCCCCACCACCCCACCCCCCAGCCACTGTCTCGGGCTGAACCAGACAGTTCACAATCTTGGTGCTCTATTTGACCCTGAGCTGAGCTTCCGACCCCATATCCTCTCCATCATCAAGGCCGCCTACTTCCACCTCTGCAGCATCGCTCATCTCCACTGTTCATCTCCTGTTGAAACCCCTCCCGTGCCTTTATCACCTCCAGAATAGACTATTCCAATGCTCCACTGGCTGGTTTCCCACCGTCCACCCTCCATAAACTTGAGCACATCCAAAGCTCTGCTGCCTGTATCCTAACTCACACCAAGTCCCGTTCTCCCATCACCCCTGTGCTCGCTGACCTACATTGGCTCCCGGTCCGACAACGCCTCAATTTTAAAATTCTCGTCCTTGCTTCAAATCCCTCCATGGCCTCACCCCTCCCCATCTCTGTAACCTCCTCCAGCCCTACAACCCTCAGAGAACTCAGCGTGCCTCTAACTCTGGCCTCTTGTGTATCCCCCACTCCCTGCGACCCACCATTGCCGGCCGTGCCTTCAGCCATCTAGGCCCTAAGCTCTGGAATTCCCTCCCTAAACGTCGTCCCCTCTCTACCCCTTTTAAGATGCTTCTTAAAACCTACCTCTTTGACCAAGCTTTTAGTCAACTGTCCTAATGGCTCCTTCTTTGGCTTGGTGTAAGTTTTGTCTGATTACGCTCGTGAAGCACCTTAGGATTTTTATTACTTTGAAGGCCCAATATAGATGCAAGTTCTTAGTATCATTGCAGGTACAGCACGGGAGGCTGCCATTCGGCCCATCGTGCCCGTGCCAGCTCTTTGGAAAAGATATCCAATTAGTCCCATTCCCCTGCTCTTTCCCCATAACCCAGTAAATTTTATCCCTTCAAGTACTTATCGAATTCCCTTTTGAAAGTTACGATTGAATCCACTTCCACCGCCCTTTCAGGCAGCGCATTCTAGATCATCATAACTGAGTAAAAAAATGTTTAGTTTTGAAGTTAAATAATTTTGAACTGTAAAATATCCTTTTGGAAGTCTACGCAAGCATTTGGAGATGTTATTTCGCTAAACTCCAGTCATCATAAACTTGGTTTGTTGCCGGGAGATAAAGTGCAAGGGAAAATTTGTAAGCTCTTTTGCCGATCACTTTAAATCTGTGACCTCTGGTTACTGACCCTTCAGCCACAGGAAACAGTTTCTCCTTATTTACTCAGTCAAATCAGTTCATGATTTTGAACACCTATGTCAAATCTCCCCTTAACCTTCTCTGTTCTAAGGAGAACAACCCCAGCTTCTCCAATCTCTCCACATAACTGAAGTCCCTCATCCCTGGTACCATTCTAGTGAATCTTCTCTGCACCCTCTCTAAGGCCTTGACATCCTTCCTAAAATGTGGTGCCCAGAATTGAACACAATGCTCCAGCTGAGGCTTAACCAGTGTATTATAAAGGTTTACCATAACTTCCTTGCTTTTGTACTCATGTCTTTATTAATAAAGCCCAGGATCCCATAAGCTTTTTTAACAGTCTTCTCAACTTGTCCTGCCACCTTCAAAACTTAGTGTACATACACCCCCAGGTCTCTCTGTTCCTGTACTCCCTTTAGAATTGTACCATTTAGTTTATATTGCCTCTCCTCATTCTTCCGACCAAAATGTATCACTTCACACTTCTCTGCGTTAAATTTCATCTGCCATGTGTCTGCATATTTCACCAGTCTATGTCCTCCTGAAGTCTGTTACTATCCTCCACAATGTTTACTACATTGCGGAGTTTCGTGTCATCTGCAAACTTTGAAATTATATCCTCTCTACCCAAGTCCAGGTTATTAATATCTAAGGTAGTAATCTCAGGATTACTCCCAGTGCCACCTGCTAGCGAGAGCAGAAATAGGAGAATAGACCAGATGAATGCGAGGCTTGAGAGATGGTGTAGGAGGGAGGGGTTTAAATTCCTGAGGCATTGGGACCGATTCTGGGAAAGGCGGGACCTGTACGAGCTGGACGGGTTGCACCCAAGCAGAACCGGGACCAATATCCTCGCGGGGGCATTTGCTAGTTCTGTTGGGGAGGGTTTAAACTAGTATGGCAGGGGGATGGGAAGCAAAGGACAGGTACAGATAGGACAAATTCAGACCAGGAAATGGGGAGTAGAAAAGCAGTTAATGACGTAGTTAGCGACTCAGAAAGGCAAAAGAAGCAAAGGTTAAATAGTGTTCAGCACAGGAATTTGACGGGGTTAAAGGGTATATACTTCAATGCAAGGAGTATTACAAACAAAGCAGATGAGCTAAGGGCACAGATAGATACATGGCAGCTTGATATCATTGCTATAACAGGAACCTGGCTTAAAGAGGGGGATAATTGGCAGCTCAATATCCCTGGATATAGAATTTTCTGGCAGGATAGAGTGGGTGATAAAAAAGGAGGGGGGGTAGCATTATTGGTTAAAGAATCAATTACAGTTGTGAGAAGGGATGATATGCTAAATGGATCATCAATCGAGGACATATGGGTTGAGCTAAGAAATAAAAACGGGGCAGTCACACTACTAGGAGTGTACTATAGACCCCCGAATAGCGAAAGGGAGATAGAAGAACAAATATGTAGACCAATTTCTGAGTGCAAAAATAAGAGGGCAATAATAGTAGGGGACTTCAACTACCCTAACATCAACTGGGATTCAAACAGTGTGAGGGGCACAGAGGGCGCAAAATTCTTGATCGGTGTCCAGGAGAACATTTTTTTAAGCCAGTACGTGACAAGCCAACAAGAAGGGATGCAATTCTAGATTTAGTCCTAGGAAATGAAGATGGGCAAGTGGGTGAAGTGACAGTGGGTGACCATACTGGGGATAGTGACCACAATTCAGTTAGTTTTAGCATTATTTTGGAAAAGAGGAGTTAAATCAGGAGTAAACGTTTTAAATTGGGGGAAGGCAAATTTTACAGAACTAAGAGGTGATTTGACTGGACACAACTACTTGAGGAGAAATCAGTGACAAACCAGTGGGAGGCACTAAGAAGTGAAATTGTACGGGTACAATGTAGACATGTCCCTTCAAAGAAAAAGGGTGGCTCTGCTAAATTTAGAGCCCCCTGGTTGTCTAGAAGTATACGGGGCAAGATAAAGCAGAAAAAGAAAGCTTATGACTGTCACAGAAAACTAAATAATGCAGAAAGCCTAGAGGAGTATAGAAAGTACAGGGATGATGTAAAAAAGGAAATAAGGTAAGCAAAGAGAGGGAATGAAAAAATATTAGCTAGTAAGATTAAAGAAAACCCAAAGATGTTTTATCAGTACGTTAAGAACAAGAGGATAGCTAAGGAAAAGGTGGGACCTATCAGGAATGATAAGGGTAACTTGTGTGTAGAAGCAGAGGATGTGGGTAGGGTTTTAAATTAATATTTTGTCTCCGTATTCACAAAGGAAAGGGATGATCCGGACGTAGTAGTTAAAGAGGAGAGGTATGAAATATTGGATAAGGTAAACATAATGAGAGAGGAAGTACTAGAGGGACTGGAATCCTTGAAAGTTGATAAGTCACCAGGGCCGGATGGATTGTTTCCTAGGATATTGAAGGAAGCCAGGGAGGAAATAGCGGATGCTCTGAGGATCATTTTCCAATCCTCACTAGATACAGGGGAGGTACCGGAGGACTGGAAGACTGCAAACGTAGTACCATTGTTTAAAAAGGGTACGTGGGAAAGGCCGAACAACTATAGGCCGGTCAGTCTTACCTCGGTGGTGGGCAAACTATTAGAATCAATACTGAGAGATAGGATAAACTGTCACTTGGAAAGGCATAGTTTAATCAGGGATAGTCAGCATGGATTTGTTCAGGGAAGGTCATGCCGTACAAATCTGATTGAATTCTTTGAGGAAGTGACTAGGAGGATTGATGAGGGTAGTGCAGTGGATTTCGTCTACATGGATTTTAGTAAGGCATTTGACAAGGTCCCACATGGCAGACTGGTCAGAAAGATAAAAGCTCAAGGGATACAGGGAAATGTGGCGAATTGGATCCAAAATTGGCTCAGTAACAGGAAACAACGGGTAAAAGTCGAGGGATGTCTTTGCGAATGGAAATCCGTTTCCAGTGGTGTGCCACAGGGCTCAGTGTTGGGTCCCTTGCTGTTTGTGGTATATATTAATGATATGGACTTGAATGTAGGGGGCATGATTGGCAAATTTGCAGATGACACAAAATTGGCCGTGTGGTTGATAGTGAAGAGGACTCCAAGAAGATATCAATGGGTTGGTGGAGTGGGCGGAAAAGTGGCAAATGGAGTTCAACCCGGAGAAGTGTGAGGTAATGCACTTAGGGAGGGCAAACAGTAAAAGGGAATACGGAGTAAATGGGAATATATTGAGAGGAGTAGAGGAAGTGAGAGACCTTGGAGTGCATGTGCACAGGTCCCTGAAGGTGGCAGTACAAGTAGATAAGGTTGTGAAGAAGGCATACGGAATGCTCACCGTTATTAGCCGAGGTATAGAATACAAAAGCAGGGATGTAATGATGGAACTGTATAAAACGCTGGTATGGCCACAGCTGGAGTACTGTGCGCAGCTCTGGTCACCACATTACAGGAAGGACGTAATTGCTCTGGAGAGAGTGCAGAGAAGATTTACAAGAATGTTGCCAGGTCGTGAAAATTGCAGCTACAAGGAGAGATTGGATAGGCTGGAGCTTGGAGCAGAGGAGGCTGAGGGGTGACTTGATTGAGGTGTACAAAATTATGAGGGGCCCAGATAGAGTAGACAGGAAGTACCTGTTTCCCCTAGCGGAGAGTTCAAGAACGAGAGGACATAGATTTAAGCTGATTGGCGGAAGGATTAGAGGGGACATGAGGAAAACTTTTTTACCCAGAGGGTGGTGGGTGTATGGAATTTGCTGCCCGAATTGGTGGTAGAGGCAGGGACCCTCAACTCTTTTAAAAAGTACCTGGACCTGCACCTAAAGTGCTGTAAGCTGCAGGGCTATGGACTGGGTGCTGGAAGGTGGGATTAGAATGGGCACCTGGTTGTTCTTCGAGCCGGCGCGGACACGATGGGCTGAACGGCCCCCTTCTGTGCTGTATCTTTTCTATGGTTGTATCAAAAAGAGCAGTGGTCCTAATACTGACCCCTGGGGAACACCACTGTATACTTCCCTCTCGTCTGAAAAACAACCGTTCACCACTACTCTCTGCTTTCTGTCCCTTCGCCAATTTTGTATCCACGCTGCCACTGTCCCTTTAATCCCATGGGATTTAATTTTGCTAACAAGTCTATTATGTGGCACATCATCAAATGCCTTTTGAAAGACCATATGCACAACGTCAACTGCACTACCCTCATCGATTACTTCAAAGAACTCAGTCGAGTTAGTCAAACACAATTTGCCTTTAACAAATCTGCGCTGACTTTCATTTATTAGCCCATGCTTTTCCAAGTACAAATTAAATTTGTCCCGCATTATTGTCTCCAAAAAGTTTCCCCACCACTGACGTCAGGCTGACTGGCCTGTAATTGCTGGATTTATCCCTCTCCCCTTTTCTAGGGGTGTGACATTTGCAATCGTCCAGTCCTCTGGCCCCGTTCCCATATCTCAGGAGGATTGGAAGATTATGGTCAGAGCCTCCGCAATTTCCCCCCTTACTTCCCACAGTAACTAGGATGCATCCCACCTGGACCGGGTGACTATTCTACTTTGAGTAGTGCCAATCTTTTAAGTACCTCCTCTTTATCTATTTTTATCCTCTCAAATATCACTACTACCTCCTCCTTTATTGCTAAAATGGCAGCATCCTCTTCTCCAGTGAAGACGGATGCAAAATATTCATTTAGTACCTCAGTCATTCCCCCTGCCTCCACAAGATGATCTTTTTTTATCCCTAATCGGTCCCACCACTCCACTATTTATATGTTTATAAAAGACTTTTGCGTTCCCTTTTATGTTACCCACTAATCTATTCTCATACTCTCTCTTTGCCCCTCTTATTTCCTTTTTTTAAGATCTTCTCTATATTTTCTGTGTTCAGCCTGGTTCTCTACTGTATTATGAACCTTACATTTGTGGTAAGCCTCCTTTTTCTGATTCGTTTTAACCTCTATATCTTTAGTCATCCAGGGAGCTCTAGCTTTGGATGCCCTTCCTTTCCCCATCGTGGGAATGTGTCTACTCTATACCCGAACCATCACCTCCAGTGTTTAATCACTGTTTAGCCTACCAATTTTTAGTTCCAATCTACCTGGGCAAGATCGCTTTTTAACTCACTGAAATTAGCCCTCCACCAGTTAAGTATTTTCACATTTGATTGTTCCTTGTCCTGGAGTAATCCAGAGATTACTACCTTAGAGGTCCTACTTTTTAAACTTCCTCCCTAGCTCATGAAACTCTGACTGCAGGACCTAGACCCTTTTCCCTCCTATGCCATGGGTTCCAACGTCGACTTCAGGCTGTTCCCCATCCCCCCTTAAAATGTTCTGCACCCCATTAAAAAAAGGAGGGAGAGAGAAAACAGGGAACTACAGACCAGTTAGCCTAACATCAGTAGTAGGGAAAATGCTAGAGTCTATTATAAAGGATGTGATAACAGGACACTTTGTCTAATCCCGTTGATATTTTCTAAGTCAACATGGATTTATGAAAGGGAAATCATGTTTGACAAACCTACTGGAGTTTTTTTGAGGATGTTACTGGTAGAATAGATAGGGGAGAACCAGTGGATGTGGTTTATTTGGATTTTCAGAAGGCTTTGATAAAGTCCCACATAAGAGGTTAGTGTGCAAAATTAAAGCACATGGGAATGGTGGTAATATACTGGCATGGATTGAGAATTGGTTAACAGATAGGAAACAGAGTAGGAATAAATGGGACTTTTTCAGGGTGGCAGGCAGTGACTAGTGGTACCACAGGGATCAGTGGGCCCCAGCTATTCACAATATATATCAATGATTTGGATGAGGGAACCAAATGTAATACTTCCAAGTTTGCCGATGACACAAAACTAGGTGGGATTGTGAGTTGTGAGGAGGATGCAAAGAGGCTTCAAGGCGATTTAGACAAGTTGAGTGAGTGGGCAAATACATGGCAGATGCAGTATAACGTGGATAAATGTGAAGTTATCTGCTTCGGAAGGAAAAACAGAAAGGTAGAGTATTATTTAAATGGTGATCGATTGGGAAATATTGATGTACAAAGGGACCTGGGTGTCTTTGTACACCCAGTCACTGAAAGCAAACATGCAGGTGCAGCAAGCAGTTGGGAAGGCAAATGGCAGTTGGCCTTCATTGCAATAGGATTTGAGTACAGGAGTGAGGATGTCTTACTGCAGTTATACAGCGCCTTGGTGAGGCCACACCTGGAGTATTGTGTGCAGTTTTGGTCTCCTTACCTAAGAAAGGATATACTTGCCATAGAGGGAGTGCAGCGAAGGTTCACCAGACTGATTCCTGGGATGGCAGGATTGTCGTATGAGGAGAGATTGGGTCAACTCGGCCTGTATTCACTTGAGTTTAGAAGAATGAGAGGGGATCTCATTGAAACATATAAAATTCTGACAGGGCTAGACAGACTGGATGCAGGGAGGATAGAATCATAGAAGTTTACAACATGGAAACAGGCCCTTCGGCCCAACATGTCCATGTCGCCCAGTTTATACCACTAAGCTAGTCCCAATTGCCTGCACTTGGCCCATATCCCTCTATACCCATCTTACCCATGTAACTGTCCAACTGGCTGGGGGGGGGTCCAGAACGAGGGGTCACAGTCTCAGGATACGGGGTATGTCATTTAGGACCGAGATGAGGAGAAATTTCTTCACTCAGAGGGTGGTGAACCTGTGGAATTCTCTACCACAGAAGGCTGTGGAGGCCAAGTCACTGAATATATTTAAGGAGCTAGATAGATTTCTGGACACAAAAGGCATCAAGGGGTATGGGGAGAGAGCAGGAATATGGTATTGAGATAGAGGATCAGCAATGATCATATTGAATGGTGGAGTGGCCCGAAGGGCCGAATGGCCTATTCTTGTTCCTATTTTTCTATGTTTCAGTGATGTCCTTTACCCTGGCACCAGGGAGGCAATACACCAAGCAGGACTCATGTCGGCCGATGCAGAAACGCCTGTCTATTTCCCTATCGAATCCCCTGTAACAACCGCATTATTTAATTGTTGAGTTTCCATTAAGAAAGCAAAAGCTGCAGGAAGAGAGGGAATGATGCAAATTCATGACCAAGAAGAAACTTTGAGCACGAGGTTGAAATGGAGGAGGAGCATTGCCGTGCACTTGAACTAGCAAAAAAATGCTTATCGATAACACTTTGCCCTAACTGAATTGTGAGCTTCTCACTATAAGTAGAACAAAGATGTACAGGCAAGTCTTCTTATAATGTCATTAAGCAGTAAAGCACTCACACTGGTTCCTTGTGTCGATCCAGCGAACAGGATGAAGTCGATATCGGGAACATATGGGGTCCACATACAAAAGTGACCAGTGATGACGAGCCAGAAACATCTTGTGCCGATTGAAATTTGTTACACCTTGCTCTCTTCTGTTCACTTTCAATTTCTTAGGTGACTATCAGAGTTAATAAACTTTAGAAAAAATTAGATTCCTCTTCCCAGAAACTAAAAATATGCTCCTTTCTCAGAGCGTGCAACATAGTGGAAAAAGCAAATGCTTCTTTGCAGTTTTCAGCATCTGTGTTTTTCTTTAAAACTCTTTCTCCCTTCTCGCCACCACCGACTCTGTTGGGACCAGATCAACAGTCTGAGGCAGACTGCCTGTAACCTATACAAGTCACCATTGCTGACATGTGTGCCTCACAAACAAGGGTCAGCAAGCTACGTCAACCTGATCTATCCTCGCCTCACATCTAAACTGGACAGTGATCAGGAGCAGCAATTGCGGCTCAGTGCCCCTCCCAAAGGGATGCTGAAACCAATTCTAATACTGGCACCAAAGACAAGAGCAACCTCAACTCTCACAGCCCAGGAATCAGATCCAGGACCTTGCGGTCTGTGTGGGTCAATATGTGTGTGTTTACCCACCAAAGCAGCAGGGTAGAGGGCTCTTAAAAATCATCATAGTGCTACATCAGCTGGTCTGAAATTCCAAATACGAACACAGTGATATAGTGAATTATGAAGGAGAGCAAAAAATTGCAAAGGAACAGAGATAAAACTAAGTGAGCAGAGTAATGATAGAAGCAGTTTAACTTGAAGTGCAAGGCAGTACATTTTGGACATAAGAATGGCAAATGGCAGTGTATTGTAAAAATGGGGAGGCTCTGGAGTCTGACAGTGGGGGAGAGCGATAGATGAACAAATCGATTTGGGATCCAGGTGCACAAGTCATTAAAAGCTAGCTCACTGGTCAAGTAGTGGCCAGAGGCAGCTAATGGGACGAGGGGCTTCTTCACAAGGAGTTTAGAATATAAAAGCAAGGTAGTGCGCCTGCAGTTATACAGAGCACTGGTCAGGTCTCACCTGGAATACTGTGCTCAGTTTTGGGCCCCGAATCGTAGGAAAGATATACCGACCTTGGAGAAAATCCAGTGCCAATTTACCAGGATGGTATCTGGGGTGAGGGGACTGAGTCATGATGACAGACAGAGCAAACAGGGATACGGTTAAGGAGAGATGTGACCAAGGTGTTTACAGTAATGAGGGAAACGGCTCTGCCCAGTGCCAGGGGAATGCGGCAAAACTAAGCCAGCTCAAAGCAAATCCAGTTCACAATTTATCGTCTTCCGCTCACGGCCTTACCTCTTCCAGGTCCCAATCATGAGGGTTTTTCACCGGAAATAATGAGGAATCTAGGCCATTGCTCTTGCTCCTGGATTCTTTGTCAGGCCTGCTAACGTGGAAGATTCCTCCCAATGTATCATCACCTTCCTCATCCTCCTCTTTGTCTTCACTGACTGAAAGCAAGATATAAAAGGGTCAGTTTATGTCACTCCCAGCAAAGAGGCCATCACCGCTCCCACCGCCTTAAAATGTGAATGATAGGTGTTGTCTGCAGATCAATGGTACATAGGAGTATGCCATTCAGGCCCTCGAGCCTGCTCCGCCATTCAATTAGATCGTGGCTGATCAGTATCTTAACTCCATTTACCCGCCTTGGTTCCCCAACCCTCGCCTAACGTACCTAAATGGTGCTGTTGTGGGGTTGATATCGACCTCTCACTTCTGGGACTCGAGTTCAAATGAACCCAGATTGATCGCTCACTCCAAGGGTCCTGTGTCAGATAAGGTTTGGCCACCTAAATCCAGCTCCTGAGGGCACGGCCCCGCCACACACAACTCGCCCAACTTGGGGTCTCACTTGGAGGCCACAGCAAGTGGAAATGTGTTAACTGGGCTAAACCTGGGTGGTTATTGCCAACTGAAATGGAAAGGGCTCCAACCTCAATCAGCATATTAACCAAAAAACACTTTTTTAAAAAAAATGAGACTTAAAAGTAAATATGGAATGTGGTTAGAATGATAGAAATGACAGCACAGCAGGAGGTCAGTCACCCAATGTGCCAGCGTTCACTCTACACCGAGCTGGCTGCTCTAATGCCATCTCTCCCTGTCCTTTCTGGTGAACTCTACACTCAGTTTCCGGTCTCCAGTAATGTGTCTCACAGATACCTGTTCCGTAGACCAGTTTCCGGAGGTTTGGAGCTGACTGTTGCTGTACGAAGACATCAGCGGCTCGCTGCACAAGTCCTTCTTTCCACTTCAACGATCCTTCAGGAATAAGAAAGTAAATACATCGTTGAGTCGTACGTTTTCAAGGACCATAATAATTATGTAATGAAGCTTCTAGCAATAATGGCCCGGAATTCGCAGCGTGCCCCATTAGTTAGATTTTTTCCCTCACCCTTCAGCTCGAAATACTTTCCCCCTGTAACTTGCTGGAAGTTTGGGCTGATAATGAGAGCAATGGGCCATCTGAGACCTTGGCGAATGACAGGACCAACAGTCCGTCTCCTTAATCAGTGAGATTTAAGGATTGAGAAAGATACAGAGGAACAACAGAGATGGAAATAGGGTTAATGAGAGTCAAATCAGGGTCAGAAGAGAAATAAAGAAAGAAAGGGAAAGAAAGAGTGGATTAAGAGAGAGAGAAAAAAGATTTTTTTTTAAATTTTGAATTTTAAAAATCTTGAACAATTTGCTACCTGTAGGAATGAGACTACAGTTTCAATTGTTCCCTTTCTGGACCGGAGAGATGGAGTGGTATTGCAGGAACATAAATCTTGTCATTAAAAAGGTACTTAAGTTGTTAAGTACCAGCCCTAACTTTCTGCAGTGCGTTGAATAGGCAATTAATGCGCAAATGCAGCAATTTCTTGAAACTAGCGGGGAGATTGAGGGTGAGCTTCTGTTTTTGCAAGGCTAACGATGGAGCGGCGCTAATCGCCCAGCAACTTGTGACGATTTGCAATTTACGGGGTATCTCTTCCTCGTCACAAGCTGCTGGATGATTTACACATTAATAACGGTAAGGACCATTAAACACACCGTTATTTCGGCAGTAAAACCTGGGCTAATATACTGTGTTCTCCCCAATTGTGGATACTTTGCCCCTCGGTCATGCACCAATCCCTGGACACGAGCCCGCTCCCAGGCTTCTGTCAGTGACATCCTGGAAGCATGCCTCACATTCTACAGCTTTTCCTCACAGCGACCAGGTCACCTCTATTCACTGTTGCTCATTACCCTTCTCCCTGTCAGGTCAAGAATTCACTGTGCAGTGTCACAAGTGCCCCAGGGTACAGAGTGCTGGCACTACCATAGGCATCACCCAACGCCTCCATTTCATCTCTCCCTCTCCTGAAGATGCAGGCTTGTGCTGGGACAAGGTTCAAGGGGGCTGGCTGCCCTTCTGTGCAACAACCCAAGTGTCCACCAGCTGTTCAGCGAGAGTATATCATATCCAGGCCAGGTCCATCTACTTTCAGGAAGGGGTCACTGCAAAGTAATCAGGAGTAGCAACACTGGCTGATTTTTCCCCTCTCCCTTGCTCAAAGTGCCGAAATAAATTGTAACTTCTGTACTGTGGCCCAGACTCGAATCAGTTAACAGGATAAACCAGTGATTGAAGCAGACACCTTCATGGTCTGTATGGCTCAGTACACCAGCCAGGGCAGCCCTCCAATCAAACTGTTCAAATGAGCCATAATGTACCATATTCAAATTGGACTGTCCGATCCCAAAGGTGATATAAACAGGGCACATAACGCATGCCTGATTCACCGTAAGCTAAGAAAGCACATAACTATTGCTATTGCTTTGGTGAGTGAAAAATTTACGAGAAAGAGAACAAGATTATAAGAAACAAGAAAAGGTCAGTAAGCCAATCAACTCCTCTCCTTCGACAGACCTTGCATTTATAAAACCTCATCAGGTCTCAGGATATCCCAAATTGCTGATCATAGGATTTAGTTTTAGATATGGGAGCGGTGCAAGATGACTGGAGCATTGCAAATGTTACAGCCCTGTTCAAAAAAGGGGAGAGGGATAAATCAATTACAGGCCAGTCAGCCTAATGGACAATAATCTGGAGCAAAATTAATCGGCACTTGGAAAAATGAGTTAATAAATGAAAGCCAGCACATTTTTGTTGGAGGCAGATTGTGTTGGACTAACTTGATCGAGTTCTTTGATGAAGGAATGGAGAGGGTTGATTAGGGTAGTGCGGTTGATGTGTATATGGACTTTCAAAAGGCATTTGATAAAGTGCCACATAATAAACTTGCAAAATTGAAGCCCATGGGATTAAAGGGACAGTGGCAGCATGGATAAAAATTGGCTAAGGGACAGAGAACAGAGAAAAGTGGTGAATGGTTGTTTTACAGACTGGAGGGAAGTATACAGTAATGTACTCCAGGGGTCAGTATTAGGACCACTGCTCTTTTTGAGATATATTAATGACCTGGACTTGGGTATAATTATATAGAATCATAGAATAGAATCATGGAAGGTTACAGCACGGAAGGAGGCCATTCGGCCTATCCAGTCCGCACCAGCTCTACACAAGAGCAATCCAGCTAGTCCCACTGTCCCACAGACCTGCACATTTTTTCATTTCAAGTACTTATCCAGTTCCCTTTTGAAGGCCATGATTGAATCTGCCTCCACCATCCCCTCAGGCAGTGCATTCCAGATCCTAACCACTCGCTGTGTAAAAAAGTTTTTCCTCATATCACCTTTGGTTCTTTTGCCAATCACCTTAAATCTATGTCCTCTGGTTCTTGATCCTTCTGCCAATGGGAACAGTTTCTCTCCATCTACTCTGTCTAGACCCTTCATGATTTTGAATACCTCGATCAAATCTCCTCTCAACCTTCTCTGTTCCAAGGAGATCAACCCCAGCTTCTCCAGTCTATCCATGTAACTAAAGTCCCTCATCGCTGGAGTCATTCCAGTAAATCTCCTCTGCACCCTCTCAAAGGCCTTCACATCCTTCCTAAAGTGCGGTGCCCAGAACTGGACACAATACTCCAGCTGTGGCTGAACCAGTGTTTTATAAAGGTTCATCATGACTTCCTTGCTTTTGTACTCTGTCTCTATTTATAAAGCCCAGGACGCCGTATGCTTTTTTAACCGCTTTCTCAACCTGCCCTGCCACTTTCAACGATTTGTGTACACATACTCCCAAGATCCCTCTGTTCCTCCACCCCTTTTAGAATTGTGCCCTCTAGTTTATATTGCCTCTCATCATTTTTCCTACCAAAATGCATCACCTCGCATTTTTCCGCGTTAAACTTCATCTGCCACGTGTCCGCCCATGCCAACAGAATATCTATATCCTCTTGAAGTCTATCACTATCCTCCTCACTGTTTACTACCCTTCCAAGTTTTGTGTCATCTGCAAATTTTGAAATTGTGCTCTGTGCTCCTAAGCCTAAGTCGTTAATATATATCAAGAAAAGCAGTGGTCCCAGCACCGACCCCTGAGGAACACCACTTAACACCTCCCTCCAGTCTGAAAAACAACCGTTCCACTATTCTCTGTTTCCTGTCATTTAGCCAATTCTGTATCTATGTTGCTACTGCCCCCTTTATTCCATGGGCCGCAATCTTGACTATAAGCCTACCATGCAGCACTTTATCAAACGCTTTTTGAAAATCCATATACATCACATCAACTGCATTGCCTTCATCGACCCTCTCTGTTATCTCAACAAAAAACTCTATCAAGTTGGTTAAACACGATTTGCCTTTAACAAATCCGTGCTGGCTTTCCCTAATCAATCCACCCTTGTCCAAGTGACTGCTAATTCTGTCCCAGATTACCGTTTCTAAAAGTTTCCCCACCACTGAGGTTAAACTGACTGGCCTGTAGTTACTGGATTTATTCTTACACCCTTTTTTGAACAAGGGTGTAACATTTGCAATTCTCCAGTCCTCTGGCACCACCCCCGTATCTAAGGATGTTTGGAAGATTATGGCCAGTACCTCCGCAATTTCCCCCCTTACTTCCCTCAGCAACCTAGGATGCATCCCATCCGGACCAGGTGATTTATCTACTTTAAGTACAGCCAGCCTTTCTAGTACCTCTTCTTTATCAATTTTTAGCCCACCAGTATCTTAACTATATCTTCCTTTACCGAGACTCTGGCAGCATCTTCTTCCTTGGTAAAGACAGATGCAAAGTACTCATTTAATACTTCAGCCATGCCCACTACCTCCATGAGCAGATCTCCTGTATGGTCCCTAATCAGCCCCACCCCTCCTCTTACTACCCGTTTACTGTTAACATGTCTGTGGAAGACTTTTGGATTCTCTTTTATGTTGGCCGCCAGTCTATTCGCATACTCTCTCTTTGCCCCTCTTATTTCCATTTTCACTTCCCCTCTGCACTTTCTAAATTCTGCCTGGTTCTCACTTGTGTTATCAACCTGACACCTGTCATATGCCGCCTTTTTCCATTTCATCTTATTCTCTATCTCCTTTGTCATCCAGGGAGCTCTGGCTTTAGTTGCCCTACCTTTCTCCCTCGATGGAATGTACCTTGTCTGTACCCAAGGCCGCCCACTGTTCAATTACAGTTTTGCCTGCTAAATTATGATTCCAATTCACCCGGGCCAAATCTGATCTCATCCCACTGAAATTGGCCCTCCTCCAATTGAGTATTTTTACTTTAGAGTGGTCAGAGTCCTTTTCCAGAGCTATTCTAAACCTTATGATACTATGATCACTGCTCCCTAAATGCTCTCTCACTGACACTTGCTCCACTTGGCCCGTCTCATTCCCTAGAACCAAGTCCAGCAATGCCTTCTTACTCGTTGGGCCAGAAACATACTGGTCGAGAAAGTTATCCTGAACACATTTCAAAAATTCCTCCCCTTCCTTGCTCCTTACATTGTTATCCCAGCCTATATTAGGATAGTTGAAATCCCCCATTATCACTACTCTATGGCTTTCGCACCTCTCTAATTTCCCTGCAAATTTGCTCCTCTATTTTTCCTTCCCACCAGTTGGTGGCCTATAGAATACACCCAGTTGTTTAACGCAGAGAAATTTAAAGTGATATTCTTCCTACCAAAATGTAAGGAGAGGCAATATAAACTAAATGGTACAATTTTAAAGGGAGTGCAGGAACAGAGACCTGGGGTTGTACACACAGAAGTCTTTGAAGGTGGCAAGACAAGTTGAGAAGGCTGTTAAATAGGCATACAGGATCCTTGACTTTATAAATAGAGGCATAGAGTACAAAAGTAAGGAAGTTATGCTAAACCTTTATAAAACACTGGTTAGAGCCCAGCTGGAATTTTGCAGCCAATTCTGAGCACCACATTTTAGGAAGGATGTCAAGGCCTTGGAAAGGGTGCAAAGGAGATTCACTGGAATGATCCCAGGGATAAGGGACTTCAGTTATGTGGAGAAGCCGGGGTTGTTCTCCTTAGAACAGAGATGGTTAAGGGGAAATTCGAAAGAGGTGTTCAAAATCATGAACGGTTTTGGTAGAGTTAATAAGGAGAAACTGTTTCCAGTGGCAGAAGGGTCGGTAACCAGAGGGGACAGATTTGAGGTAATTGGCAAAAGAACCAGAGGCGACACAGGGACATTTTTTTTTAAACACAGTGAGTTGTAATGATCTGGAATGCGCTGCCTGAAAGGGCGGTGGAAGCAGATTCAATAGTAACTTATTAAAGGGAATTGGAGAAAATTTGCGATGGGAAAAGAGCCAGCACAGGCACGATAAGGCCGAATTGGGGGGGTGGGGGGGTGGTGGCGGAGAAGAGAAGAGGTGGGGGATGGATATATTAGGAGGACGGGGGCGAGCATGGGAGCCAAAGAGGAGGACCGGGGGAGGGGGGGGGGGGCAGAGGAGACGAAGAGGAGGACTATTTTAAATGTGGACGTAGGAATTTACAATGGAAGTAGTTGACAAATGTGACAGCAGGAAGTAAGATTTTCTAGATAGGAAGTGCATGCAGGTGTAGGATGTTTTAATATATTGTAAAATGATCTGCTGGAGACAACTAAAGCAGACTTTTTAAAAAAAAACACATTGGTGCGATACAATAGAGCACAGGTGGTGATTCTTGCATTTTAAACAGACGACTCAATCACCCTGGATTGAAGAGAGCCTCGATCGTAAATTCATCAAAAGCATCTTCTAGTTTTCTGGCAGATGGAGTGTCTCCAGTTCACTATTTTAAACTTGGCGAAGCAGCAGTTCTCTTCTTAATTCGGAGTTAACATGGTTTACATTTCTAAACAAGCCTACCAAAAGGAAATGTCCATTTTTGACCCATAACTGATCAGTTCAACTGAAAGCACTTTATAGAGGGTAACAGATTCCAAGTCACAATGAGAATTAAGATAGCTGATCGAAAGTTTGGTCATAAATGAGTTTCAAGAAGGTTTTTAAAGGTGGAGAAAGAAGAAGCAACAGAATTTAGGGAGTGTGGGGCTGAGGACTATGCCAGCAACGATGGGGTGAAGGAGAGAGAGGATACATCAAAGGCTTGAGGGGGACTGAGGTAATGGGCACGAGATTGCAGACGTAGGACTGTATGAGGCAGCAGATTGATCTAAAGACAAAGATTTTAAATTCAGTGCGTTGGGTGCAAGTGACCCAGCGTAAGTCGGCTAGTGAGGGAGGGATGATGGGTAGGAGGGATTTGACATTGGGCAGCATAAAAGCAGCGAGTTTTGCCTGTTTTTATTGTCCAAACTAACTGCAAAAAAAAGGTCCAAAGCAACAGCTTGTCCAAACAGATCCAGAAATTACTTTAGACATACCTGTGGTTTCTATACTCCACGGATGTTTTTCTCCATAATCTTCTTTTAGAAGTTCTTCAATGTCATTGCTTTCTAGGTTCAGCATCTTGCCCTCTGACATCCCTGGACTGCTCAACTTTTTTTCTCCTGTCCGTTCCACTGTGGAGTCCAAATCATCAGAATCATCTTCATCAGAATCATCCGTCTCCAAGCTTGAGGTTAGCTCCTCATCTATCTGTTTGCCATTCAAAGTTCTTTGCAAACCTGTTTTTGCCAGTGATTCCTCCTTTGCTATTTTATCAGAATCGCCAATCAAGTCCTCCTCCTCCTCCTCCTCATCGGTCGCCTCTGCCTCTGAATCCATTTCAAAGTCGTCATCGACATCTGCAAATGCCGGCCTTTCAACTGTAACTTCTGCCTCATTTTCCTCCAGCTTCAAGAGTTTAATTGGTCGGGGATAAGTTTCTCTCTTACTATCAATTTGGTCCTGACAGTCAACCTCTTCCTCACTTTCATTCTCGGCTTCTTCAGTGTCATACTCTTGTTCCTCACTTTCAGTCATTTCTTCTTCATCATCATCATCATCATCACCACCACCACCACCACCACCATCATCATCATCAAACACAGCTTTGCGTCGCACCCGTCCACTCTCTGGATCCATAATTTTCTCCTCTTTAGGCATTGTGCATCTGTTTTGTGGACAGAATTTGGAATTTTAATGGCTTAGTTACAGAAAAGTTGGTTTCAAAATTAACCTGTGCCAGGAACAGAACCAACACACTGTTCCATTTGCTTACGGGGTTTCAGCTTTTGCGTCTCATCACTTTCATTGGCGAGTCCCAACTGCCTGTGCCTTCACTGGCCTTACCAGTCAATCATGCGCCCAAGATATTGCACAGAAAACGCCAGATACATTATTTTCACGATACTGCAATCATTCCATTGTCTTCCCAGGATCTCTCTCCATTCCTTGATAAATTACACCTCATCACATCAGATCTGATTCTAGGTTTAAACTGCTAAGCGAAACTATTAAAAGAAACTATGAACAAAAATATGTAACAAAACGCACATCCGCAGTCAAACCTGGAAATCCGGAAGTTGCGGTCAGAGATGCCCTGCTGCTCTGAAAGCTGTGCGGAAAGGACAGATCACTTCCTGGTTCTGTGCCTGCATGGCTTGTCAAGGATGCTTCAATCTGATTGATTGAGGGGACAGAGAGATCCTTTCCCCGCTCATACAGCTCACAGATGCCCGGGAGAGGACACTGCACTTTTTGCAGCTCACCATTAGAGGACGTTCCCGCACTAAAGCCAGTGGATCATTTGTGGGTAAGTTTAAATCTAATGAGCGGCAGATGTCGTTCGTTCGCTGCTCAGAGCAAATTCTGGGCCCTTATATTGAAAAATCTTCCATGTGTCACACATCTTAGATTGAGTCAATTTTTTAGGTGATCATTTAATATTGAAAATCACTACGTAAACATTTATAATAGGAAAAAAAAACAAAATTAGCTGTAAATTCTCATTGTAAATGTGAACTATATCGACACAGATTAGTTCAAGTGACATCACTGTGAATCTTTCTCCTCCCCCTCACAGTACTAGGACATCACTTGCATGAAATACAGAACATTTTATGGAGCGGAAGTCATGTAGTATAACCCCAGTTTACAACTACAGAATAAAATACTACTAACACCTGAAGCACAGTGGCTGCACAGGCCGGACGTACTAAATGGTCTGTTTCTGTGCTGGAACATTCTATTAGAAATGGCAAGCTTCCCCAATTGCTTATTCTGTGCTGAGTTAGCTGATCTCCGCTGGTGTGATAGGAGAAGCATGACTGGCTCCAGTGCCCCTGGTTTGGGGAGGATAAAAATCTGACCTGGTTACTTCGCACCAACCACTGCTGGAAATGACTAGTGTGGATTTTGGGTGAGGACAGCAGTGATATCGCTCCTGGTTGAATAGTCAGTTGACACTCAGTTATTAGACAGGCACTGGCCATTCATAAATAATGGCTGATTGCACAAGGCAGTGTCCCCAAGTCTGTAGGGAGACACCTTCAGGATAGAAGAGAAAGGGGGAAGGAACTGGCAGAGAAAGTTGGCAAGGAAACCAAAAAGGCATCCCAGTATCAGTATGCTCAGATACTGGCCCACTCCCTCCCTGACAGGGGCATCGAAGATTGGGGCATTAACTTTCCTAATGGAAATACTCAATTGGTTCTACATAATGGGGTCTCCTTGGCGTCAGCATCACCAACCACTTCTTTAAGCGGACTGGACCCCACAGCCCCCAAGAACTACAATGATTCCTTTGCCTGCCCGATATCTCGGTAAATGAAGGGAGGTCCAGGGGACCACAAACCATGATCACCATACAACAGCTTACTGCAAGATATCATGTGCTGCCGTGTGATTCGCTCACCCTGGGATACTCGACAGGCTAGAATCCAAATACATTTATTTAACATTAAACAAGTGAATGAACAGTACTCAGTACAAACAGGGTAGTTACTAACCTCCACAAAATTGCAAAACAGACATTTTCCCTGAACTACCACAACATATAATTGATCCTTGAAACCGTCACTTGCTGCCAACAAGTCTCTGAATAACCGCGTTTGCCTGACGGTCTCAGACTGTGACGATCTGAGCACAAGCAGCGAAACATAAATTGACAATCAGAAGCTGCAGGTCACAGAGCTCCCGTCAAAAGGACGAGAGAATATACTGGGCCCTCCCTCTCAGAACCAAGTCCCTCCAGGTACAGCTTCAGGATGTGAATCCCAAGCGTTGTTTGTCCCAAACACTTTTCTGATCTGATTGCTGGAAATTAAGACATTGTCCAGCCAGCTACCAGGGACATTGCTCAACAGACTGACACCAATGACTCTGCAGTCAGCAGATATTAGCAGGTTAAACATCCTTTTGTTTATTAGCAACAAATTATAGATGCTATTTTTGGACACTTTTTTTTTGCTAAGCTAACATTAACTGATTTTAATCATACGTGAGCTGCTCAACAGTAAAGAGTCCAATAAATCAACCATCTTAAGAGAAAATGCTTTGTTTTGTAACATCACTGTCCCTACTTTCAAAAAGAACTCTCGCTTCTCAGCCCAAGGACATTGCTGCAGGAGTTCCCCAGGGAAGCATCCGAGGCCCAACCATCTTCAGTTGCTTCATCAATGACCTTCCCACCATCATAAGGTCAGAGGTGGGCTATTCACTGATGCACAGTGTTCAGTTCCGTTCGCAATTCCTCAGATAATGAAGCAGTCCGAGCCCACATGCAGCAAAACCTGGACAACATCCAGGGCTGATAAGTGGCAACTAACATTTGCACCACACAAATGCCAGGCAATGACCATCTCCACCTCCCCTTGACATTCAATGGCACTCCCATCGAGTATCCCACCATCAATATCCTGGGGGTCACCATTGACCAGAAACGAAACTGAACCAGCAACATAAAAACCATGGGCACTAGAGCAGGTCAAGAGGCTGGGTATTCTGCGGCGAGTGACTCACCTCCTCACTCCCCAAAGCCTCTTTACAAGGCACAAGTCAGGAGTTTGATGGATGAGTGCAGCTCCAACAACACTCGATACTATCCAGGATAAGGCAGTCCTCTTGATCGGGACTCCATCCACTGGCTTAAACATTCACTCCCTCCACCACCAGCGCACCGTGGCTGCAGTGTGTACCATCTACATTATGCACTGCAGCAACTCGCCAAGGCTTCTCCAGCAAACACCTCCCAAACCCGCGACCTCCACCACCTAGAAGGACAAGGGCAGCAGGTGCGATGGGAACACCATCACCTACACATTCCCCTTCAAGTCAGACACCATCCCAACTTGGAAATATATCGCCGTTCCTTCATAGTCACCGAGTTCAAATCCTGGAACGCCCTACTTAACAGCACTGTGGGAGTACCTTCACCACACACAAACTACAGCAGTTCAAGAAGGCGGCTCACCACCACTTTCTCAAGGGCAATAAATCAATAAACGCTGGCCTGGCTAGCGATGCCCACATAAGAACGTAACAGATAGGGGCAGGAGTAGGCCATAGGGCCCCTCGAGCCTGCTCCGCCATTCATAAGATCACGGTTGATCATCGACCTCAACTCCACTTTCTGTCCTGACCTGCGCCCATATCCCTAGATTCCCTTAGCGTCCAAAAATCTATTGATCTTAGCCTTGAATATACTCAACAACTGAGCATCCACAGCCCTCTGTGGAAGAGAATTCCAAACCTCTGAATGAAGAAATTTTTCCTCATCTCGGTCCTAAATGACCAACCCCTTATCTTGAGACTATGACCCCTAATTCTAGATTCTCCAGCCAGGGGAAACAGCCTCTCAGCACCTACCCTGTAAAGCCCTCTAAGAATTTTATATGTTTCAATGAGATCATCTCTCATTCTTCTAAACTCGAGAATATCGGCTCATTCTACTCAATCTCTCCTCATAGGACAACCCTCTCATCCCAGGAATCAATCTAGTGAACATTTGTTGCACCCCCTTTAAAGCAAGTATATCTGTCCTTAGGTAAGGAGATCAAAACTGTACAGTTACTCCAGGTGTGGTCTCACCAAAGCCCTGTGCAACTGCAGCAAGACTTCCTTACTGTTATACTCCAACCCCTTTGCAATAAAGGCTTGCTGTACCTGTACCTGCATGTTAATATCCCGAGAATTAATTAAATAAAAGCAGGAACAGGAGGACTGGGGAGGTGAGTTAAAGAGATAGGGTTTTGAAGGTGAGGAGTGATGTAGTAAGTGGGAGGGGCCCGGGGGGGGTGGGGTGGCGGCTGAGTGCTCCGGAGCTGAGGGGGCAGGGTCAAGAATGCACAAGGTGGGTTTTATGGAAGATTTCAGTCCGTTGAGGGCTGAGGTTGAAAAAATTGAGGGGTCATAAGCTGGGTTAGGTCTGGGAGCAGGAGAGAGGCTGTCAGCCTCAAATTTGGAGGCAAAGAAATCCACGAGTTCTCCTTACCACTCTCACATCTGACATCTGACACTAGCTGCGAACGAGAGAGGGAACTCAGGAGTTGGTGAATAGTTAAGAAAGAGTTTGGGATTTCCCTTGTCTTCCAGGATTAGAAAATGGTGGTTATTCAGGTGGATGCAGTGGGCAGTTGGGCCTGTCACGCTCCACAAGCAATTGAGCAGGCAACCCTGGAATTAGAGGATGTGAAGGTAGGTGTTGTAGTGAGGGAGTTCTGGTGGAGATGAGGGTGTTGAAAGTGGAGGTAAAGATGCTGTTCAGTGGGTTGAAGGAGGCAGTAGTACTTTGGCAGGTGATAGGCCACGGGAGAATGAATTGGAAAGGATGCTACAGTGGCATTATTTTTGCAGCGATGGAGAGTGATAATGGAGGAGTTGGGCAGACAAGGAGGAGTGGATAAAGAGGGAACAAGAAAGTGGCCAGAAATGGCATGGTCAGTGACAGAGACCTTAGCGGTACCAAGGTACATTTTGGTGGCCAGGGCCATAGGTACGGATAGGAGAGTGAGTGTGCAGAATAAGACTGAGTAAGGACAGGAGGGTGGACAAGTTGGATGAGGGTACCAAGAGGAAAAAGTAAAGCACTGGTTGAAATCCCAGAGGATGAGGAATTGGGCAAGTGGTGAAGGTGAAGCATTATCTGGGGGAATGTTTTCCAACCATCTGAAGGTGTGTTTGTTTTAAAAAGACAAGCTATACTTCTGGAAACATCACTAATGCAGACAAAACGACTGCTGGTTGCCAGAGCATTTTGGGGATTTATTACTTCATTAACTAAGCTTGCTGTACACAGAGACAGAGCACAAACAGGCTCAGCAAATAGTGAATCTGGCCCTAAACAGAAATGATGATAGTTTATCTAGAAAGACTAGCTTACTGGAGGGGAGGAATAGCAGAGAGCTCATACAAAGAGTTAAACAGACAAAACACAAACAGCTGAGCACAGACTAAAAACTATCCTTGTATCCCTCCCACACCTGATTGGCCTTGTGGAGCCTGGGACATGAGGGCGACACCGAAGCTTCAAGTATCTTCTTAAAACTGGAGGTGGGAGAAACCGGCCAACTTAGAACTCCTAGGCCTTTGTACAACATGGAAACTGGTGATCACATTGGGGGAGGGGTACCGTGATTCTGATAACATTAAGACACAAGGAGCAAAACCACGATTGCTGAGAAAACTCCTACGTCGTGTGAAGAATGGCCAAGTCTGAGACTGATGGGTTGAAATTGAATACATCAAGGTTTCTACGTACCCGCCTTCGTCCAATTCTTCAGATGCTAGTGGCTTTGAATCCATGAAGAGAGAGACTTTGCTAGAAGCCATCTTGGTGTCAATGGTGCTGTGCGATGCAATGAGACTCTGTACCAGCTCGTGGGTTGGCCGTTGCTCTTCCTACAGGCCAAATAGTGAATTTTTATGTATAAACATATAGTGAGAGATCTCCTATGGTGTTGTCAATAGTGTGTTCAGGGATACTCTGTTGTAGAGTGTCAACAGTATAATACAGAACTAGAACATTGTTAACTGCTCATGAACAAAAAAAATTATATCTTTCTGCTTCTTTCCCACTTGAATGCTTTGTGGATTGCTCCGAATGGGTGTTCCCCTTTCTCTCTTGATGGCCGTTACATGGTGATGCATCACTAACTTTCTCTCATTATTTCAGTCTCACTCTTTCTTTAACTCTGTCCTCCCTTGATTTCCTTGCTCTTTTGCACGTCACCGATCTCTGTACGACACATGTGCCTTTTTCTGATGTACTTTTGCCTTTCTTTAAGGCCTAGGGAATGCAGGTGGTTGAGAGGCAATATAGGTGGTGGAGAGAGAAGGTGGACTGAGAAGAAATCACAGGGACTGGAGTTGCAGCCAGAAGCAATAGAGTGTCAGAGCTCTAGGTGTGGGAACACTCAGAGGGACTGGAGGTGACAGCACCTGGGGGAGGTGGGATGGAGAAGCATTTAAAGAAATATTTCATAATTCTCAATGAATCTACATTCCATTGAGGAATTAAAAACTCCACGGAAAAAGTGATCCATCCATGGCTAACTAAAGAAGTTAAGGATAGTATTAGATTAAAAGAAGAGGCTTATAATGTTGCCTGAGGATTGGGAGAGTTTTAGAAACCAAAGGACGACCAAAAAATTGATAGAGGGAGAAAACAGAATGAGAGCACACTAGCAAGAAATATAAAAACAGATTGTAAGAGCTTCTACTAACTAGCAGGGTAGATAAAGGGGAACCAGTGGATGTAGTATATTTGGATTTTCAAAAGACATTCGATAAGGTGCCACACAAATGTTTGTTACAAGATAAGGGCTCAGGGGGTTGGGGGTAATATATTAGCATGGATAGAGGTTTGGCTAATGGACAGAAAACAGAGAGTAAGAATAAACGGGTCATTTTCAGGTTGGCAGACTGTAACTAGTGGGGTGCCGCAAGGATCAGTGCTTGGGCCTCAGTTATTTATAATCTATATTAATGACTTAGATGAAGGGACCGAGTGTAATGTATCCAAGTTTGCTGATGATACAAAGCTAGGTGGGAAAGTAAGCTGTGAGGAGGACACAAAGGGATATAGACAGGCTAAGTGAGTGGGCAAGAAGGTGGCTGATGGAGTATAATGTGGAGAAATGTGAGGTTATTCACTTTGGTAGGAAGAATAGAAAAACAGAATATTTTTTAAATGGTGAGAAACTATTAAATGTTGGTGCTCAAAGGGATTTGGGTGTCCTCATACACAAAACAAAGTTAACATGCGTGCACACACATCTATATATCACTCTCATACTTTTAATTATAAAAACAATATATAGCTTTGTATAGTACATATTCAGTTTGTTGCAGAAGGGATATGGGGACAGGCAACTTGTTCTGCCATCTTCAAAGATTTGTGTATGTGAATCCCAGGTCCCTCTGTTCCTGTTCCCCAATAAAATTGTACCATTTAGTTTATATTGCCTCTCCTCATCCTTCCTCCCAAAATGAATCACTTCACACTTCTCCACATTAAATTTCACCTGTCATGTGTCTGCCCATTTCACCAGTTAATGTTTCAGGTATAGACTCTTCATTAGAACAATTCTGTCGACAGAAGATGCCTGATCTTAGCCTGTGTTGATGTAACAATTAGATTTTGTACCCGTTGCAATACACGGTATATAACATTCCTCTCCTATAATCTAACTTACTAGGATTGCAAGATCCACTGTTATATAAACATACACGGCAACAGAAACAAGCCAGCAGGGTCACCAAATACTGAAAAATTACACAATACAGAACTTCTGAATTGTCCGTCCAACTCCAGATGGAGACAAATTTAACCTCATGATCCCCTAGTATCCTCTATTGGAACATAGCACACAGGAGGCCATTCGGCCCATCGTGCCTGTGCCGGCTCTTTGAAAGAGCTACCAATTAAACTCACTCCACTGCCCTTTCCCCGTAGCCCTGAAAATTTCTTCTTTTCAAGTATTCATCCAATTCCCCTTTTAAAGTTACGATTCAATCTGCTTCCACCGCCCTTTCAGGCAGCGCATTCCAGGTCGTAACGCAGAGTAAAAAAAAGTTCCCCTCATCTCCCCCCGGCTTTTTGGCAAATTATCTTAAATCTGTGTCCTTTGGTTACCGACCCTCCAGCCAGTGGAAATAGTTTCTCCCAATCTATTCTATCAAAACCCTTCATAATTTTGAACACCTATATTAAATCTCCCCTTAACGATCTCTGCTATAAGGAGAACAACCCCAGCTTCTCCAATCTCTCCACATAACTGAAGTTCCTCATTCATGGGACCATTCTTATAAATCTCCTCTCCACCCTCTACAGATGCTGAGTAAAATTACTTTTAGTCTCCTCACAAAGTTCCTCAGTCCAAAACTCAGAATAATCCCTTCTACTGCACTATACAATGTTTCCACTTGCTACATTACATCAGTAACTGCACTTCAAAAGTACTTCATTGGTTGTAGGAGCTTTAGGATGTCCTGAGGCCATGAAAGGCACTATACAAATGCAAGTCTGTCTTTCTTTCACATCAGCCAGCCTCATGTCCTCTGAGCTAAACAGCCAATGCTGAACTATGTGCAGTTTTTGCTGTGAACGGTTTGCGACTAGAGGTTGTAATGAGGCTGTGAGCCTTGGCCATTTCCTTTATCAGTCTGGATTAGTCAGGTCCCCAAAGTAAAACAAACTGACTCCCCCCTCCCAAAACCCAGATCCCACAAACAGCCACTGCACTTTCCTGGGATACTGAGAGTCAGAATACCCTCAGAGGTGGGTTAGCAAGGCACTTGTCTCTGAGGTAGGCTAACCAGGCGTCTGCACAGTAGGTAACGTTGGGTTTGACGTTGCAGCTAAATTTGTATATCGCTTTTCAGCCAAGCCATTTAGACCAAGGTTATGGTTCCCAGGCAGCATAACCACCACAAACCTGTGCAACTAAATTCAACTGGACCAGAGAGCTCCTCCCACTCCCAAGAGTCAGTAAAATGGGGTTTAATTAAGAATTTATTTAAAACTTGATGGGTATCCCAGTGTACCAAGCTATACAAAGCTGGTTACAACTGGCCACAGGAGCCCATGGAGTAAAACCAACTGTGACTCCCACTGATCACCTGTACTGGATAGTGCACACGTGCCATTTAACAACAGGATCACATTCAACTGTGATATCGTCCACTGTTGAACAGGGTGTCAAGACTACTTATGTAGCTCATGTTTCAGTAGCCACTAGGATCAGGTACTGGAGGGCTGAGAATAGCCATGGAAATGTTCCATCAGGACAAAAGGAAAGGAAAAAACTGGCAAGAAAGAGGGAAATGAAATACGTAAGAGTTGACGTTACCTGCTCCTCGTCTCTGTGTGCGTGGCTCCCGCCCAGATCAATATACACAGCATCCTGATCGTAAACAATCCCCCCGACACCAGACATTGGGGCATAGATCAGCTTCTCTCTCTCATTCAGCGATCGTTTCTTCTGCTGCTCTGGGAGGGGACAGGGATCCGGAAGGAAGCCAACTTCATTCACTGTGAAATCACCCATACCTAGAAAACAAATGGGAGGACATGACTTTCATGCATGCAAGCTCGTGAAAACATCAGTCCATGCCAGCAAAAAAAGTATTTTCTGTATGTGACTCCAAGTAATGATAGAGAATGGACAGGTCAGATATACTGTAGTATCCCAGAACAGACCATAACATCATTACAGTGTATGGTGAGTAAGAATTGCAGATTTTACACGCTCAACATTAAGAACACATTTAAAAACTCCAAAAGTTCCTCCCTCCCATTTTTCCCCTTCTCCCCCTGAAACCTGAGGTCCAGTTCCATAGCCACTAACAATCCACCAGGATGTGGCCGTTCTTACTGTAAGCGTAGATAAGGAGTGTCGGCAGGCTTCTCTTTCATGCTGGGGCTTATAGGGTTAAATGAGGAGGACAGGTTGCATAAATTTGGCTTGAGGTTAGAAGGTTGAGGGGTACATTCGAATTAAGAACAGAAGTAGGCCATTCGGCCCCTCGAGCCTGCTCTGTCATTTGATAAGATCATGGCTGATCTGATTGTGACCTAAACCCTACTTTCCTGTCTACCTACTATAACCTTTGACTCCCTTGTTAATCAGGAATCTATCTAACTCAACCTTGAAAATATTCAATGACCCTGCCTCCACCGCTCTCTGGGGAAGGGAGTTCCACAGACTCACGACCCTCTGAAAGAAAAAATTTCTCCTCATCTCTGTCTTAAATGGGAGACCCTTTATTTTTAAACTGTGGCCCCTAGTTCTAGTCTCTCCCACAAGGGGAAACATCCTCTCAGCATCTACCCCTTCTAATCCCCTCAGGATCTTATATGTTTCAATAAGATCACCTCTCATTCTTCTAAACTCCAGTGTATACAGGCCCAACTTGTCCAACCTTTCTTCATAAGATAACCCCCTCATTCCAGGAATCAGTCGAGTGAACCTTCTCTGAACTGCCTCTAAAGCAATTATGTCCTTTCTTAAATAAGGAAACCAAAACTGCACACAGTATTCTAGATGTGGTCTCAACTGTACCACTGTAGCAAAACATCTCTACTTTTATATTCCATTCCCCTTGCAATAAATGACAAGATTCCATTTGCCTTCCTAATCACTTGCTGTACCTGCACACTAACGTTTTGTGATTCATGTACTAGGACACCCAGATCCCTCTGTACCTCAGAGTTCTGCAATCTCTCTCCATTTAAATAATATACTGCTTTTCTATTCCTCCTGCCAAAGTGGACAAGTTCACATTTTCCCACATTATACTCCATCTGCCAAATTTTTGCCCACTCACTTAACCTATCTATATCCCTTTGCAGACTCCTCATGTCCTCTTCGCAACTTACTTTCCTACCTACCTTTGTGTCATCTGCAAATTTAGCAATCATACATTCGGTCCCTTCATCCAAGTCATTGATATAGATTGTAAATAGTTGAGGCCCAAGCACTGATCCCTGTGGTACTCCACTCGTTACATCTTGCCAACCTTAAAACGACCCCTTTATGTCTACTCTCTGTTTCCTGTTAGCTAACCAATCCTTTATCCATGCTAATATGTTACCCCCAAACCATGAGCTCTTATTTTGTGTAGTAGCCTTTGATGCAGCACCTTGTCAAAAGCCTTCTGGAAATCCAAGTACACCACATCCACAGGATCCCCTTTATCCACGTTGCTTGTTACTTCCTCAAAGAACTCTAATAAATTAGTCAAACATGATTTCCCTTTCACAAAGCCGTGTTGACTCTGCCTGATTGCATTGAGATTTTCTCAGTGCCCTGCTATAACCTCCTTAATAATAGATTGTAGCATTTTCCCTATAACAGATGTTAAGCTAACTGCTTTCTGTCTCCCTCCTTTCTTGAATAGGAGTTACATTCGCTATTTTCCAATCTGATGGGACCCTTCCAGAATCTAGGGAATTTTGGAAATACAATCTGTGCAGCCACTGCTTTTAAGACCCTAGGATGAAGTCCGTCAGGACCTGGGGACTTGTCAGCTTTTAGTTCTAATATTTTTTTTCAGAACTCTTTCCCTGGTGATTGTAAATGTTTTAAGTTCCTCCCTCCCTTTCACCTCTTGATTCACAATTATTTCTGGCATGTTATTTGTATCCTCTACAGTGAAGACGGACACAAAATATCTGTTCAATTCATCCGCCATTTCCTTGCTCCCCATTATTAATTCCCCAGACTCACTCTCTAGAGGACCAACACTCACTTTACTTACTCTTTTCCTTTTTAAATACCTGCAGAAACTCTTACTATCTGTTTTTATATTTCTAGCTAGCTTTCTCTTGTACTCTAATTTCTCCCTCCTTATTATTCTTTTAGTCATTCTTTGCTGTTTTTTATATTCTGTCCAATCTTCTGACCTGCCACTAATCTTCGCGGAATTGTATGCTTTTTCTTTCAATTTGATACTATCTTTAACTTCCTTAGTTAGCCACGGATGGTACGTCCTTCCCCTGGAGTCTTTCTTTCTCACTGGAATGTATCTTTGCTGAGTGTTATGAAATATCTCATTAAATGTCTGCCACTGCATCTCTACTGACCTATCCCTTAACCTAAGTTCCCAGTTCACTTTAGCCAGCTCTGCCTTCATGCCTCATAATTGCCCTTAAAGTTTAAAATACCACTCATAGACTTACTCTTCTCCCCCTCAAACTGAATGTGAAATTCAATCATATTGTGATCACTGCTACCTTGAAGCTCCTTTACAATGAGGTCATTAATTAATCCTGCCTCATTACACATTACCAGATCTAGAATAGCCTGCTCTCTGGTTGGCTCTAGAATGCGCTGCTCTAAGAAACTGTCCCGAAAGCACTCTATGAACTCATCTTCCAGGCTACCTTTGCCAATCAGATTCTTTCAATCTATATGTAGATTAAAATCACCCATGATTATCGCTGCTCCTTTCTCACAAGCCCCCATTATTTCTTCCTGTATACCCTGTCCTACAGTGTGGTTACTGTTAGGGGATCTATGAACTACTCCCACAAGTGACTTCTTGCCTTTACTATTTCTTATCTCTACCCAAACTGATTCTACATCTTGGTCTTTAGAACTAAGGTAATTTCTCTCTATTATACTCATGTCATCCTTAATTAACAGAGCTACCCGTCATCTTTTCCTAGCTTCCTGTCCTGTGATCTAGTCGAGATGTTTAGAATGACAAAGAAGGAGTGGGACTAATTGGACAGCTCTTTCAAAGAGCCGGCACAGACATGAAGGGCCAAATAGCCTCCTTTGATGCTGTATGATTCCTATGATTCGAAAGGGTAGATACAGAGAAACTATTGTCTCTGGTGGGGGAATCCAGACAAGGGGGCACAATCTTAAAATTAGAGTTAAGCCATTTAGGAGTGAAATCAGGCAGCACTTTTTCACACAAAGGGGAGTGGAAATCTGGAACTCTCTCCCCCAAAAGGCTGTGGATGCTGGGGGTCAATTGGACCTTTCAAGACAGAGATCAATAGATTTTTGTTGAGTAAGGGTATCAAGGGATATGGAGCGATGGTGGGTAAATGTAGTTGAGGTGCAGATCAGCTATGATGGCGGAACAGGCTCGAGGGGCTGAATGGCCTCCCCCTGTTCCAATGTTTGGTCATCACAGTTGAGCCCGACTATGTGCTACACAAACAAACATTTTCTGGTAGGAATCGCTTTACTGCGTCTGGAGCGGAACAGCGGGTGATTTTTGCTCTCCCTATCCCAGGGGCACAGAAGCCATTTGTGGTGCTCCAACTGCCCCTGGCCGAGAGCAATTAACTCGGTCCCCTGAACCTCGTGTATTGTACAGTTCAGTTCCTTACCACGTAATGCACTTACCCAATAAGCAGCCGAGAAGCAATTTCAATGGATTTGGGGAGTACGCTACCTGGAACGTGAATCTGACTGTTGTTCTTGAGGTATGTCCCCCGCAGGTACCCATACATCGAAACTTTACGGTCACACTTCTGGTTTCTGCGAATGTCCTCTGGGTTGGTCAAATCTTCCATTCTGAAACAGCAGCGACATCATTTTCTCATTTTTGTTTTTATTTTTCACTCAATGGTCCTATTTTGGCACAGTGGGATGTTTGGGGTGGCTGAGCTCATGCTGGATACAGCATGCTATTTAGGGGGCAAGATATTTGTTGATGATCCCTAAGGAACCCTGCCGATATACAGGCAGTCTAGAGGTTTTGGGCCGTCGCCATTTGTGGGCTTGCGGCCATTTTGAATTCACCATTCATTATCTTCTTGGAGAGGCAAACCATTTCTTCTTTTATTGGATGCAAAATGAAAGTGGCCCATTCCCCAACACCGACACCTCCCCAGACACATTAGTTTTGTCCTTTGCATATTCCACAGAAAACACCACAAATCACACATCAGAGGGGGGCCTCACACCCCTCATCTAACAGCTGGATGTGTTCTTTTGTCTACTCTCATCACATTTGCCACAACAGTGCACAATGCCTGAATATTCTCAAACCACTGGCCCGGAATTTGCTGCAGCCAGTGAACGAACGACACCCGTCATTAGTTAGACTTTCCCTTGCCGTTTGATCTCCATATTTTGCACGGGAAGAGAGAGATGGAAATGGCATGATGCTCTCTATAGGGCATCTGGGACCTGAGTGAACAGGGCAAGCAACTGGGTATCTCCTTAACCAATCAGATTAAGGATTGTGAAATTAACAGCGCAAGGACTGAGAAGGAAGTGTAATTCAGAGTGGGTGAATTCAATATCAAATCAGGTACAGAAAGAGAAATAAAAAGAGAGGGAAAGAAAGATTGGATTGAGAGAGAAAAAAGTTTTAAAAAATGTTAAATTTAAAAAAATCTCCAACAACAATTAAAACCTGAAGGAATGGGATTCTACACTTGTAATAGTTAATTTTCAGTGTCACAGAGGTTGACTGGCAGCAATTAACACTTGTCATGTCGATAAAAGGGTAATTAGACTTGACTTAACTTTCTGTCGCGAGTTTAGTTCGTATCTACCGCCCAAATACAGCAACTTCACGCCGTTCGATATATTTCAATGATGAGGCAGACAGCGAGATGTCGTTATTGCCAAGCTAACGGCGGGGCAGCACATCTCGGACAGAACTTTTGGTTTCCACGTTTAACTGCGTATCTGCCCTCGCCTGAAGTTGCTGTGCGATTTGCGCATAAATAACGGTGAGCACCGTTAGCCTCACCGTTATTTTGACAGTAAATTTGGAGCCATTATGTCTAAACATGTATTCCCCTCTCTATCCCTACCCCAAGGCATTCATTTTTGGAAAACTATTATCTGTAAGAAATCAGTCGAATTAGAATAACAAAAAAAGAGAAAAAGTAGACAAATTTTTAAAAATACAAGAACAGGGCAATAAAACTGGTGACATTAACTATCCAAAGGCAGACGGGAGTTAAGCTAAGATATGTGGGAAAGAGGGGGGGTTCTGGGAGGAGTACCATTTTCCACTCTAACTCATTCTTTCCCATCCCCATGGAAAGCTTCATCTCCTCCCCCTGCAATCTTATCCCGAGTTCGGTGTCACCTACCCATTATTTCCAGTTTACCTTGTCTGCACCATGTCCCTCAGCTCTTCACCAGGATTTCCTGAGGGAAGTTAGATGACTTGTACGTACCTGTCAGCCAAGATGTAAGGATGTGCCATTTGCCACACCAGGGGCCGGAACTTCATCACAGAGATAAATCGGCCCAGGTTGCGAATCTCCTGTTTCTGATATTCCCCGTGGACCATGCCCGACAGGTAAAAGAGCTTTGCACCCTGGAAAATCCAAAAGGAGATGCTGAGGTTTGCTTTAACTGACTAGAGTACAGCCATTGGCATTGATCAGAAGTTGGGGTGAAGTGCCTCATCAACAGCAACATTAGAAACAATCTGGCTTTTCACCAATACACGGCTCACCTGCTGCACTGACATACACCACAGGGTGGCATAAGCACATTTTGCACAGGGCAAACTGTACGGCTCTTCCACTGAATAGTATTTGGTGCATTGCTTGTGGGAGTTGATCTTTCACACTCAGTCTCAGATTGCCTCAATAAACAACTCTCCCCCCTCCCTGAGGGGAGGGTTGAGGCGAATAGCATAGATACATTTAAGGGGAAGCTGGATAAACAAATGAAGGAGAAAGGACTAGAAGGATATGCTGATAGGGTTAGATGAAGTAGAGTGGGAGGAGGCTCGTGTGGAGCATAAACACCGGCATGGACCTATTGGGCCCAGTACCCTGTTTCTGTGCTGTACGTTCTATGTAATTCTCTCATTGCTGTTTGTGGGACCTTGCAATGTGCAAATTGGCTGCTGCGTTTCATACATTACAACAGTGGCTACACTTCAAAAATCTTTCATTGGCTGTGAAGCGCTTTAGAACATCTTTAGATCATGAAAGGCGCTATATAAATACAAGTTCCTTCTTCCATATGTCAGCAAATACCACATTCTCACCACTCTCTGTAAGAAGCCTCAATCCTCACTATTTTACTAACACAAATTAAATCTAACACAAGCTCCCCGGTGGCTCAGTGGCTGCATTACCCGATAGCAGAATAAATCAGACAGACCAGAGGGCCCCCAAGTTCAATCTCAGTTTGTGCTGAGTCAGCTGATCTGATTCGGGGCAAAAGCTGAGGTGCACGGATTAGCCTGGACACCTGTGAGCCACAGTGGAGGGAGGGAAAGTGAACAGAGGTAGCTGCTCCTAACTGCTGCATAGTGACTCGTGCTGGAAAGCCTTTATAGTAATGGGACCCATGGTCAAAGAGTCAGCCAATGCTCACTGGGCTTAAGATGAAAGAATGGCCATTTGGCCCAGTACTGGAGATCGTCAGGACCTGTGGAACCATGGCCCATCTCCCAAATAAGACAACACCGAACAAACCCACTCACTGCGACAAACTGAATTCGTTTCTGGATAATGGGCTTCCCCCAATCAAACACCCCAATGCTCCTACAGCAGCAAATTCATCCTCTATTTTATTTCAGGTACTTCCTAACACAAACTCACTCATCTATGAATACTTTTCTGCGGCTCAGAGGTGCCAATGATGCCTCCTTCACCACTACTGTCCAGGCAGCAGGAAGTTCTGAGACCAGGCAGCTCAAATCCATTGCTCACACTTTCCAATACCCTCAAATTCTGATGGCAGAGGCAGACGGATATATGGAGACTAGCAACCCTCCACTACATTCCTCAAGTGGCATTCAAGAGTGGGCCTAGACAGTGACTATCTGAACTATTCAACTAGAGAGGCATCACAGTAAAGATTGATTCCATCCTAACCGAAACACATGCCTCTTCCAGCAGGGACACTCGGCAGTGAACATGAGTTGGGGTCGCACCCACCGATTTGCACACCCGTTCCCAAATCCAGCCAATGTCGGTGAGACAAACTGAACTAACTTGACCACAGCTATGGCTGAGATCAGCAACCCATCACTGACCATGGATCGAACTCAGGACCTTCCTGATGCACATGGCTCAGTACCACATCACAGGGCACATTCACTCTCGAGGGTTCTCTCAATGCTCTCCCCCCTCCCCCTGCTGGCTCATACCTGGTAGACCTCTGTCCAGAAACGGTGCTTCAGCCTTTTCTTGGTTTTCCTCAGCTGCTTGTTGTTTTTGAAGGTGTCGAGGTGGGTGAGGACCCCCATAATTTTGGGAAAACCATGAACTTGACAGATGTTCAAGAACTCAAATGTCTCCATCTCAAAACCAAAGCTGGCATCGGTCAGCATTAAAACCTGAAGGAGAGAGGCTCACTTAGTCCACAGTGGCTTTACACACAACATACCTCGAGACAAGTCTTTCGTTAGTTAGATCCCCTGCACATTTCATTGATGTGATGCCACAAAACAAAATATTTTACCTATTGTTAGTGTCATGAATTTGTGCTCATTGAGGTGAGGAATCTCAAGCTTGGGCGTCAGAATAACTTTTCACTGCCACCAGTTCCAATACTCTTGCATAGAAAGGGTTTGATGCTTCCTCCAGTGTCGTCCAACCTCAGAAAAGCATCCCACTGCACCAGTATGACATTTCCATTTTCCACATCCATAGCCCACATGGCCCATCTGAGTGAAAGTAACATGCTGTAGCTTTGTCTTTCCTCATTAGAGCCTTCCAGCTGCCGGAGACTTTCAGATTGACTACTCCACATTTAAAACCTGGTTCCCAAAGGTAAAAAGGGCAGTGTGCTAACCCACTGTGCCACTCAATCCCCTATAGTCACCCTTTCTTTAACAAAATGAGCAAGACAGGGTTAAGTGAAATACTATCTTCCGCCTTCCGTAAACTTCAGCTCAAGCTGGGGTTGTTCTCCTTAGAACAGAAAACGTTAAGGAGAGATTTGATAGAGGTGCTCAAAATCATGAACAATTTTGACATAAGGAGAAACGGTTTTCAGTGGCAAAAGAGTCAGTAACCAGAGGACACAGATCTAAGGTGATCGGCAAAAGAGCCAGAGGTGACATGAGGAAACATTTTTTTTACGCAGCGAGTTGTTATGATCTGGAATGCGCTGCCTGAAAGGGCGGTGGAAGCAGATTCAATAGTAACTTTCAGAAGGGAATTGGATAAATACTTGAAGGGAAAAAATTTACAGGGCTATGGGGAAAAAGCAGAGGACTGGGACGAATTGGATAGCTCTTTCAAAGAGCCGGCCCAGGCACGATGGGCCGAATGGCCTCCTGTGCTGTACCTACTATGATACCAATATATCCAAAACTCCGCTGCCCGTATCCTAACTCGCACCAAGTCCCGTTCACCCATCAACCCTGTGCTCGCTGACCTACATCGACTCCCAGTCTGGGAATGCCTCAAATTTAAAATTCTCATCCTTGTATTCAAATTCCTCCATGGCCTCACCCCTCTCTATCTCTGTAACCCCCTCCAGCCCTACAACCCTCCGAGATCTCTGCGCTCCTCCAATTCTGGCCTCTTGCGCATCTCTGATTTTCATCACCCACCATCGGTGGTCCTGCCTTCAGCTGCCTAGGCCCGAAGCTCTGGAATTCCCTCCCTAATCCTCTCTACCTCTCTCTCCTCCAAGATGCTCCTTAAAACCTACCTCTTTGACCAAGTTTTTGGTCACCTGTCCTTATATGTCTTCATGTGGCCCGGTGTCTAATTCTGTCTGATTACACTCCTGTGAAGTGCCTTGGGACGTTTTACTACGTTAAAGGCACTATATAAATACAAGTTGCTCTTGTCTCTGCCATTTGGCAACAGCATTCATTTTTCACAGCAATGCTTTAACAAATTTTATCTTTAAAAATTAAACAAAAATGCAAGCGATTCCTCACCAGATCAGCCACTTTGGCCAAATCGATCATCGAGTTCATCTCGTTCCCACATTCAATGATAGAGAGACGCCGTTTTTTGCCTGTTGGAAACCAAAGCATGTGATTACTTACAAGAAACTGTAAAAACTATGCAGAGGAAGACCAATAAGGAGATGAAAACAAGTCCAGATTCCACAGGGCCAGGCTGAGGAAGATAAATCTATTCTGTTTGGAGACCGTGTTTTGGGATCATTTAAAGTTTTAAAAAATAATCAAATGGATTGACGATACAGGTCCGGGGACTGGTGGTACAGTGGATCAGCCAATTATCTTTCACCTCTGGGACCCAGGATGAAAGTGTCCTGTCTGTTGGCTGTAATTATCTCAATTGAAATCAGTCTCAGCCCAGCTCATAAAAATACATCGAAGTTACAGCACGGAAACAGGCCATTCGGCCCAACGTTCAGTGTTCACCCTCCACGTGAGCAAACAGTCACATTTACCCCCCTGTTCCAAAATCCCTCATCCACCTATCCAATCTAAGCTTCAATGTTGACCATTTTCTCCCTCAACCACTAACCCTGGAAGTGAATTCCATGCCTCAACTCTGTGTGAAGTTTCTCCTGCCCTCTGTTCTAAATCTCTTATATTTAATCTTGTATCTAAGGCCCCTCATTGTAGTACCTCAACTACTGGACACAGTTTGCTTCTATCTACTGATTCCCATTATTAGAAACACTTCTATCATATCGGCCCACAATCGGCATTGTTCCAATGAAAAAAGTCCTAATTTTTCAAGTCTTTCTATTTCCTCATACCAGGCAGCATCCTCGTAAATCTGTGTTCAACCCCCTCAGCCTCAAAATCCTTCCTACAGTATGGAGCCCAATACGGCACACAGCACTCCAACTGAGGTGTTGTTAAGGTTTTGTACAGGCTTCTAGAGTGCTTGGGCAAACACCACAAAACTGTTGCTAATTTGGTGATGAGTGATACTAAATGGACACCACTTACAGGACACACGATGTGTGGATATGGACAATGCTGTGCCAGTGCAGTACAGCTGCTCTGAGGCACGTTCTCTGGGCAGATCACAGACACTAAAAAGGTAGCGAGAGAGATTCCGCCCTGGTCTGTAGTACAGGGTGCAGGAGTAAGTCTAAATCAAGCTCGGAGACCCACCAGAGTGGATTCATTTTTCTTGTTGTCGCAGATAGATAAGTTGTACCATTTGAACAAAGTGACTCTGATCACAACCGTTGCCCTGTACTGTGGAATCAAACTGCTTAAAACCAAGCCTAGTCTCATCTAGTGGTAACTTGGGCCGCCATCAGAGAGATGAAGAAAGACTTGTGAAAGGCACAGACATCCGCTCCACATCACAAGGGGTTTCACTGTTACACCCTCAGGTCTCACTACCGTACAAGTAGATTTAGGATAGAGCGAGTGAACGCCCACAAAGGTCGGATGTCTTACTCACTTACAGCAGCAACTGATGCCACGGAGCCGAGATGGTGGCTGTGACTGAGCTCCCGATCACCCTCCTAATCTTTCCCCATGGTTCAGCAGACGCTCCCTTATCTATTTCTATCAGTGAAGCACTTCGAGAGTTTCTTTTGCATTAAAGGTAGTATATAAATGCAAGTTGTCCTGCGGAGACACTGTATCTGGATCACTCAGACAGCATATTCTAATCAATCACTTCTTTAAGAAATACTTACATTTATAGACTTACCTGCAATTAAAGTGACTGGACCCCTGATATCTGTTAGTTTTTGCTTGGTGAAGTTTCGAATAAGGCACCGAATCAAAGTACTCTTTCCCACTTTTGGGGGTCCGACGACAACGACTACAATGGGTGGGGGCTCCAATGGTGTGCGGTCAACCGTGGGAATATGGTGCTTTTTAGTTTTCAAGTCCTGGGCCCTGTTTATCAGAGTATTAAACAAAATTGTTACTGTAATCACACAGAGTTCCTCTTCCCAATCTACAGGTCGTGTCGTTACAGTACAGGGTTCCTCTCTTATGAGCAGTAGGCCATTCAATTAGATCATGGCTGATCTGCATCTTAATTCCATTTACCACTTTGGTTCCATAACCCTTAATACCCTCGCCCAACAAAAATATCAGTTTTGAAATTTTCAATTGACCCCCAGCCTCAACAGCTTCTTTTGTGGGGGGGGGGGGGGGTCCCAGATTTCCAGTCCCCTTTGTGTGAAGAAGTGTTTCCTGACATCACCCCTGAATGGCCTGGTTCTAATTTTAGGGTATGGCCCCTTGATCTGGACTCTCCCACCAGAGGAAATAGTTTCTCTCTATCTACCTTATCAAATCCTTTAATCATCTAAAACACCTCAATTAGATCACCCCTTAATCGTCTATACTCCAGGGAATACAAGCCTAGTCTATGCAACCTGTCCTCATAATTTAAGCCTTTTAGCCCCAGTATCATTCTGGTGAATCTGCACTGCGCCCCCTCCAAGGCCAATATATCCTTCCTGAGGTGCGATGCCCAGAACTGAACACAGTCTCCAGATGGGGTCTGACCAGAGCTTTATATAAACTGTAACATAACTTCCACCCCTTTGTATTTCAGCCCTCTTGAGATAAAGGCCAACATTCCATTCGCCTTTTTAATTATTGTTTGTACCTGTCCACTAGCTTTTAGTGATTTCTGTACTTGGATCCCTAAATCTCTCTCCTCCTCCACAGTTCTGAGCTTCTCACCATTACCTGGTCCATCTGCCACAGTTTTGTCCACTCACTTAATCTATCAATGTCCCTTTCCAACTTTCTGCTCCCATCTACACTATTTACTGTGCCATCAGTAAATTTGGATATACAGCTCTCGATCAGTCAAGTAATTTATAAATATAGTGAAAAGCTGAGGCCCCAGTACAGATCGCAAATGCTCAGTCACTCCATCCCCAATAACAGATTCTAGTAACTTCCCTACAACTGACGTTAGACTAACAGTCCTATAATTTTCGAATTTATCTCTCCGATACTTCTTAAACATTGGCAATTTTCCAAATCAAGGGGACAATTCCTGAATCAAGAGATTTTGGAAGATCATGACCAGAGCATCTACAATTTCCTCACCTATTTCTGTTAATACCCTGGGGTGGAAACCATCAGGTCCTGGAGATTTACCTATCTTCAGTCTCATTATTTTCTCCATTCTTTTCTTTAAAAAACTTGTATTAAATATAGTAAATTTTCCCCTTGATTTATTTTTAGTTTTCCTCCCATCCCTGATATTTTATCCTCCTTCTCTACCGTGAAGACCAATACAAAGTAAGTATTTAGCAAGTCTGCCATTTACTGATTTCCAATTATAATATCTCCAATCTACATGTCGAGTGATTACTGTACAGGGTTCCAACAACAGCTTGCATTTATATAGCACCTTTAACGTAGTGAAACCTCTAGAGGAGCTTCACAGGACTGTTGGCAAACAAAATTTGACACCGATCCACTCCCCAGTCTACAGGTCAATCACTGTACACGGTTCCACTCCCCAATCTACCGGTCAATTAATGTACACGGTTCCACTCCCCAATCTACCGGTCAATTAATGTACACGGTTCCACTCCCCAATCTACCGGTCAATTAATGTACACGGTTCCACTTCCCAATCTACAGGTCAATTAATGTACACGGTTCCACTTCCCAATCTACAGGTCAATTAATGTACACTGTTCCACTCCCCAATCTACCGGTCAATCACTGTACACGGTTCCACTCCCCAGTCTTCAGGTTAATTAATGTACATGGTTCCATTTCCCAATCGACTGTACAGGTTCCACTCCCCAATCTACCGGTCAATCACTGTACACGGTTCCACTCCCCAATCTTCAGGTCAATTAATGTACACTGTTCCACTCCCCAATCTACCGGTCAATCACTGTACACGGTTCCACTCCCCAATCTACCGGTCAATTAATGTACACTGTTCCACTCCCCAATCTACAGGTCAATCAATGTACACGGTTCCACTCCCCAATCTATAGGTCAATTAATGTACACGGTTCCACTCCCCAATGTACAGGTCAATTAATGTACACAGTTCCACTCCCCATTGTACAGGTCAATTAATGTACACGGTTCCACTCCCCATTGTACAGGTCAATTAATGTACACAGTTCCACTCCCCATTGTACAGGTCAATTAATGTACACGGTTCCACACCCAATCTACAGGTCAATTAATGTACACGGTTCCACTCCCCAATCTACCGGTCAATACTGTACACGGTTCCACTCCCCAGTCTTCAGGTTAATTAATGTACATGGTTCCATTTCCCAATCGACTGTACAGGTTCCACTCCCCAATCTACAGGTCAATCACTGTACACGGTTCCACTCCCCAATCTATAGGTCAATTAATGTACACGGTTCCACTCCCCATTGTACAGGTCAATTAATGTACACAGTTCCACTCCCCATTGTACAGGTCAATTAATGTACACGGTTCCACTCCCCAATCTACAGGTCCATTAATGTACACGGTTCCACTCCCCAATCTACCAGTCAATCACTGTACACGGTTCCACTCCCCATTGTACAGGTCAATTAATGTACACGGTTCCACTCCCCAATCTACCGGTCAATTAACGTACACGGTTCCACTCCCCAATCTACCGGTCAATCACTGTACACGGTTCCACTCCCCAATCTACCGGTCAATCACTGTACACGGTTCCACTCCCCAATCTTCAGGTCAATTAACGTACACGGTTCCACTCCCCAATCTACCGGTCAATCACTGTACACGGTTCCACTCCCCAATCTTCAGGTCAACTAATGTACATGGTTCCATTTCCCAATCTACTGTACAGGTTCCACTCCCCAGTTAGGTAGAGAACACGGTGTGGGAGACCCAGTGAGTATAAAGTGAGCTGTGAAACCGAGGGAGCGGCCAAGAGCAGAATCTAAAAATCAAGCAAGAGTAAAAAAAAAAGTGATGTCACAGCACAAGAAAGAGTGCCGTGGGTAAGTCAGTAAATCTTCAGTGGCTGGTCAGTGTCTTTAGTTGTTAGTGTTTTAATTTTATCTAAACAGTAAATTGCCTCCAAGCTAAATAAAACAGTTTAAATAACTGTAGTCAACATGGCAGGACAGCTGGGGCCTGTTGCATGCACATCCTGTGCCATGTGGGAACTCCAGAACACTCTGTCCTGGAAAACATGTGCAGGAAGTGCCGCCAACTGCTCGAGCTCGGAGTTTCTGACCTTGAGGGGCAACTGGTGTCACTACTGTGCATACGGGAAGCTGAGAGTTCCACGGAAAGCACATTTCAGGAGGTGATCACCCCGCAGCTACAGAGAGTTCAGGTGAAGAGGGAGTGGGTGACCACCAGACAGGCGAGGAGGACCAGGCAGGCAGTGCAGGAGTCCCCTGGGAGTGTGGCACTCACAAACCGTTATTCAGTGTTGAATACCAGTGAGGGTGATGACATCTCGACGGAGTGCAGTCAGGAGCAAATCCACAGCACTGTGGGAGACTCGGCTGCACAGGGGGGCAAAAGAAATGCAGTTGTTATCAGGGATTCGAAAGTCAGGTGATACAGGTGTATCTGCAACTGCCGACGTGCCAGGGTAAAGGACATCACTGAGAGGGTGCAGAACATTGAGCAGAGAAGGGAAACAGCCAGAAGTCGTGGTCCACGTGGGAACCAATGACATAGGAAGGAAAAGGGTCAAGGTCCTGCAGTTAGGGTTAGGGTTAGGGTTAGGAGGAAGTTAAAAAGCAGGACCTCAAAAAGGTAGTAATCTCTGGTTTACTCCCAGTGGCACTGAATAGAAGGATAAAACAGGTAAATGCATGGCTGGAGAAATGGTGCAGGAGGGAGGACTTCAGATTCCTGGGCATTGGAACCAGTTCTGGGGCAGGAGGGATCTGTTCAAGATGGACGGGTTGCACCTCAACAGAGCTGGGACCAATGTCCTCGCGGGGAGGTTAACTAGTGCTGCGGGAGGGTTTAAACTAATTTGGCAGGGGGATGGGCACCAGGATGAAACACTAGAGAGGAGAAACAAGGTCCCCAGAGGACTGGAAGTGCCAAACAGAACTACAGTAAAGAATAGTTCAGAAATAGGAGGGATTATACAGGAGGTAAATTTGAGGCAATCAAACATGAATTTAGAATGCACTTGCGTAAACCCACGCAGTGTGGTAAATAAGGTTGGTGAGCTACAGGCTCAAGTCGCCAAATGATATAGTGGCAATAACAGAGACCTGGCTCAAAGAGGGGAGGATTGGGTACTTAACATTCCTGGTTACATGGTATTCAGGAAAGATAGGAAAGGAAAGAAATGAAGGGGGTGGCAGTGTTGATCAAAGAAACTATCATAGCACTGGAAAGGGATGATGTAGTTGAGGGGTCAAAGACAGAATCTATTTGGTTAGAATTAAGGAACAATACAGGAGCTATTACGTTGCAGAAAGTATACTATAGGCCATCAAATAGTGGGAAGGAGATAGAGGAGAACACTTGCAAGTAAATTACAGAAAGCTGCAAGAAAAGGAGATCATCTTGTGGAGGCAGAGGGCATGGCTGAGGTACTAAATGATTATTTCATATCCATCTTCACTGAAGAGGATGCTGCCATTGTAGCAGTAAAGGAGGAGTTAGTAGCGATATTAGATAGGATAAAAATAGATAAAGTGGAGGGACTTAAGTGATTGGCAGTACTCAAAGTAGAAAAGTCACCTGGTCCAGATGGGATGCATCCTAGGTTACTGAGGGAAGTAAAGGTGGAAATTGCAGAGGCTCTGACCACAATCTTCCAATCCTCCTTAAATATGGGGACAATGCCGGAGGACTGCAAATAAACTGGCACTTGGAAAAATATGGGCTAATAAATGAAAGTCAGCACGGATTTGTTAAAGGAAAATCATGTTTGACTAACTTGATTGAGTTCTTTGATGAAATAACGGAGAGGGTTGATGAGGGTAGTACGGCTGATGTTGTGTATATGGACTTTCAAAAGGCATTTGATAAAGTACCACACATAGACATGTTAGCAAAATTAAAGCCCACAGGATTAAAGGGACAGTGGCAGCGTGGATACAAAATTGGCAAAGGGTCAGAAAGCAGAGAGTAGTGGTGAACAATTGTTTTTCAGACTGGAGGGAAGTATACAGTGGTGTTCCCCAGGGGTCAGTATTAGGACCACTGCTCTTTTTGATATATTAATAACCTGGATTTCGGTTTACAAGGTATAATTTCAAAGTTAGCGAATGACACAAAACTAGGAAATGTAGCAAACAATGTGGAGGATAGTAACAGACTTCAGGAGGACATAGACAGACTGGTGAAATGGGAGACACATGGCAGATGAAATTTAACGCAGAGAAGTGCGAAGTGATACATTTTGGTAGGAAGAATGAGAAGAGGCAATATAAACTAAATGGTACAATTTTAAAGGGAGTGCAGGATCAGAGGCCTGGGGGCGTATGCACAGAAGTCTTTGAAGGTGGCAGGACAAATTGAGAAGGCTGTTAAAAAAGCATTTGGGATCCTGGGCTTCATTATGGCACAACGCAACGCCATCAAAGCTCTCAAGACCAACCGCAACATCGTCATCAAACCAGCGGACAAAGGAGGAGCCATCGTCATACAGAACAGAACGGACTATTGCAAAGAAGCATACCGACAACTGGACAACCAGGAACACTACAGGCGGTTACCCACAGATCCGACCAAAGAACACACCCACCAGCTCAACAAACTGATCAAGACCTTCGATCCAGACTTTCAAAGCATCCGACGCACTCTCATCCCACGTATCCTCTCATCCTTCTAATGCCTCCCAAAGATACACAAAGCCAACACACCCGGACGTCCTATCGTATCAGGCAACGGAACCCTGTGTGAAAACCTCTCTGGATACATCGAGGGCATCCTGAAACCCATCGTGCAGGGAACCCCCAGCTTCTGTCGCGACACTACAGACTTTCTACAAAAACCCAGTACCCACGGACCTGTTGAACCAGGAACACTTCTCACCACGATGGACGTCTCGGCACTCTACACCAGTATCCCCCACGATGATGGCATCGCTGCGACAGCATCAATACTCAACACCAACAGCCAATCTCCAGATGCCATCCTACAACTCATCCGCTTCATCCTGGATCACAATGTCTTCACCTTCAATAACCAGTTCTTTACCCAAACACACGGAGCAGCCATGGGGACCAAATTCACACCCCAATACGCCAACATTTTCATGCACAAGTTCGAGCAGGACTTCTTCACTGCACAGGACCTCCAACCAACACTATACACCAGATACATCGACGACATTTTCATTCTATGGACCCACGGTGAGGAATCACTAAAGAGACTACACGATAACATCAACAAGTTCCATCCCACCATCAAGCTCACCATGGACTACTCCTCAGAATCAGTTTCTTTCTTGGACACACGAATCTCCATCAAAGACGGGTACCTCAGCACCTCACTCTACCGCAAGCCCACGGACAACCTCACGATGCTCCACTTTTCCAGCTTCCACCCTAACCACGTCAAAGACGCCATCCCCTATGGACAGGCCCTGCGAATACACAGGGTCTGCTCAGACGAGGAGGAACGCGATGGACACCTACAGACGCTGAAAGACGCCCGAGTAAGAACGGGATATGACGCTCGACTCATCGATCGACAGTTCCGACGGGCCACAGCGAAAAATCGCGTAGACCTCCTCAGAAGACTAACACGGGACGCAACCAACAGAGTACCCTTCGTCGTCCAGTACTTCCCCGGAGCGGAGAAACTACGCCATGTTCTCCGCAGCCTTCAACATGTCATCAATGACGACGAACACCTCGCTATGGCCATCCCCACACCTCCACTACTCGCCTTTAAACAGCCACCCAACCTCAAACAAACCATCGTTCGCAGCAAATTACCCAGCCGTCAGGAGGACAGCGTCCACGACACCACACAACCCTGCCGCGGTAACCTCTGCAAGACATGCCAGATCATCGACACAGATACCACCATCACACGAGAGGACACCACCCACCAGGTGCACGGTTCATACTCCTGTGACTCGGCCAACGTTGTCTACCTCATACGTTGCAGGAAAGGATGCCCCAGAGCATGGTACATTGGCGAGACCATGCAGACGCTGCGACAACGGATGAACGGACACCGTGCAACAATCGCCAGACAGGAGGGTTCCCTCCCAGTCGGGGAACACTTCAGCAGTCAAGGACATTCAGCCACCGACCTTCGGGTAAGCATACTCCAAGGCAGCCTTCGAGACACACGACAACGCAAAATCGTCGAGCAGAAATTGAAAGCCAAGTTCCGCACCCATGAGGACGGCCTCAACCGTCCTCATGGGTGCGGAACTTGGCTGGTGGGGTTACGCTACACGTAACCCCACCAGCGAACAAATGTTATCTGTTTTTAATATAACGGGTCATTTGCTGTCTTCGTTCCGGATGTCTCTATGTCGCTGCCTCTCTCTTTCTTTTGGGGGGTTTGTATATTCGGTGGCCTTGTAGGTGACACCTCTCTGTCTGCTCACTGTGATTGCCTTGGCAACGGGCAGTAATCACCAGGCATTGTTCTGTGATTTATAAATGCGTAGGATTCGAAGATTTCATTTCCACAACATTCACCTGAGGAAGGAGGAAGCCTCCGAAAGCTTGTGAAATTTAAAATAAATTTGTTGGACTATAACTTGGTGTTGTAAAATTGTTTACAATTGTCAACCCCAGTCCATCACCCGCATCTCCACTTCATTAATAGAGGCATAGGAGTAGAAAAGCAAGGAAGTTATGCTAAATCTTTATAAATCACTGGTTGTGTCTTAGCTGGAGTATTGTGGAATCCAATTAGTACCACTCCCTTGCCATTTCCCCATAGCGCTGCAAATTTTTCTCCGATAAGTATTTATCCAATTCCCTTTTAAAAGTTATTATTGAATCTGTTTCCACCACCCTCAAGCAGTGCATTCCAGATCGTAACAACTCGCAACCCGCTGGCTCTTTTTAAAAAATTCGTTCATGGGATGTGGGCGTTGCTGGTGAGGCCGGCATTTATTGCCCATCCCTAATTGCCCTTGAGAGATAGTGATGAGCCGCCTTCTTGAACCGCTGCAGTCTGTGTGGTGAAGGTTCTCCCACAGTGCTGTTAGGAAGGGAGTTCCAGGATTTTGACCCAGCGACGATGAAGGAACGGCGATATATTTCCAAGTCAGGATGGTGTGTGACTTGGAGGGGAATGTGCAGGTGGTGTTGTTCCCATGTGCCTGCTGCCCTTGTCCTTCTAGGTGGTAGAGGTCACGGGTTTGGGAGGTGCTGTCGAAGAAGCCTTGGCGAGTTGCTGCAGTGCATCCTGTGGATGGTACACACTGCAGCCACTGTGCGCCAGTGGTGAAGGGAGTGAATGTTTAGGGTGGTGGATGGGGTGCCAATCAAGCGGGCTGCTTTATCCTGGATGGTGTCGAGCTTCTTGAGTGTTGTTGGAGCTGCACTCATCCAGGCAAGTGGAGAGTATTCCATCACACTCCTGCCTTGTGCCTTGTAGATGGTGGAAAGGCTTTGGGGAGTCAGGTGAGTCACTCGCCGCAGAATACCCAGCCTCTGACCTGCTCTTGTAGCCACAGTATTTATATGGCTGGTCCAGTTAAGTTTCTGGTCAATGGTGACCCCCAGGATGTTGATGGTGGGGGATTCGGCGATGGTAATGCCGTTGAATGTCAAGGGGAGGTGGTTAGACTCTCTCTTGTTGGGGATGGTCATTGCCTGGCACTTGTCTGGCGCGAATGTTACTTGCCACTTATGAGCCCAAGCCTGGATGCTGTCCCGGTCTTGCTGCATGCGGGCTCGGACTTCTTCATTATCTGATGGGTTGTGAATGGAACTGAACACTGTGCAATCATCAGCGAACATCCCTATTTCTGACCTTATGATGGAGGGAAGGTCATTGATGAAGCAACTGAAGATGGTCGGGCCTAGGACCATCTTCAGCTAGAAGTGCCGAGTAGATGATCCATCTCGGCCTCCTCCCGATATCCCCACCATCACAGAAGCCAGTCTCCAGCCAATTCGATTCACTCCACGTGATATCAAGAAACGGCTGAGTGCACTGGATACAGCAAAGGCTATGGGCCCCGACAATATCCCGGCTGTCGTGCTGAAGACTTGTGCTCCAGAACTAGCTGCATCTCAAGTCAAACTGTTCCAGTACAGCTACAACACTGGCATCTACCCGACAATGTGGAAAATTGTCCAGGTATGTCCTGTCCACAAAAAGCAGGACAAATCCAATCCGGCCAATTACCGCCCCATCAGTCTACTCTCAATCATCATCAAAGTGATGGAAGGGGTCGCCGACAGTGCTATCAAGCGGCACTTACTCACCAATAACCTGCTCACCGATGCTCAGTTTGGGTTCTGCCAGGACCACTCGGCTCCAGACCTCATTACAGCCTTGGTCCAAACATGGACAGAAGAGCTGAATTCCAGAGGTGAGGTGAGAGTGACTGCCCTTGACATCAAGGCAGCATTTGACCGAGTGTGGCACCAAGGAGTCCTAGCAAAATTGAAGTCAATGGGAATCAGGGGGAAAACTCTCCAGTGGCTGGAGTCATACCTAGCACAAAGGAAGATGGTAGTGGTTGTTGGAGGCCAATCATCTCAGCCCCAGGACATTGCTGCAGGAGTTCCTCAGGGCAGTTTTGCCAATCAACGTAAACGTGTGTCCTCTGGTTACTGACCCTCCTGCCAGTGGAAACAGTTTCTCCTTAGTTACTCTATCCCTTTCCCCCCCCCCCCCACCTCATGTCACCTCTGGTTCTTTTGCCAATTACCTGAACTGGTAACTTTCAAAAGGGAATTGGAGATATACTTGAAAAGGAAAAATTTACAGGGCTATGGGGAAAGAGCATGGGAATGGGACTAATTCGAAGCTCTTTCAAAGAGCCGGCACAGGCACGATTGGTCAATTGGCCTCCTCCTGTGCTGTAAGAGTCTATGATTCCGGTTTATCTTCTGGTTACTGTTTGCATCTTTTTTTCCCTACGTCTCTCACCCTTTTGGTTCTTAGAATCAGAAGGTTGTGGCCTCAAGCCCCACTCTAGGCCTCATGCACATTATCTGGGCTAACACTTCAGAGCAGCATTGAGGGAGTGCTGCATTGTCAGAGATGCCGTCTTTCGGAGGAGATACTTAACCGTGACCCCATCTGCCTCTTCAGGTGGATTCAGAGTAGAAGGGAGTCCTGGGGCCAACATTCATCCCCAACCAACACCAGCAAAACAGATTAACTGGTCATCGCTGTTTGTGGAACCCTGCTATGCACAAATTGGCTGCCATATTTGACAATAAAACAGTGATTGGCAGTGAAGTGCTTGGAGCCATGTGGAGGATGTGAAAGGTACTATATAAATGCCAGTCTTTCTTGTTTCTGTTCCTTTGCTTGTCTGTGTTTTTCTGCTTTCCTTTCGGGTAGTGTGGTGTGGTGCAGCACGGTACAGAGCTGTTCAGGCCTGTAGTCTAGCAGCTCTTTCCCAATCCCTCACCTGTTCCTATTGCTTGCATGCACTGCCCCTGGTCCTGGTCCAACTGCATCCCCTGCCCTTTCAGCCTCCCACCTTTTCTGAGGGGCACAGGCAGCAATGATCCACTATCATCCTCTGGGTCCTGCACTGCAGTTACCTCCTGTATCCACTACAGCTCTCATCCCGTTCAACATCTTATGTATTGTGTTCCCAAAGAGTGAGACAGCACAGGCTCCCTCCCCGATTACCTCTCATCCCCTGTATCTCCTCCACTGACCTAAGCTGCTTCTGCTCCAACCCTGCTTTGCCTCCCTTTATCCCAAGTGCCCACATCTACTGTCAGCACCTCTATATCCCTTCTCCTATACTCTACCTACAGCAACACGACGAAAAAGCAAGCGGCCTCCTGTTGTCCTCACATCCTGCTGCCTTGCCCATCTTCCCTCCCTGCCCTGCACCAGGTGCACCCAGGCCAGGGAAAAGAACAGGTGCAGAGACAGGCCGAGCTGGAAGTGGTGCCAGAGGCCAAGCCATGGCAAAGAACAGGACAGATTTAAAAAATAAGTAAAACTTAATGGGGATAGGGTGGGGGGAGATTTTTAAAGATAAAATTTGAGGGGGACAGAGCTGGTGGGTGAGAGGCAGAGCTGGTACAGGAGGCAGGAGTACAGCAAAGCCTGAAGTGGGGCAGAGCTGGTAAAATAGTGAACAGGTCTTTCCGTGTAATACCAGGTCACGCACTCCCAGCCCACATTAACCTCGCCTCCTCTATCATGACTTTTGAGTCACGCTTTTTGTGTCCATATTTTTATAATGGAAAAATTCCTTTGTCAACATTTTATGATAGCAAAGTCCTGTGTGCTTTATATAACATTTCATTTGGAGGGAAGGCAGAGAAAAGAACCACAGTGAAGATCAGTTTTTAAAAATAAATTTGGAGTTTGTTGGAAGAGGAGAGAGCGGGTACATGGAAAGCAGGTGGAGTTGACTGGCAAGTGGAGGCCGAGGGGGTGGGCAGCTCAGTGGCTCCAGCTGGTGGAGGAAGGCCTGCAATACAGTGTGACAGCCAAATGCTGACATAGGGTTCCCCCCATTATAAAATAAAGTAAACTGGAGAATTTAAGTTGGAAAAAAGTGTGTTTTTTTTTACAACAATCGCAACAGAAGATTAAAACCCAAAAAACCATCGCAACTCTCTTAGCAATAAAAACACTGATGAAAAGTGCAGCACAGCCAATTATGCACCAGTGAATGAATAAATGAACGGGGCAGCAGATACTAATGGATTAGTGAATGAACATAGCATCACACCAGTGATTTCAATGGAGAAGTGGGCAACAGTGAATGAATAAATGTACAGATTACCAGGCACATCAACAAATCAAATTAATGGACCACCAACACATCGATAAATTAATGGGGTTCTAGAGAGCTAAATTTCAATGGGAGTTAATGACCTTTCTTCATCTTCAACTATTGTGTCTCACTACAGCACCAATAAAGTGAGCAGTTCACTCACATCTTTGGCCTCCACTGGGCTTGACAGAGAGGCTAACCCTCGTATTCTATCAGCATTTGACAAGTAGCCATCTTCATATGTGAGCCATCTTCAAAGAATCCGACTCTCCCATCACCCAACATCCAGAAACACACATTTTCCAGCTTGGATTCTAGCTGGCAATCAGGACCAGGGATACCAATAATTTCCCCCCCTCATGCCGTGGGGGGGGAAAAAAAAATCACAGAACCCCAATGACTGAGTGCCCCAACTGAAATCAGCTCACTCAGCAATGTGGGATTATTCTGGGATCTTCCCCCGCACACTGCCAATAATAAACAGGCGGCTGTTGGTCAGGCAGCCTCACCCTGAGCCTCTCTCCTTCACCTGCAGAGCAAAGCCTTCCAGCTGTGAGTCAGTCACTCTTTCCTCACCTGTGGAAGGTTTTCCGCCATGCGCACTGCCGACTGGACAGTGAAAGCCTTGGGATTTCTCTTCTGCTGATCCTCTTCATCCCCGATCCCCAGGCTCTTCAAGCGGCGCTGCTTCTTCCTCTCCGCTTTGGGCCCGCTGTGCCTCTGCCGATGAACCTTCCTCTTCCCCTCCTCCATGGTCCAAATAACTGAAATAAACCACATCCTGACCGTCAGATCACCCGCAGCATTTTACACCACTTTCACATTTCATTAAATTGTTCCAGACATTCTCCCCCTTCTCTCTCCCTTCCCTTCCCCTTCCCTTCCCTCTCTCTCTCTTTCTCTCTCTCTTCCCCCCCCCAACTTCCTTCCTTCCACTCCCCCTCTCTATCTACCAATCTCCCCCCTCACTTCTGCCTCCCTCTCTCTCCCACCCCCAACTTTCCCTTCCTCTCCCCTGCTCCATCCCCTCCTCCATCTACCTCCCCTCCCCCATCTCTCGCTGCCCCGTCTGTCTCTGTGTCTCTCCCTCCTCCCCCTCCAACCCCTTCTCTCTCCCTCCCCTCCAACCCCTTCTCTCTCTCCCCCCCTCCAACCCCTTCTCTCTCTCCCCCCCTCCAACCCCTTCTCTCTCTCCCCCCCCTCCAACCCCTTCTCTCTCTCTCCCTCCTCACCTCTCTCTCACCCCCTCTCTCCCTCTCACCCCCTCTCTCCCTCTCACCCGCTCTCTCCCTCTCACCCCCTCTCTCTCCCACCCCCCTCTCTCTCTCTCCCACCCCCTCTCTCTCTCTCCCACCCCCCTCTCTCTCTCTCCCACCCCCCTCTCTCTCTCTCCCACCCCCCTCTCTCTCTCTCCCACCCCCCTCTCTCTCTCTCTCCCACCCCCCTCTCTCTCTCTCCACCCCCCTCTCTCTCTCTCTCCCACCCCCCTCTCTCTCTCTCTCCCACCCCCCTCTCTCTCTCTCTCCCACCCCCCTCTCTCTCTCTCTCCCACCCCCCTCTCTCTCTCTCTCCCACCCCCCTCTCTCTCTCTCCCACCCCCCTCTCTCTCTCTCCCACCCCCCTCTCTCTCTCTCCCACCCCCCTCTCTCTCTCTCCCACCCCCTCTCTCTCTCTCCCACCCCCCTCTCTCTCTCTCCCACCCCCTCTCTCTCTCTCCCACCCCCCTCTCTCTCTCTCTCCCACCCCCCTCTCTCTCTCTCTCCCACCCCCCTCTCTCTCTCCCCACCCCCCTCTCTCTCTCTCCCACCCCCCTCTCTCTCTCTCCCACCCCCTCTCTCTCTCCCACCCCCTCTCTCTCTCTCCCACCCCCTCTCTCTCTCCCACCCCCTCTCTCTCTCCCACCCCCTCTCTCTCTCTCCCACCCCCTCTCTCTCTCTCCCACCCCCTCTCTCTCTCTCTTTCCCTCTCTCTCCCCCCCCTCTCTCTCTCTCTCTCTCTTTCCCTCACCCCCCCCTCTCTCTCTCTTTCCCTCACCCCCCCCTCTCTCTCTCTTTCCCTCTCCCCCCCTCTCTCTCTCTCTTCCCTCCCCCCCTCTCTCTCTCTCTCTTTCCCTTTCCCTCTCCCCCCCCTCTCTCTCTTTCCCTCTCCCCCCCTCTCTCTCTCTCTCTCTTTCCCTCTCTCTCCCCCCCCCTCTCTCTCTTTCCCTCTCCCTCCCTCTTCCCCCATCTCACTCTCTCTCTTTCCCTCTCCCCCCCTCTCTCTCTCTCTCCCTCCCTCTTTCCCTCTCTCTCTTTCCCTCTCCCCCCTCTCTCTCTTTCCCTTTCCCTCTCCCTCCACCCCCTCTCTCTCTCTCTCTCTCTTTCCCTTTTCCTCTCCCCCCCCTCTCTCTCTCTCTTTCGATCTTCCCCCCTCACTCTCTTTCCCTCTCCCCCCCCCTCTCTCTCTTTCCCTCTCTCTCTCTCTCTTTCCCTCTCTCTCTCTCTCTTTCCCTCTCTCTCTCTCTCTTTCCCTCTCTCTCTCTCTCTTTCCCTCTCTCTCTCTCTCTCTTTCCCTCTCTCTCTCTCTCTTTCCCTCTCTCTCTCTCTCTTTCCCTCTCTCTCTCTCTCTTTCCCTCTCTCTCTCTCTCTTTCCCTCTCTCTCTCTCTCTTTCCCTCTCTCTCTCTCTCTTTCCCTCTCTCTCTCTCTCTTTCCCTCA